>NW_026562382.1:11160000-11760000 GCF_027474105.1 Poeciliopsis prolifica
GCACCCTGCAGAGACATATTACCTCTATCAACAGCCAGCATTTCTTTTATTACTGAGGTTAAGGCTTATAGCTAATTGAAACCAACAATTAATTTCTTTAAAAAATCTAAAAAATGCTTAGAGCAATTTTTGAAAATATGTTTTTTGTAGATATGTAGTTTTGTACTTACAAAAGTAATTCCATGAATACTTAATTAACTCTTCTTGTCCATGTCCTGGATATGTCTTTGTGTAGTAGTTCTTGAACCTCTGACTCCACCTGCAGTCCACATCTTGTAAATCGCCCCACATACGCTTTGCTTCACAATCTACTTAAAGCTGCAGCAACCAGAGTTGGTAGCAACTGTTTGGACTGCAATTATCCCTTCCACCCAACTTTTTTTAAATATGTCATACATGCATACATAATTATTTAAGGTCTTATTTATATAAGACATTAGTCTTATTTATATAAGACCTTAAATACCTGTCCCTATCTGCATACAAGTAAATGTCAATGCTTTGGACCTCCAAGTAATATCCAATGATGCTTGGATTACTGAATAATACAGTCAAGGGTGGAACCCTTGACTGTATTGATTTTTAATAATCATGCCAAATGCATGATTATTAAAAAATTTCTAAACTAGGGAGGAGAGGTTGCCAGCATATTACTTCCATGAGGAATCTTCAGCATACCTGTCCCTATCTGCATCCTTGTAAATGTAAATGATTAGTTCCTCAAACATAGATCCAATGGTCGTTGCCCGGAAGATAAAATCCTCTGCCAAATGCATGATTATTAAAAAATTTCTAAACTAGGAAGCACATCACTTCCATCAGATATCTTCAGCATACCTGTCTCTGTCTCTATCCTTGTAAATGTGCATGAATAGTTCCTCAAACATAGATCCAACAGTCATTACGCGGAAGATAAAATCCCTTTGCCAGATGTAGTTACAAAAAAATCCTAATCTAGGAAGGAGAGTTTACCAGCACATCACTTCCATCAGGCATCTTCAGCATACCTGTCCCTATCTGCTCCTTGTAAATGTATACGATTAGTTCCTCAAACATAGATCCAATGGTCGTTGCCAGGAAAATAAAATCCATTTGCCAGATGTAGGTTACAGAAAAATCCTAATCTAGGATGGAGAGGTTACCTGCAAAACACGTCCTTCAGGAATCCTCACCATACCTGTCCCTATCTGCATCCTTTTAAAAGTCTGTGCTTTGCAAATCCAAGTAATATCCAATGATGTTTGTGGAGAATAATCATTGGATATTTCAGTCAAGGAATAGTCCCTCTGCCAAATGTATGATGATGAAAATATTCCTAATCTAGGAAGGAGAGGTTACCACCACATCACTTCCGTCAGGCGTCTTCAGCATACCTGTCCCTATCTGCATCCTTGTAGATGTACATGATAAGTTCCTTCAATATAGATCCAATGGTCGTTGCCAGGAAGATAAAATCCCTTTGCTAGATGCAGGTTACACAAAAATCCTAATCTAGGAAGGAGAGGTTACCAGCACATCACTTCCATCAGGCATCTTCAGCATACCTGTCCCTATCTGCTCCTTGTAAATGTATACGATTAGTTCCTCAAACATAGATCCAATGGTCATTGCCAGGAAGATAAAATCCCTTTGCCAGATGCAAGTTACAAAAAAATCCTAATCTAGGAAGGAGAGGTATGCTGAAGATGCCTGATGGAAGTGATGTGCTGGTAACCTCTAATTTCTAGATTAGGATTTTTTTGTAACCTGTATCTAGCAAAGGGATTTTATCTTCCTGGCAACGACCATTGGATCTATGTTTGAGGAACTAATGATGTACATTTACAAGGAGCAGATAGGGACAGGTATGGTGAAGATGCCTGATGGAAGTGATGTGCTGGTAACCTCTCCTTCCTAGATTAGGATTTTTTTAATCATCATGCATTTGGCAGAGGGACTATTCCTTGACTGAAATATCCAATGATCTTTCTCCACAAACATCATTGAATATTACTTGGATTTGCAAAGCATGGACTTTTACAGGGATGCAGATAGGGACAGGTATGGTGAAGATTCCTGAAGGACGTGTTGTGCAGGCAACCACTCCATCCTAGATTAGGATTTTTTTGTAACTACATCTGGCAAAGGGATTTTATCTTCCTGACAATGACCATTGGATCTATGTTTGAGGAACTTATCATGTACATCTACAAGGATGCAGATAGGGACAGGTTACCAGCACATCACTTCCATCAGATATCTTCAGCATACCTGTCTCTGTCTCTATCCTTGTAAATGTGCATGAATAGTTCCTCAAACATAGATCCAACAGTCGTTACCCGGAAGATAAAATCCCTTTGCCAGATGTAGTTACAAAAAAATCCTAATCTAGGAAGGAGAGGTTACCAGCACATCACTTGCAAAGCATGTAAAAGTCCATGCTTTGCAAATCCAAGTAATATCCAGTGATGCTTGTGGGGAGGGATCATTGGATATTACAGTCAAGGAATAGTCCCTCTGCCAAATGCATGATGATTAAAAAATTCCTAATCTAGGAAGGAGAGGTTACCAGCACATCACTTCCATCAGACATCTTTAGCATACCTGTCTCTTTCTGCATCCTTGTAAATGTGCATGAATAGTTCCTCCAATATAGATCCAATGGCCGTTGCCAGGAAGATAAAATCCCTTTGCTAGATGCAGGTTACAAAAAATCCTAATCTAGGAAGGAGAGGTTACCAGCACATCACTTCCGTCAGGCATCTTCAGCATACCTGTCCCTATCTGATCCTAATGATGTAAATCTACATCATTAGTTCCTAAAACATAGATCCAATGGTCGTTACCAGGAAGATAATATCCCTTTTCCAGATGTAGGTTAAAAAAAATCCTAATCTAGGATGGAGAGGTTACCTGCATAACACGTCCTTCAGGAATCTTCACCATACCTGTCCCTATCTGCATCCCTGTAAAAGTCCATGCTTTGCAAATCCAAGTAATATCCAATGATGTTTGTGGAGAAAGATCATTGGATATTTCAGTCAAGGAATAGTCCCTCTGCCAAATGCATGATGATTAAAAAAATCCTAATCTGGGAAGGAGAGGTTACCAGCACACCACTTCCATCAGACATCTTTAGCATACCTGTCTCTTTCTGCATCCTTGTAAATGTGCATGAATAGTTCCTCCAATATAGATCCAATGGCCGTTGCCAGGAAGATAAAATCCCTTTGCTAGATGCAGGTTACAAAAAAATCCTAATCTAGGAAGGAGAGGTTACCAGCACATCACTTCCGTCAGGCATCTTCAGCATACCTGTCCCTATCTGATCCTAATGATGTAAATCTACATCATTAGTTCCTAAAACATAGATCCAATGGTCGTTACCAGGAAGATAATATCCCTTTTCCAGATGTAGGTTAAAAAAAATCCTAATCTAGGATGGAGAGGTTACCTGCATAACACGTCCTTCAGGAATCTTCACCATACCTGTCCCTATCTGCATCCCTGTAAAAGTCCATTCTTTGCAAATCCAAGTAATATCCAATGATTTTTGTGGAGAAGGATCATTGGATGTTTCAGTCAAGGAATAGTCCCTCTGCCAAATGCATGATGATTAAAAAAATCCTAATCTAGGAAGGAGAGGTTACCAGCACATCACTTCCGTCAGGCATCTTCAGCATACCTGTCCTTATCTGTTTCTTGTAAATGTACATCATTAGTTCCTCAAACATAGATTCAATGGTCGTTCCCAGGAAGATAAAATCCATTTGCCAGATGTAGGTTACAAAAAAATCCTAATCTAGGAAGGAGAGGTTACCAGCACATCACTTCCATCAGGCATCTTCAGCATACCTGTCCCTATCTGCATCCTTTTAAATGTCCATGCTTTGCACATCCAAGTAATATCCAATGATCCTTGTGGAGAAAATATTGTCCCTCTACCAAATGGGTGGTCATTAAAAAAATTGTAAACTAGAAAGGACATGTTACTAGTACATCACTTCCATCAGCTATATTTAGCATGCCTGTCCACATCTGCATCCTTGAAATTGTCCATCCTCATTTTCTCAAACTTAGATCCGATGATTGTTGTCAGGAACATAAAATCCCTCTGCCAGATGCATGGTTTTAATAAAAAACATTATCTAGGAAGAAGAGTGCTTCCTTCCTCGAGAGTCTTTTTTTACACAAGACACAACAATCAGATTATTAAGATTTTTTGTGTTTGCAAGTGCCATTTTGGATTACGTTTGAATCACTATTGGTGAATATCAGAGTTCACTTCTGATATTTAAAAAAAAATCTGTTAACCTGTCATCTGTGTTTTCAGATACGTGTGAGTGCATGCATGCATTGGCGTTTGCGCTTGCGTGTTTTTTGTGTGTAAGGAGGTTCCCGGAGCACCCGGAGAGAACCCAAGAATTTGTAGAATTCTAGCCAACTGTTTGTAGGTGCTGTTTTGATCTAGATTAATGTGAAATGGTGGCAGTTAAGTTCTTTTGTACTATGTCTATTAATTAAATAATGCTCTGGATTGGGTTGGGTTCTTCAGATTCATAAGGTGTGTTTTGACACAGGTAACCACATTGTCATGATAAAGGCTTGGTTCTCTGTCTAAGTACAAATAGTCCAACAGATTGCAGGAGCGGTTTTTGAATATTTTACAGAGGTCTTTATAAATGGCTGCATCACGGTTTTCAATTCTTTCTGGGTCAATGTCAGAAAGTTTTCCTTGGACTTCTGACCAAACTTTTTTAAACAGCTGCTCTTCAATCAAGTTGGAAACACTTCGTCTGCACATGTATCCTGATTTATTTATGGTGAGAGTAATTATTTTCCGAATGAGCACTCTCACAGCCATTTTAGATTTTTCTTCCCTTTTGTCTCCAGTTGGACACTCAAAAGATATTATCTGCAACTTCTGAGGCAGAAATGCATCTGGGACAAACTGTCTTGGCAATGTATCTACTGATGGCCTAGTAGGTGAAACCTTTGATGTCCTTTTACCAAACATTTCCATCAAAGACATTGGTTTTGATGGAAATACCTCTTCGCCCATAAAGATGTCAAGAATATCTGTGTCCTCAGAATCTTCATCTTCATCTGTGGTGACATTCAGGTTACTTCTTGCGTAAATGTAACGAAGAAAGGATTCAGAAAATAAACCTTGCTCTTCCTCTTCAAAGTATTCCTCCTGGGAATCAGCGTCTTCAGAGAAACGAGGTTTCCATGGTTCCTCAGACTGCACACGATCTTCTGAGCTTGTCATAGTGGCTGGTTCTTCTGGGAAATCTGATCCAGATAGTGGAACTTTTCCACAACAAGTTGAACCAAAATTCCTTTGAAAGTACCTTTTTAGTTTCTCACCTTTTGATGGAGTTTTTGGAGGAACAATTTCTTTCTCCGTTACGTCTTCCTCCTGAAAGCTATAGATGCTTGCGATATCAATGTCTCCTTCTTTGGTGACAATCACATGACTTCTTTGACGATGGGAATCTCTACGGGTTTTGTCTTCAATTTGCTTTTGGGTATCGAAGTCTTTTTTAGGACTACTTTCTTGTTCTTCCTCAGAAGGCTGCATATCAAGAGGGATGAATATTTCTGACCATTTCCTAGGCTCAGATTCTTCTTGGACAACAGTTACTACTGGTTGTGTCACTCCAAAACACCGTGCTAGAAACCCCCTAATTCTTTCAGCACAGCCCTTTTCCTTTACTTTTTCAGCAATTTGTGGATTTGTGGCCATAGAATGTAGTATATTCTTGGATACCTCGTCGTACATAAACTGGTTGACAACTTCAGGGCTTACTCGTGTCTGACTGTCTTTCTGTGCCAATCTTTTTAAAATTTCGTCAATTACAGGGGTAACATATCCTTGCACCAACTCCATAATCCTGTGTTTTGTTTGCTCGTGGAGACTCCCTGAACTCAAACACACCATCTCATCATTGGTTAGCTCCTGAAGAAAATTAAGCATGCTGACCCTAAACTCCTCGCTATTAAAAACCTCATTTTCAAGGTAAAATTCTCTATTTTCTGCCATGATGACTCTGAAAGTTTTTTTTCCCAATGAACTCTGGTCAGAAAACTTCACTTTCCTGTCATAAAATCACTGCACTTCTCTCCACTTACTAAACTCACCTCCAACTAGCTATTCACTTAGAATTTTGCACATACACAGAATCTATTGCATCATCAGTATCAAAGGCACAGAATGGAACAAAGAACTGATGTGTTCTGCTACCAGTGATGCGCTTGCTACCTAGCAACTAAAAAGAGAAAAAGCTAGAAAACTGTTCTTGTGAAAATCCTTAAATCAAGATACAACCATTGTCTACAATATGTCAAGACCTGCGTCATATCCACATTTCTACACATAAGAGTTCTTATTTCTTTCACTCAACTTTGCTAGCAGTGGGGAACAGCAGACACTCAAGAGTAGACCTGAAAACTTGACCAGTTTGCAAGATTTATTGAGTTATTTGGTTTCAGGAAAGACTGTATATAATGAATTAAACATACAAATAGAAATAACTTATCTTTGAAACGGTTGGCCTTGTTTTGTAGTCATGACTTCAGACAGGTGCCCTTCCTTGTTTCAATGTATGAGACCACAATGGCATACTTGTTAGTTACTTCATGTAAAATGGTAACAGCAAAAATGCCCCTTGCAACCTTCCACTGCAAGTGCAAGACTTTTGGCCTTTTATGTCAAATGCAAGACATTTATGTTGGTACTGGTTTAGAAATTTTATATATTCAGACCATTTACAGTACAGACTGCTAAGATAGGGACAATTTGTCCCTAAGATAGGGACAAAAATATATATACACTGCTCAAAAAATAAAGGGAATACTCAAATAACACATCCTAGATCTGAATGAATGAAATAAATATGAAAATAATTTCCACCTGTTGTCTATTCCATTTGCACAACAGCAGGTGATATTGATAGTCAATTAGTGTTGCTTTCTAAGTGGACAGTTTGATTTCACAGAAGTTTGATTGACTTGGAGTTATATTGTGTTGTTTGAGTGTTCCCTTTATTTTTTTGAGCAGTATATATTAAACCTTAACTTGTTAAATATGTTGACTCAAACATTCATCTCCATAATGACACCCTTCAGTTGTAGCCAAAGAATGTAGTATTCCACAGTCTATGATCAGAATGCAGAATACTACATTCAGTGCTGTGGACTGAGATTTTTGTGACCTCAAAATCTCAGGCCACAGCGCAGAGACTTTGAGGCTGCATGAGTAATCTGTCTAGTGATTCTTGGATCTTCCGCAGTGTTTCCTCCCTGTGGATTGCACCTAGAATATCTGTGAGGAGAGGCACCCAGAAAGCATCTTGAGGAGGCTGAACCACAACCACTGATCTCTTTGATGACGAGAAAAAGCAGCTCTATTTTGAGGTCCCCCACGGGTGATGGAGCCCCTCACACGCTCAGTGAGGTTGGCCACTCTGTGGAGGAAGCCAATTGTAGCCATATTTTTCTTCTTTTGCTCATGGTCCATATTACATAACAATAGTGGTGGGTCAAACACAGGTAAATAAGGTAAACTAAGACTCTCGATTTTTGTCTGAGCTATTTCTTCACCACAACAGACAATAGCAACTTGTGAAGACACCAAGATGCTTTTCTCAAAAAAGTGAAGAAATGTTAGTACTTCTGAAAACCATTTTAATGCATTCCTGTGGGAAATATTTTGCAGAAATGTATCATGGCAACCACAAATGTTCTCCAAGTAAATTCTTGTTTTTTTTCCCTCTTGATCAGTGGTTTATAAAATGGATTTTTTAAAAAAGTGAATAGGAGATCAGTGAGAACATGGCCCCAGATCTCGACTGCTTACACACATAACCCAAGCCAGCATCATCTCTGTTTTTCTCACCCCATTCATTTTCACACTTTTATGTTCATCATTGCTTCACTTCCAAGAAAGAACCTCCAGAGGGCCTGTGAAGCTGCCAAGACACCAACTGAGATTTCTCCTCCTTCTGTCCCACACAACTGAATGTGTAGGTGACGTTTTTCTGCCAGTGAGAAGGCGGGTGACGGACATACAAAAAAAAATTGTTTACCATTTCTTGTCCCTGAGCACAGTTATGAAATGTGAGCCAAAAAAGACCTCCCACTCTCCATAAAAAAAATGAAAGCAGCGGTAAACACTGAGCAATAATTACATAATACAGTCACAGGCACTATGAAATCAATATCACCCCACTTTTTGGCTTACTATCAGAATCTGAGAGACGTTGCGGTAACGGGTGGATCCAATCACAGAAGACTAAAATTAAAAATCCTCCTATGATACCATTGGCTGCAAGCCCGGGGCAACAGGACCTGACCCACTGACTGAAATGTTGATAAAGAAAAGTAAACTTCAGCAAGAAGAGGCAATGTAATTACAAAAACGGGAAAAACGAGAAAATCTGCAAGAAGATGCAAAACAGGAACAAAGGAACAACCGAAAATCCCCTCAAATAAAAAAATAACAAAAGGTACAAACTTCCTTAGAGATTCTAAACACACACAAAAATACAGGCAGAACAACAAGCTCATGAAGAGCAGCCGACAAAAAGGTAGGACCTGCACAAAGTTATGCAAATGTGCCCTTACATGTCTGTGTTCCTGCTTTCTCAAAAAGCAAGATCCATGGGTGCAGGATTTATACACTGGGATACATTTACATGGACACTGACAAGTTTCTTTAGTGTTCAATTTCTACAACAGATAATTCTCACAATTTGTAGCTCATCATTCTAAAAGTGACATTTAACATTTATTTCTTTATTTCTCATAAAACAATATGTTTGTTTAATTTATTGCACTTACTCTACATTACTTTCATATTGACTCCACATTTTGTGCCCCATCTAATTACAGGATAGTGTAAAAATGAACCATTTTAACACGCGCACCAAACAAGTGTGCCAAAGGTGTGTTGCTGCTGCACGGGCCACTAGATGGTGCTGTTGTTTCTCCCCAGAGTTCCTGGTTCGTGTCAGAAGGTGGAGGTGCAGCACCTCCTTCATTGTCTGAGTGAGAACCAACGGGAGAAGATCCTGCTCGCCGCTCGCTGAGGTGAAATCCCGTCTCTCTCCCCGGCTCACTCGCTCAGACGGCCGTCATGGCGACCGCAGAGAGCCTCTGCTGCGGGGCCAACCGTGTTTAAAAACTCCCTTGGGATTCACATTTCCTCTCCGAGCGCCCTGACGTGGATGCAATATCTTCGTTTCAGCTGCGGGAAAGAGTTTGGCTTGGTCAAGCCCGCATTACCAGAAAAGAGAAGAAGGGGTAAGAATCGTGCAGCGCAAGTCCTCCGTCAGTGTTGCTCTGTTTTAGGGAAGTGATTGAACTTGTTTGATGAGATTCGGGTTAAGTCTTGGGAGTATCTTTTCCATGTCTTTTCGTGATCCAGTGGATTTTGGGTCCTGCTCTCTCTGTCCTGCAGTGTGGATTGCATTGCACGAATTTTCCTCATCCAGACGCAGCAGCAATCGCTCAGGTTTCCTCTCCGTAATTTGATTCGTGGATCACCGTGACATTTAAATGATCAATACCTCACCAGGAAGTGTGCAAATGTGATCTGCCAGCTTAGTTTCCACAGTGCGTGTCCAGGTGAGTCCCGGACAGTGTATTAATGTCACATGTGCTGTAGCTGGTGATAATACCACGAGGATTACTGCAGCCTCTGCTCTGTTAACCCACATTACTGTCAGGGTGTCAAGACTGTGAGAGGTGAGTCAGGAGAGGCAATCGTTTTCACAAGACGTGCATCATGCATGTTTCCAGTCTTGCAATCCTTCCACTTAATCATCATTCACTACCCTCTAACATTTGGAACTTCGGCAAATCCAGCCACACCCACATATCAGGATCTGTGGCAAAGCACAAGAGGAAATTGACCCTTTTTTGGTTGTTTTGTTATGCAGCTTCTTTCAGGTGGACAACTGGCTGTATCTGGCTGCAGCCTCTGGCCATTCAGTTGTCACTAAAGGTTTCCAGCTGTGCTCTGGAGGGGCCCCTTGCACACAGAGGAGCCACTGTTATAAAACCCAGCTCCACCTTGCACATATGTGGGGAATTTCAAGCAAACTTGTTCAAAGGCAGCGAGGTTACCCCCGTCTGTAAACGTCCGCCTGGTATTGTACACTGACTGACTTGTGTTTTAGTGCCAGCTGCACAATTGGTGCCTGTTCTGTGTTTTTGTTTGGACATGAGTTCAGCTCTCAAATTGAACATGCAGAACTCTTGACCAGTTGATTCATGATACTCTCCGCGAGGGAGGGCGTGTGTTGGCTGAAATAATCACCGTCTACTCTTTTCCTTGCCTCTGTTTCACTACTGCTTTGTGTGAGGGGTTTCTGGTTTCAAGCCATGTGCAGGTCACACAAGTTGGGAATTTAGAAGCAATACTCAAAGCAATTGCCAGAAATTAGACGCAAAAGTTTTAGAGTGATGGTCGGTTAAGGGTCAGAGATAATAAATTAACAGATTTTAATTAAAGTGTGTTTCTTTTCACAAATTACATCCACAGTGATAGTGTTAGATATAGCTCCTTGTGGAGTGTCTGCATTTTCACTGGAAAATTGTAATGTTTGTTCACACTCCTGTGGTGACTGAACACAACAGGTGCAAATTATGCAACATTTATTGTAAATAATAATAATAATAAAACACAACCTTAATAACTCTCTACTCACTTGAATTTCTTAAGTAAAGCCATATTCAAAGAATCTCATTGAAAATACAAGAAAATAGTGAGATTACAGAAACTAGATGTTTACTTAAAATTAATGAGAAACAATGCACAAAGGGGCTCACATTTAATTTGGAATAATCCTCCCAAAATCTCTTTATACCCTAATGAAACCAGACTTGAAATTATGGACCACAATCCCAAAATATGTTTGTCCTGAACAGCCCCTTACACCATCAAGGTAATACTGTATTGAAACACGGTGGAGGCAGTATCATGCTCTCTGCCATAAGAGTGTTTCCGCATGATGAATGACGATATGAGTGATTCAGTTCCAAATATCAGTCCATATTGACACAAACATTTAACTGGCTGCTAGAAAGCATGGTTGAGTCCAAGTGTACCGTTCAGTAAAAATGTCTTCAGACAAAATAAATGACATAGTCTTAATTATTTTACATCCAGTCTTTTAAATGTTTACATTTTTGAGATCCACTGTTGCATAAAACAACACATTGTATCAGTAATAAATAGATGCTTAATTTAGGTCTCTATAAAATGTAAGAAACACAGATGATGGAATCGCTTCGAAGGATATAAATGTAATTAATTGCACAGATATTTCATAATTAAAAAAAAAACAGAAAAAAAACAAAACAAAGCAAAGCAAAACAAAACACGCTTGACTATCGTAGGGAATTTTGTTTTAACTTTGACCACAGCTTAAAAACCCTGCATTCATTTATGAGAGTTATTAGTATTTTAATCACTTCTAAACCAGCTCTTGATGGCTCTTAAAATCTACTAGAGAGGTTTTGTTGTAAAATTCTTCAGTCTCTTTTTAGATGCATTTTGTTGTCTATAAGACAACACGTCATGTTTGTTTATTCTTTATAAGGTCTACCCACCCATTAAGAATGCACCTTCTTTGGTGACAACACATAAGACATACAATGAGAACATGTAAAAACATTTTATTTTTGTCTTTTTTTCTGCCTTTACATGATTTAAATGGAATTCCTCTTTCAAAGGTTTTTTTTTTTTTTTTACCTTCATATGTGTCTCGATAGAGAAGAAGTTATGGTCTGCTTGACGGCAAAACCGCTACATATTACAGTGAAGCTATTCATACCTGGACAGAATTCAGTATCCATCCAGCAATATTCTCATGGCTTGATTTTTCCACATACACTTATTACATAATCTTCTCCATATGAAATGCCTGATTCAGCTTTTAGCTGTTACTTGGTAGCGGTCACTCACCCTGGTGGTGCCTGAACAGCTGCCCACTATCTGTGGTGCTTCATTATTTCCACTTGGTAAGGTCTCAGAGTGATCTCAGTTTGTTGGAATGCCAGATCTTTGGATGGTTATGGGTCTTGTGTGGATCTGCCTGTGGCTATACATGGATAGTTCGATGTCATGTGTCAACACATTTCTAAAGTCAATTCATAATCATTAGGTGATGAGACTAATGTCCTTCTTACATAAAATTGGAAGAGAAGTCATTTGCTTAATCCCATTTTATGTGGAGGACATTCACAGAAAACCTCAAAAAGCTATTTTTAAACATTTTATCTTCTCCGGAATTGGTCTATAGACTGATGGATTTTAATAATTTAAATACTGTTTTATTCTATTTCTAAACAAGAGAATGTTTATTCATTTTTGCATGGCTGCCTTTGAATTTTCTCAAGCAGGTTGTTTCTCATTCAGTTTCATTCTCTGCTCTCAGATTACTCTTCATTCACAGCACTCTCAGTTCACATCACCAGCTGCATATTTACATCTCTGACATGTTGCCCTTGAGACCTGATAAAACTCATGTGACTGTTTTTTGCCGTGCCTTGCTTGTATGATTTTTCTGAATATAAATTCAGAAAAATCAAATTGACATTCGATGCCAGAGTCGGGGTAAAATCACCGACTGTAATTTTACCCTCTTGCTCTGTGGTTCATTTGTCAGATTGAATTAAGAGTGATCTATGGCTTGAAATTAAGAACATCCTAGAATCTTTTCTTTTCTTGTGCTGAAAATGAGATTCCCACAGGCAACAATTATGAGCCATTAGTGCTGAGTGCAAATGTAGCATATACCAGGACGCCTTGTCTCAGGATGGTAATGATTCCTTATTTTAATTAGAACCCACACTATTAATGCTGTGAACAACACATGGTTTAAATGCCAGCTGACTGCCTCTGTATCTTTGCTGTGATGCAATTTTTGCAGTGAACATCCCAGAGCACCATGGCAGAGCCAGACCCGGAAAACCCGTCTTCTGGAGCAGGTCAGCGTCTTGGAGCTCCTGAGACTCTTGGCATCAGTACATTGGACCCGGGCCACAAGCCGCCGGCCATGCCCCCTGGACGACATGTCACTGTCACGGTCCGTATGTTGGATGACACAGAAGAGGTTTTTGATGTCTCGGTGAGTCGCTGTTCTACTAATTATCCCAGTTTTTTTATTTTTTATTTTTTTATTTTTTATGGCAGCACTAATACAGGAATCAGACTTTCCATTAGTGCAGTGTTTCCATTTTCATCTTGGCTGCAGCAGACTGGTAACAGGTTGGCATGGCAACTGAAAGTTGCATGCATGGGTGAAGGGATCCTTTTAGAGTAATGTCAGTTTTCCTGTCCGTTTGTTGCTTTCTAATCTTCGTGTCGGTCTTGGTTTTGAACTGTGTTGTCTTGGCACTCTTTGGGAAACTGTAAATAGCATGATGACTTAGTTTTTACTGTGCAGTTGTGTGAGACATGAACTATAAAATGTTTTGTTTTCTTGAAAAGAGACAGGTGCAGGAGAGAAAAAGATAGTTTATTTTATAGTTAGAAGAAGCACATATTTTCATTCACTGTTTCAGGACTTAAAGGGATTAGCTATATAATGCTCAGAAATTTAATTGTATTAGTATTGCCTTCAGTACTAAACTTGACGCTAGTATTTAGTGTCATGCAGTGTGTGGATTTATAACATTAACCAACAAGTGTTAAACCACTGTGGTATCTTTCAAAAATAAAAGCATCAGACATAGATTTGTGTGCAAAGTTAAAATGACACTTGTGTAATTTTGGATTTTCTATTGACAAGAGTGGGACATGTAAAGGGTGGGTTGGGACTTAAAAAGGCACATTTTTAAATGCTAGAAACTACAGAGACTTTTACTGTAAAAATGAAGTAATCACATAAAACAATTTGGCTGCTTTTTAAAGATTTGTGTATTCAGTTATTCAAAAAAAGCTTGGAATGGAGGTGTTGGTGTTTGGATTTGATGGTTAAGTGAGAAAAAACACATATGTGCACCAGTCCCATCCCTGGAAATGATTAACAGGTGGTACAGTTTCACCCAACATTCCTGTGGTGAATAAGGAAGGGTTCTCTCAGATGGTAATGAGAAAGCTGTTCTGTGTCCAGCAGTGCTGCAGATCAGGTCTCAGGAGCTTAACTATGAAGCTGGTAATCTGTACTAATGGGGCCGTTAAGAATGAACAAGTCCTTCTAAACCTTTTGCAGAAAAAGGTACTTCTCCTTGTCTATGGTGGATGGCCTTTCCTGTGGTATGCTGTTAAATCCCATTTAAAGGTTGTCATTTGTAATATATAATGTGTTTTGGATCGGAACACTGATATGTTTTTGTTCTTGATCGGAAGCATCTTTGTAATCTTTCAACCATCCGGTCTTTAAACAGGTTCTGTCACATCTCCTTTTGTAAGCAGTTCACCGACACCAGGCTTTGAAAGTACCATATCATTCTGCAATGAGGCAAATCAGGTTTATGAAACATTTAAGTTCACCTTCAAGAACCTGCTGTCAAAATGTTTTCTTCTTCACTTCCAAAGGTTGAAATCAGTTTAGTTGATTATGTTAAGAAAATGTTAAGACTTAGACTTAGACTTAGACTTCCTTTATTGTCATTGTACAAAAAAAACACAAGGTGAATCTTGACAACGAAATGTCATTACTTGGCTACCAGTGTAGCAGAGCTAAAACCTTATACTACACAATAAATAAATAAATACAATACAAGTGCCATAAAATACACAGGTTCAGTGTTAAATTTCTATTGGGAAAAAAAAAAAATCCATGTTTACTTTTGTCATGGTAGGACAGAAAAGGACCTGTTGTTTGACATCATTGTCAAACAACAGGTTGAAGCTGCTACTATTTAATGTTCACTAACTTATGAGAACTTGGTGAACTCTTGGTGAATTTCCTGCAGCAGTTCTTTAACAGAGCTTAGGAGATTTCTGACCTCTTTTACATCATGCTCACTGTGAGTGATGGCAAGATAGACACAGGTGCATCAAGAGTCACTGAAGGAAATGACACAACAACCTCTAAAGAAGACACTGAGCACAACTTCATTCTTTACAAAATGTAAACAAAAATGGAGTAGCATCAGACTTGTATTTCTCTTTTTGTCTTTGACCAATTTCTCCCGCTCATGCGTTTGTTTTGGTTCTATTATCCCAGAATGCCTTAGGCTACATCTTGCTTCCTGTTTTTGAACTGGTCTTCTTTCCGCTTGCATTCACATAAACATTCAAACTGCACCAGAGATCACTTCAACCAAGTGAACTCTTAGAAGCTATTAGATGGACCAGAGTCTTTTTTTTTTGGTCTGCCCTAGAGTTGCATTTAGAACTCTCTGAAAGAACTGGAAATTCAAGGCAAATAAACTAGATTTTAATGGAAGCAGACCAAACAGGCCTGGTGTGAATACATCCTAAACCAGTCAAAAAAGTGAGTTATCTACTAAGCAATTGCTTGAAGTTAATTTATTTTAAAGGGATGCATACCTATAACTGTGCCAAAGTTTGTTTAGTAAAACATCTTTATTTCTTAACAAGTTGTGTGAGCTTATCTGACTGCAACAAGCAATTTATTGTAAGGCTTTTCACAGAGGTTTCTCTACTATGGACGTCACTACATGTGGCTGACACCATGTAATGCAGAACAAACAATCTCTTCCTAAAGAAGATAGATATTTATGCTCTCTCAAAATTAGTTTAACTGTGAAATGTTTTCATGTGAATCAGTGCCAATAATTCAGAGCAAGACCAAGGCATGCATACTTTTACTCTTCCAGTAAGTCGGCTTTAAAAGGACTCAGAGGGGCTATTATGATGCAGATGAGTTATGGTGATGGTGAATTTAAAAACTCAGGGAGGTTGGAACGAAACAAGCTGAATATGTTGCTCAGGAGAGGGTCGCAAAAGAACACTGCTAACAGAATGCTTTATACATGCTCAATTTAACACACATTATGCCCTCTATTTCAAGATAACAATCTCAGTGGGTTTTTCCACAGGAGGAGTCAGTGGAGCATATTTTCTGCAGACCCTAGTTTGATTCAAGGTAGAACAATTTAAAACAGCTATTTTCTAAGGCGTTTTCTTACAATTCTACATTGCCTTAGTAGAATTCAATGTAACAGGTTTACTTGTCATACCTACCTGCTGTAAAACATCAACACCATCCCAAAAGAGTTTTGTTTGAACTTATTACTTAAGTTTTTAACGATACAAAAGACATAAGATTAGTTCCTTGTTTTAATCTCTTATCTGCTGCGGTTAGCAAAGATTGCTGCTGATTCACAAAACAGGCAATTATCTCATCTTCTCTTTCACAACTGAAACATATTGTATTCTACATATTTTTTGTCTCGGATGCTCATTTTCTAGAAGCAAACAAAAAGCTCCACCTTGTTACTGATACCAAAGGCTTTAGTTTTCTTCGTTTGAGCCGGGTAGGTTTCCACCTCAGCGGGCTGAGTATCAGATGGTTGGGGAACAAAAATGGGCCATTGAACCATCTTGTGGGTCACATACCATGCTGTGGCCTACTTAGCACTCTGGCTGTGAACATGAATTTGTTTTGATGCTGACTTCTGGCACAAAATAGCTGGTCTTTAAGTTGAAAGAGGTCTGATTTCTAAATAAACAGTAGTAAATCAGATTTCATTTGACTTATGTTAGGTTTTTAAGGGAATGTAATCTACTCAAAAATGTTTTTTTTGTGCTTTTTTTTGCTGATGCAGGGTTTGGTATATTAGCCCTGAGTTCACATTCTGTTCCTGAGGCTAATATACCCCAATTCTGTCTGGGCTGATGTTAAGATACTCACACTTGTTGATGGCTGGTGAAAGAAGTCGTCTGTGAAATATTGGAGCAAGGATTTTGGGATTAGGATGTGGGGGATGGGTTGATGAAGGCTGAGTGGAGAAAACATACTCTCTTTTATTAATAAAAGGGAGATACTCTATGATGGCCAAACGTTTATGCTAAAGTAAATTTCATTTTGTCCAGTTTATTTATACATATTCACAGCAAATACAGCTTAGTTCAAATCAATCCAATTTAATCTAATACAATTATGTAATTCAGTTGATCATGTATGGCACACAGATAGTCAACTGTGGTAGGAAGTTTAGCGAATTGCATGGAGTGGCATGTGGCGATCAATGTTTGCAATAGTTATATCAGTGGGTTAATTTAAGAAAGAGGAAGAGATAAACATATAATTATTCGGCCAAGAGTAACTTTTATTAAGAGAGGGAAAAAGAGCATGTAGAGAATGACAGCAGCAGCTCTTTTGTGCCTATGTCCAAGAAAGAGACATTGCTTGTCACATAATCACTAGACAAGGACTATTTTTTTTTCATTGCCAGAAGCACAAAAAGTGTGCACCAAAAGCTCTGTTAATGGCTTCATCCAGCAAAAAAAACAACAACAAAAAAACCTCCTGAACACAAAATTACTGGGAGTACTTTTCATGGAAAGAAAAAAGTACACAAAGTTAATCACACCATGAGCTCTTTTGTAGGTTTTTCCATCAAAGAAAAAAGTAGTGTTACTGGGGCTGCACAGAATCATTGGGCAAGAAGTACTTTCCATGGAAATAAAAACAGAGTACACTAAGCGATTGGCAGCAATAGGTTGTCAATAATTAAGCCCAGGACAGCCAAACACAGAAGCACCTGGCAAAGGATACCTTCTATTGAAAGAGATGAGCAAGAAAACACAAAGTGGTAATCATTATAATACGTTACACTTGCTTGTAATACTGTAATGGAAAACCGATTTTAGCAATATAGTCTTTAGCCATTACAGATTTAAGCAGTGTTCCCTCTGATGTTGCTCTGCTACTACTGCTGGTTTTCTCTAATGAGCTACTAAAGATAGCGTCCACTACAATCGCACTCCTGTCAACTTCTCGCCACCCATTGCTTTACTCATTACAATAACCGTGCTTCCCTCTTATAGGACTATTATGCTGAAAAACAAATGACTTAATGGCAAAGTTATCTCTGGGCATTTTTCTGTGTGGTAATAAAATTGTAGGAAAAAAAATGTAAATGAAGAGAGATGCCTTCAATTTTTAATCATTTTCAGCCCTCCTGGGATAAACTCCAGGAACTTGCTTCTGAAAGACAGAAACTTGTTTGTGTGTGTGTGTGTGTGTGTGTGTGTGTGTGTGTGTGTGTGTGTGTGTGTGTGTGTGTGTGTGTGTGTGTGTGTGTGTGTGTGGGGGTGTGTGTGTGTGTGTGTGTGTGGGTGTGTTACTGAAGGCTTGAATTAGAAACTAGGTTTAACTCAAAGCTTCAAACTGTTATGCTTCATCATCAACAGTGACATAATTGAGACAACTCTTTTCTTTTTGCACAAAACGTAGCAGATTGTCCCCTTGGAGACCTAAGTCTCAATAAGTTGACGCTCCCAGGATCAGCTTTTGATTAGTCCATACATGTCAGTGGATTACTGTAAACATGTCATTGCTTGCTCACTTCTGATCTTAATAAACACCATAAACATCTGGAGTTTAACTTTTTGCAAGAGGTTAAAAGAGAATAGCTTTCTGATGGCTTCTTTCCACCTAATCTATTCCAGTTCTGATTTTCTTCGACACAGTTATTTATGTTTTGACTTCTGAAGCTTTGGTTCGATCAGGAAAAGAACTGGTTGCGAGGTGATGGTTAAGAAACTTCTCTCTGCTGTAGATCCCACAGTGAAATTTTAGGGTTTTTTGAAACTATTTTTTTAAATCTCACTGTTAGCTCTTAATGTTAACTTGTTTGACATATACAGTCAGTTGTTTTAAATGGGAATAAGATTATCTTAATTATCAACCAAAACAACTGTATCTTTTAAAAAATGTATATTGAATTAAAATGAAAAGATCTTGTCTTTAGGTTTGATTTGTGTTGCTATTTCAGGTAATATAGCATGAACATACATGTTTATCAGGATCCTTTTATGTAATCCGTCAGATCCAAGAGAGAATAATTAAGAAACTCAACCTCAATGTGATGTGAACCCAAAGCAGCAGTGGAGGAACACAGGTTTATTTCTCGACAAATTTTACATGTTAATATTGCCAACTGGGAACACTGGCCAAAGAAGATATAAATTTTAATGTCAAGAGTCTCCATTAGGGGGAGAAGCTTTAACGTCCCATCACTAATATTAACATGGTGCCTTGACTTACTCCATGGTTTATTGGCACTATTTCCAGTGTTTATCACAGCAGACCAAACTGGTTTTAATAGGTTTGGCAATTAAATCACAAGAAAATGTGGGACTGATTATAGAGTTTTCCGCCTTTTTTTGGCAATATGTCAAGTCATATTTTAACCAATTTGGAGATCCAGACAAGACATGTGATGCTTCAGCGGATTTTTCTTCCCATAGAGTTCCATAAATCTCGGGGGTTTACATCCCGAAACCGCACAGAGAAACCAGGGAAGTAGCCACTACTCAGCCAAAAAGTGGGCTACTCCACAAAAGAAAATAGCTGGGCTCACTCCAGTTAAGAAGACTCATCATCACCCCATCACTCCCAACTCTTGTCCCCCATATTCTGCCACCATTCACTGAAATAAGAAGCAATTAGAGCACATCTAGAGGGTCTCATTGTCAGCTGAATGACAGTGAGGTCTGGACTGGATGTGTAAAAAAGGACTTATTTCAGCTCTATCTTCAGCAGCTTTTCTATTGTTGTTGGGCCACTGATTTATCAGTGGAGATATGACAAGATTCGGGTATTACAGGTGATTAAAAGAACATTTTGTTTTTACTGCTGTTTGCAGACTAGGTGGTAAATTCAGACATTTTTGCTTGGAAGCTTGTGTTTCAAGGACAAATCATTAGCCCTGTCATAAAATACATAAATACCTACTGACAGCACCACAGTCAGTATAACACTTAGAAAAATCTCATACAAAAATCTCCTTATATGCTGTAAAATCCTGAATTTCACCCTTTACTGTCCTTGGTCTGGAGGGTAAAGCAGTTTCACATTGATAAAATTCAGCATGCTTTTTATTTATTTACCACTGAGGGGTTCTCAAGAGCTCATGTTTCACCAGTGTATATTTTCAATATCTGTATGAAAGGAAAACAGACATTTTGGTCTCGAAGCAGTCTGTTAAATCCCATCTCTCAACGTGAGAGATGCTTCAGCTTCCGAGAGGAAACAGACAGAGGTGGTAGACGAATGGTTTTGTAATTTTTTTTTTTTCTTCAGGAACTGTTAACGGAGTTGAATACAAATTGGATTTTATAGCTGCGTAGAAAATTTAGATGAATAAGCAAGGTCCTCCTACCTTTTTTACACCGTGTCAATGAGTTTCTAAACCCATTACCATCACTCGCCTTGCAGAAATGAGTCATGCGTGAGTAATAGTTGCTTTAGTTAAGATTAACTGTATTGTGACTTCAGCCCTATGCTTTCATGGTTGGTTCTTTTGGGTGTAAGAAATGCACCATTGCATTTGTAAGATGAAGGAAAGTGATGAAAAGCTTTAGTTATAAAGGACCTCCTTTTTCACACAAAACTCTTTTTCTTTATGTTCTATGCTACTCCACATTTAAGTTCTGCTTTCAACACTACTGGTAACGACTTCTCTTAGAAATACTTGAACGTGATGTTGGTATAGAGGGCCTGTTTAAACTGGTTAATGTGATATTTATATAATAGATTTCATTTTGTAGATGTATGGTGTTACACAGATTTCTAGAGTCAGACTTATTCTGTTCAGTGTTTTATAAATTTCCTGGCAAATGTTTTTGTAAATCCTGATATGCAGTTTTTCTGTTATCCTGAATGTATTTTTCTCAATAAAGATAAAATAAATAAATAAATAAATAAATAAATAAAGGTTCTGTTATAATTACAACCTTTTTTTGATTTCATTAATCTTGACCATGCCTTGAAAAATATATATTTAATCCTGGTAAAATAAGTATTAAATAAATAACCCAGGGACTCATTAATGTTACTTTTGCACTTTTACTTTGAATTTCTTTGGCCCCTAAAAGGCACTGTAAGAAGCGCTGATATTCTTTTAGGAGGATCTGTCTTACAAGTCTTGCATTTTTAAAAGTTCAAGTACAAATTTTGCTTAGGGAACGTTACCAGAATCGGAGAAACATTCTTTCCCAAATTTATGGATTGTTTTTGTTTTATGCTCCACCCATTGTGAAATTCTACCAAGATGTCAAAATAACTGCATAATATGACCACTTAATCTAAAATACCAAAGGTTTTTGACAGGTAACTTCTGGAAAGTTCCCATGACACCAGCAGCAGTACTTCATCAGTAATTTCTGATGTACAAACTTTCTGATGCACTTATTTGGTTAAAAAGTATTTTTGTGGATGAATAGTAATATTCCTGTTATTCTTTCATTATTTGGTATGGGAAAGCTACTTCCCATACCAAAGAACATATAGCACTGTTAAACATCATAATCTAGAACAAAAAACAGAAATTGTGGGTCAAATGTAAAAAAAAAAAAAAAAAAAAAAAACAGAAAACTTGAAATCAACCTCAGGCAGAAAAAGCATGATTTGTACATTGCTTGTTTTGAACTGCAGTTATCAATCTTTTTCATATTATAGCTTATTGTTTCTTGTAAATTTATTTTGCAGGTTGTGTTGTTTGTTTTTTTATTAATAATTGCTTGCATTGCTTGTTTTTGTCAAGTGAAGAACTTTAAAATACCTAAAAGCTTTAAAGGGGCTATAAAAATAAAACTTAGTTGACTTAAAGTAATGTAATTATATGGTGAACATTATTATGTCATGTAGTTTAAATGGTATATCTATGATTTTTATCACCAGAGAAAATCTTTGCTGCCTGGTGGGAGAGACAATGAGAATCCTTTGAGGAGACCGGGAATTACCAGCATCCAGACAACTAATATTTGTCACTGCTGTCGCTTCTGCTATCGTTTTACATTTGTTCACTTTTGGGATCCTGAAAATAGAAACCTTTCTTCTGTCTCCTCCTAAACTCTGCTGTTCCCAACGGGGTTGTCTCCTCCGACTTTAATCTGTTGTTATTCAGTCTGAGAAAGCGCGTGCAGCTGCCTTTTGTGGCCTCCAGCCATGGTGAGGAATTATTTGTTGTTTGTCATCCCCCTTTTTGCTGCCTTGCTGCAACCGGTACTATGACCCCTGAGCCGCAGGACGGAGCCCTCCGGGGTCATGGTTTAGATTATGTTTCTGTGAACATGCATCAGTAAGAGTTTCATCTCTATATGCGCTCCTGTTTGAAAGGGCACATAAAACGCATGCTTGGTGAGATGTGGGGGGTTGTCGTGCTGCAGACTTCTGTCTTCTGCTGATATCTGCCGATGAGGAGTACAGGGGGGGGGGGAGGTGTTCAGGAGATATTATTCATGTGAGGGTGCTGCACCAGCTTGGGGTTTACGCTGCTGCACATCCCTTACATATTTTTAGGTGGCACACCTCTCTTTGCAGTAAAAGTTTGTTTTTTGTGGCTCAGTCCCCCGATGCGTGACTTTACAGCTTGTTATCGTTTCACTGCTGATTGACCCAGTTTCTCTACAAGATGCCATTGTGACTGCTGTGCAGGAATTTAGGGTGCAAGTCAAGAGAGTGTCAAAGTCTCAACGCCTTGATAAACATAAAGTGGGAATATGTCTGTGCTACTGTGAAGGTAGTGATATGCAGTAGAAAGTAAATCCGCTACTGGATTTTATCTCGGTGCATGAGATGGTTACAAGTACAGACAGTTTACATGTCTTCAAGCGTTCCCGTGCTGCTCTGTCCTCTTCTTAAAATCTTCTCAAACGTTCCTTTCATGAACTCTGAACCCTCAGTGGGTTGTCTCTCAAGAGATGAAATTGAAATTCCACAGTGAATTGTGGTGTGGATGAGGGGTTTATTTTCCCATGTACATCCCATCTTTCCTTTAAAACCCCTAAAATCTTACAGAACCATGTAGGATTAGACTTTTAAAAGAAAAGCAAATAATGTATCAAACTGTAAAATATTTAATTTCACAAAGTTGGAGATAAATTCTATACTTTTAATCTGTGCAATTTAAAGCCTATTTAGGTTAGCTCTTTTTGCAGAAAACTGAAAGCTCAGACCACAAAGAAGAGGAAAATAGAAATTTTGTAAATATATATATATAGTTTTTATTTTTTTACTTTAATTTATATTAGTAGGAAATAAAGCTGCAAATTGAAAATCATACTTGAAGATCTTCTGAAATTCTTTCTTAGCTCTAAGTTTTGAACATTCAGGCCAGGTGAATGGACTTGAATATATTTATAGGAGGATGGTAAAGTAATGGTTCTGGCTTTTCACCTTTCAGATAAGGATTTGTTTTACCAGCAGCGCACTTATAGTTATCTCAACTTTCACAATAAGTAACATATATATGAGCCTTTTTCTTTGCCATTTTATTCTTTTAATTTTGAACTATTTACTAGGCTTTTATACTCCAAGTTCAAGCTTACTTTGATAGACTTGTGCTGGAGCTGATTAAGTTTTACTGGCCAGGACGCTAAAAGTCCCAGAAGGCAGTGGGAAGATGGAAAAGAATGAGACCACTTTGGTGAATGAATTAATCACAACCAGTTTCATTATTACTTTGTTCAGCTACAGTATTATAATCACATTTACGTAATCTTACACAATCTTAGTAATTTTCATAATTTTTTGTGAATATCTGTTGCCAATTTAAGGTTCAGACCAATGTAAATTGTATAGTTTATGTTAATTGCTCCCAGAATTAACAAAAAGTAGTTAAAAATACTGACATACTTCTCCTTTTGAAACTTATAAAAAAAAAAAGATTTAAAGATTTCTTTAAATCTCTGATAATACAGCCGTCCATCCATCTGTATTATTCCAATGTGTTAGGAATATTTTTGACTTCCCTTAACATAATGTTTTATGCCAGTGACTGTCGTAGGTAAACTAGCCGTTTAAGGATTCATCTGGACACAGTGATGCCATATTTGTCTACATACAAAAAATTAGCAATAATGATCTAAAGCCCTTCTGATGGAATATTTGCTTTTTAGCCCTGTGAAGGTTTTTTTCTGCAATGTTATTTTGAGGGTTTTTCCATCAAAGCAGTTTCAGTGCTGAACCAGGGTTGGTACTAATTTGGTTCTGAATTCCTTGGGTCTCACCCATTGTGTTGCCATCACTATAAATGGGTCTAGAGTAAATGTTTGACCTCTCCTAATAATCCGAATTCCTTACAAGCCATTGCGCTGCCATTTTTAAATGCGTCTTTTGTCTGGCACACCTGCATCTAATGGCTAAATTATATCACACAGTGGAGCCAGGTTTTAGAGTCCTGCTAATGACCTAATTATTTCATTCAGGTGTGTTGAAGCAGAAACATATCAGGAACACCAGACTGGTGTTTGAGACCCCTGCTGGAAAGGGAGACAGTTGACAAAAGAAATCATGTCATTTGTCTCCATATCACTGCAAACAGGTATTCTGATATGACCAGCCAATTTATCAATGTTTTTTTTTTAAACAATAATATGTGTTTATTGATGCTCATGCAGTTCTGCAGTTCTAAAACCAGAAAGATAGATCACATGACACCAGTTTTAAAGTCACTACATTGGCTCCCTGTAGCTCCAAGAATAGACTTTAAAATAATGTTGTTAGTTTACAAATCGCTGAATGGCTTACAATGCATTAAAGATCTGCCGTTGTTGTACCAACCTTCTAGATACCTCAGGTCTTCTGGCTCTGGTCTGCTCTGCATTAAAAGAACCAGAACCAAATGAAGAGAAGCAGCATTCAGCATCTATGAACTATAAATTTAGAACAAGCTTCCAGAAAACTGTAAAACAGCTGAAACACTGACATTCTTTAAATCTCTGAAAACCCACCTGTTTAGAATTGTATTTGAATTTAATGATGGCACTTGACTTAATTTCCTTTTTCCTATGTTGCCTCTGTCTTTTAATTTCTCCAGGTAGGGGTGGAAAAAAGGAGAAATATGGTGATTGGATCAATTTTTAGTTTTTGTTCAATTTTTCTCCATATTTTTACTCAATGTTTTTATGATCCCACATTCTGTGTCTGATGAAAGCAGTTATTATCCTCTGGTAACACTTAAGAGCTGCTGGTGAGATTGAACCAGTCTTTATTTACTAGAGCTAAAGCATGTGGTTTCGGTGCTAAGGAAGCAGCTGCACCAATTTGGAAAAACCGCTACATGCTTTTTTTAAAGTATGCATGTCGTTATTCCTATACATTGCTGTAATTTCATTGCCTTCACCACAGTCATCTCTTTGAGTAGCATCTTGATTATAGATTTTTGTCTATAAACTGCTTATAGTCATCTTCATTGTAACGGCAGATTTACATCAGATACCAAAGCTTCACTTTCTTCTTTGCAGAACCAGACAGTCAGCCGCTGTAACACAGCTATGTTGTTATAATTTATTTCCCCCTGCATTATTTACTATATGTCCAGGCTGAACCAGCACAAGGGAGCTGTCATCCTATGTCTGGCAGTATATGCTGTCTACCTTCTATACTGCGCACAGGTGCTTTGGGAAAACTGGTGCCTCTATAAGTGTTGTTTCTATGGTAACCAAGATGAATGTGTTTTTTTGTGGCGGACATGCATGTTTGTTTGGTTCAGATGTGGATGCAAACAATTACCTGCTGAATCACCACGTACTATCTCATTTTACAACTGAGCAGAAAGACACATTTCTGATGTCTTTTTTTGTGATCTGGTGACAGACTGAAGTCCATTGACAGACACCTTTTGGCCTGTAATGACATCTTTTTGATCCTTGAATTAAACTCTTGACTCGGTGGCTGAGGCTCAGATGTTGCTGCACATGAAAGGCAAAGCCTGCACATTTTCTCTGATCTTCTGCTTGCATATGAATGGTGAAACCTTCTTTGGAGGATGTTTGCCTCAGCTGCTTCGCTGCGGCACTTCTGCTCTTCAATGAATTATGAATTTCTCATTCAGATTCAGGGGGCTAATTAACATGTCAGAGCCGACCGGTGGTGCGGTATCTTGGGATTATCCTTATTCTGCAGTGGTTCATTTTATTGCATTGCTCTGGGTTCACCTTTGCTGCTCTCTTCTCCTGAAGGGTCCTGATGAGTTAAGCCATGTTTCAGGGGTAATTAAAAGGAGAAATCGCTGCCTCTTATTGTGCCTGTATCTTTTCTTTGCTTTAGCTCTACCTGTAGATCGAACTCAGTCCCATGGTGCATTATCTCAATGTGTTGAATTCCTTTCAGCTGTACTTGTGCAGCCTGCCTCTCTCTGGCTGTAATTGAATCTGGGACCTTGTGGGCATATAAAAGGCAAATGTGTGAAACAAACTTTGTGTGAATGAAGCAGAGATTGAGGAAAGGATGTAGTGGTCTTAGCTTTGTTAGGCAATGAGAAAATGCCTTCTTATTCAGTCGGCACCAAATGAATAGTACATGAGAATGCTTGCTCTTATACGACCATACCTATGTGTCGATAGCCATTTGTTAGATGGTTCAGATGTGGATGCACACAATTGATCCAATTTGCAAAATAAACCTGCATATTTACATTACCTTGCAAACATGCCTACATCTCATAAGCCTTTTCAAATTTTAATGTCATGATATTTATAAATGTCCCTATTATTTTGATGCGATCAAAAAAAAAAGAAAAACACACATTACTGACATTGCTTCCCTGCTTCATGTATTCAACCCCAGTCCTGTCTCTATTAATGTTGTGTTGTATTAATAAGGAATGATTAGTAATGATGCTGGCGTTTATATTGTACTTTAATGGTGGGTTCCAAAGATGTTTTGTTTTCAAGCCCAGCCAAATGTTCCTCTACGTCTCTATACTGTGCTTAGTATAACACAATTTTTACAACATTTTAAAAGGAAATGCGTTTTATCGTGTTAGACATGGGTGGCAGTAACCACACTCAGTCCAACCAACAGTTTTAACATCGAGAGACCAATATGTGATCTCATGATGAAAGAGGTCCATTGTTGTCTGCTTCTGCTTTTAGACACTAAAAATTAACTCTGCATGTATGGGAGGACATTCTGTCCAACATTGAGACTCAGTGAGACTAAAGGACAAGTTAGGACTCCCAGTTTTCTAAATTCAACACACCACATCACTTTTTGTCTTGAAAACGTCATAAAAAGTTTTATTTCCTTTTTACATCATAATTATGTACAACTTTGTTGGATATTTGTGTGAAACTCCACTCAGTTGTGTCAAACTTTGTGGTTTTAATAAGTCAAAAAGGTTCAGGAGGTATAAATACTTGATCATGCGTGATTTTATTGGCAGGACATTGTTAGTCTGGAAACTATTGCATACGTAACATTGAATATCATTCAATGAGAAGATTCCATCTGTTAATCCACATATCTTCACTTAAGTTAATTTTTTCTTTCATTTCTTTAAGAGGAATGCAATAGTTTCTTTGACCTCCAGTACTTGAATCCCATGACTCTACTTTTTCTTCAGGTTCAGTATTAAAAGAATCCTAGTTTTGTTAGGCAATGAGAAAATGCCTTCTTATTCAGTCGGTACCAAATGAATAGTACATGAGAATGCTTGCTCTTATACGACCATACCTATGTGTCGATAGCCATTTGTATTGTAGCTCTTAACTTTAAAGTGGTAGGTGCTCACAATTGTTACTACTTTTAGTTTTTTTTTCTCAGTCTTGACGGATCCTTCCTGTTTGTGTCCTTGTCAGGGGCAGACGATGAATAAAGGGGGTTGGTGATGTTCAGTGCTGAAACAGTCTGGATTTATTCACACTAAGCAGTTCATCTCAGCTTAAGAGATCAAATGACCTTGCTTGATTCAAACACACAGGGCAGTTGTAGATTTGTGCTTTTAACAGAAGAGCACACTCTATCCTGGAGAAATGTGAACAATATAGGATGATCCATATGATGTAGGTCTCATGGTTTTAATATTACTACTTCATTATTTAATTTCATGGTTTTACTCAGTAAACTAGTCTGGATTCTCACAATGTGGTCCCATTTAGCTAAATGTAGAAACATATAGTTAGGGAAGAAACTCTTTATGGCTGTGCATGAGTGCATGATCACACTGCACAGCTAAATGTGAAACATGGGGTTTAAATTAGAGACTAATGGATGGCAATTTCAATTTAAGGGATTATACATAGATAATCTCCCATCTTAGATTTTTTTTTTCTTGATGTAATGCCAAGAAAAAAATACAAGAAGACTTGTCATGGTCCTAAAATTTCTTCCACAATAACTGATATTAAAGGGGTGTTATTTTGTAGTTTCCTGGAACACAGTGCTGTTGTGTAGCACATTCAAGTAAGTTTTTATTATATCTGAAGCCAACTTCAGATATATCAAACATGACTTAAGAGAAATTTGTCTGAATCGTTGAAATTGGGCCTCTGTTTTTTTTTTTGAGAAAGTCTTTCCGACAGTCCAGCTTCAGCCCGTCATCACAGCATCACTTCTCATTAATGCCACTTCCACCCATTCTGTGGAGCATTGAACTGAGAAGTCGTTTGTATAATACGTTCAACAGACACACAGTTCTTCCAGGTGTTCCCCAAGCTTGAGGTTGGAATTTGTGTAGCATTGCCTGAAAAGTTGAAGTGGTTAAGGACCCTCCAGTGCTGGATCATCTTTCTCCAGTGTCAGCAGCTTTTTAATTTTAGGTTGGTTGCATTTTTTTATTTATGAGCTGAAGAATTTGAGAGGGAGTAGTGTTTTCTGAGGTCTATTATTTATTAGGAAAATTCTGACAGACTGTTCTCTGTGCTGCTCTCCAAACCTAAGGGTCATCAGGAATTTAGTAAATGGCAAAATTGATATAGGAGCAAATGTATTTATATTAATATATATTAATAAACTTTTCTTTAAAGTGAAAGTTGAAAATGGTTACAAAATAGATTTTTTTTTTTGCTTTCTGTACAAAAACTCTGTACAGACTCTGAGTTGTCTGTAAGCCAAAGTGTGGACTTATGAAGCACACCGGCATATGGAGGCTTAACTGCTAATATCAATTTGTAAAACATCAGCTCTCTGGAAAAAGCTGTCTTCCTGCATGCCTGATGCCTGTTTCCCTAGAAGAATAAATAAGGTGGTTGCTGATGGATTCATACTTGGCAGCTTCAGACCAGAGCAGCCATGCTGCATATAGGAGGTTGCCATGGAGATCTTTCCTAGTTAAAAAAAAAAATCCATCACGCTCACTCGGCCAACACTGCAAGACTCTAAGCCCTGTTTGCACCCACAGTAGGCTTCCCCAAGCTTTCAGCCCCACACACCTAACACACCTCTTACTTTCTGAAACCTGTATGTTTGTCTCCTTCACTGCTTATGAATTGTTAAATCAGTCAGAGTGGGTGATTTCGGTCTCTGAGACCACTTAAACTCCAGCACTCTGACCCAGTATGTGAAGTTCTAGGCTAAATGTACATTTAGCCAAAGTGCTGGTCTTTTTACTAACCAAATAGCTAGGTTGTGCTTTGTTTTGTGCAATTTAACTTCCAAAAATGCTGGTCTTTGTTTTGACTGATTCTTAGTGTTACATGAAAAATCAAGCTTAGCTGCATCTCTGAAATTGAATCACATTTTACACCAGGGATTAGATGAAATAAGCTATTGTATGAACACAATTGCCTCCTAAAATCTTAACTGGTTGCTTCCTTTTAGTTCAGGTTCGTGTATTCTTCCCAATCATGACAGATGCTGGTCAGGCTTGACTTCCAGTAGAGGGGAATGGGTCCAGTGACTCAAATTCTTGTTTAATTCAGTTTGTTTGCAGGCTCCTGGCTTGTTCCCAAGATTCCCTACCGTCAAGCTTAAATGGGCGATTCCAGCTCAGGACACCGTACACTGTTGTCATGCTCAGGAGGTGGGGTGATTCAGTGGCCTGGGGGTTTAATCTGAGCTATGTGAAATTCAGAAGGGAATGGCAGTGGTCAAAAATACCCCTGCTGTTCAAGCTAGTGCTGCAGAAGGTGTGTGAATGGAATTTTGGAATGCAAATAGTGCTGTTTCAACCATTCATTGTGTAACTAACACAAAGTTGCTGTGTTGCTTAAATAAGGTGGAAAAAAAGTAATCTAAAGGTTCTGCCCACAGGAAATTAGGCATAATGCCATGTCCTTCTATTCATGCTGCATGAAATGAAACATATTAGATTTTTCTCTCCTGATTGTTTCATAACACAGTGCATTTGACTTTTCCACATATACTAAAGTAAATGTTCACACCAGATTTCTTGGAGATTGTTTTTGATATTCTATCCTCTTTTCGCACTAAAGTTCACGCCCTTTCAAAACAATTTGTACAAATGGCATCCTTGATGATTCTGTAAATGAGCCATCAAGTGATAGTGGATTGCGTTTACACAGAATTCAGATCATAATTGTAATGTTTGGGTATTATTTGATGATTAAAGAATTTTAAAAAGCAGGTTTGGGAGCTCATGGGCCTACTAAACTATCACCTCAAGGAGTAAACAGATAACTGTGTTTTATTGTATTTTTAAAAAAATGCATTTTTACTAATACATTCAGCCTTCCTGTTCCCCGTTGAAAGTCTCACTCTCTCCTTAGTTAGCAGCATGAAAAAATATCTGACAAGCTGTATGCATGTATTTGTCTTGTGTCTATGAAATTCAAATCATAGAGGAAAATTCTGCAGTTTGCAATTGCATTTTTTTCTAGTCTTTCACAAATACAAAATGTTGACATCTCTACAAATACAAGTGCACAAGTTGTATTCTTTGATTCACACTCAAAAAAATCTTAAATTTAACAGTTTTACCCCAATTGATCCAAAACAGATAGTGTGAAACAAATCCACATAACTCTATTAAAGATAACTTTTTTACTGTTACACCTCCACAAATTCTCAGTGCAGCTACACAAATTTACTTGACACAAAATATAAAATGCCTACTGTAATATTTTTGCTCCACTCAGCCCAGTACATTTGAAGCGAAAACTTTCAAACATTTGTATTATTTTTTTTAATATATATATTTATAATTTTATCCTGATGGACTGGAAAAAAAAAAACTATAGGATTTTCTCACTGATTTCAACTTCACAGTTACAAGGCACACATTTACAGTAAACAAACCTCCACATTCACTTTGTAACAGAGTCTCATGAAACATCTTATGGCAAACTGTTTGCATGTTATTATGTTTATCATAACATGTAGCTATTTAGAAGACAACTGAAGTACAATAAGTTGGTTTTTGCTAGGTACTTAGTCAGGTAGGAAACTTCTATCTTACTGTAGGTTGCGTCTCTTTCAGTTCAATAAAAGCTGTATTAACCCACAGGAGTAGTAGGGCGAGGCATTTTAGCACACTGGAAACGGTAACCTTTTATTACCCTGGTATACCTTAATACCTATGCTTAGTCTTTACAAAATAGACTGATTGATTAATTTAAGGATCACCATGAAGGGGCCCATCTTTGTGATGATACTTAGCTGTAAAGGAGCTGTAAAAATGTTCATATTTGATTCAGGACCCTTTTCAAAGCATTAAACAATGCAATGCTGCATCACCTTTGTTCAGGCAGTTCCAACTACAGAAAGGGAACGTCAGTCGTACAATGAGAATGTTTTTGTTGGTCAGTATAGAACGACCACAGTAATGCCTTGGATCAAATTTCATGACAACATGCGTGAACAATACATTTCACTTTTAGAATAGATCTTAAAATGTATTCTTAAAGTAAAAATGAAATGTGTCATAATTCTTTCAAAATCTAAATTCTCATACTTGCTTAGAAACAGAAGTCCCTCTTGTCTTTATATTAAGTAGAGAACTCGTTGAACACTCAGCGGCTACAACAGAAGTGCTTATTTAAAGTGAGGGTGATTCTCTAGAAGCTGACCTTAATCTTCCTTGACGGATTGGTTCGAAGGCTTTTGTCTTTACACCTGTATGTTCTTAGTTCAGGTATATTCTGACAAGGAAATCCCAGTTGACTGACCAATTGCAAATGTAAAAATAAACATGTACATACAGTACAGTTTCTTTATTATTTTAAATAGATGCACTGGAATTGTATATTGATAGATAATAGTTTGTGTTTTGTATGTGCAATTTATTTATTTTTTATTGCAACGAATGCAGGAGTGTCTGACTGTTAATTTAGCTACTTCCTGCATCGAGTGAAATGCATAAAATCATTGCAAATTCACAAATCTTGCTGATAAAGTTTTGCAAGCAGTTTACCTTGTTTACATAGTTTTTTAATGTCCCCTCACAGCAACCATCCTCTATGCACTTTCCTGACATCACAGGACTAAGGGCCTCTGGATTTGCTACTCTGTGGGATAAGTAGTTTAAGGCTAATCTCAAGAAGCCCAATTGATTGGCCTCACCAGCATGCACAGCTGTCATTATTTATTACTGAAGGAGATTATAGCTAAAGGAATGAACAGCACCAACAAATTCCCCCCGAGACCTGCCTGCTCTTAAACACCACACAAGCTCCAAGCTCTTATCTTTCTTTACAGCTAATATCTCTCCAGACATGACTGTGGTGGTCTGCAATGAGGAGGCTTTAGAGTGTTGATGGAACATCCCAGCACAAGGTAGTGTACTGGGGTTGTCAGCATGGTGAAATTTGGTACTGTAGCAGACTTGTACAAGTGTTATATATCAGCAATTCTATTAAATCTTAATCAGCGTTGATTGGACAAATTATTATGGGTGTACCGATTTCAGTTTTCCGGCCAATCGCCAGTTTCTGAAATTTAAAAAGCCTGACCTACCGATTCTGATTGATATCATTTTTTTTTTTGTCTGAAATGTTGCCAAATATAGCAAAAAAGTTTCTGAGTTGGCAACAGTGGGGTAAAAGTTACAGGTGCCCACATTCCTGCAAATTTTTTCCACATTTCCTCTGAACTTTTGACCAAGATAAATATTTCACACTTGGTGCATATGCAATTAATCCACGGGCTTATTTATGCCATCTCTTCGTAAAAGAAGCATAAAACTGTAAAATAGAGCTGCATTGTCCTACATCAGAAAAATGTTAGAACTAGTTTTTTGTAGTTTTATGCAGAGACCTGCGAGGGTTTATTGCCATTAGTAATTATTTCAGTTTGTCGTTTGGTCTTTGTTAACTCACATAATGTATCAGGTTTAGTTGAGTTTATTCCCCCTAGTACACAACTTATTTTTCTGAAGCAGGCAATAGCCTTGCACAATACTTCAGAATAACTGCTCTGATCTGGTTCAAAATTTCAGATACTTTATTAAAATGACACATCATAGAAACAAGTGTAAATTCCAGGGTAATCCTGACGCACAGGTTTAACAAAAAATAAAAGTGTACGTAATAAGCCAATTTAGTTTAAGAGTAAACAGTTCTAAGGATCATTTCCTGAGGGAGTCTTCCCAAGGGATCAATAAAGTCAAGTCCAAGTCTAAGTCTCTAAGTCTCAATATTCTAAAGCACAAGACACATGAGGAGTAATTCATGATTTTTCTAAATCAGTGAGAGTTCGTATTTGGCATGTTTATTTGAATGAGACTAACTATGAAGGTCTCTTTCCTGGCCTCACCTTGTGGGAGCTGTGTGTCACAGCTACACCTAATTAAACTCCTAATTAACCTATTGATTGTCTGCACACATAGAGCTTTGTGAGATTCACTGCTATGAGAAAAAGAGGGCTGTCACTGGATCCTAATTCATGAGGCGATTAAAACATTTGAACAATGATAACAGGAGTTAGTTGATGTAAGTCCTTCATACTTAAAACTGATCGGAGTAACAGATCAGCTTCGGCACAGATAATTATAACATTATGTGTTGATGCCACACTTAACTTTCACAGCTCATTTTGGTTTGGATAAAGTATGAAAGTTCCCAATCAGACATATTAATTGGGCTCCAAAAATAGATTTCTATTAAACCAATGGCTGAGAGAGGGGAGAAAAAAACACATTTATAATTAATGTATTAATTCTTTCTCCTATTTCCAGATGCTCAGTTAAAATTGTGCTAGTAATATATAAAAAAAAAAGAAAGAAAGCGGTCTCATTTATTCTTTCTCTGACTGGCCAAAGCTCTACTTGGCCTACAAACCTGCTATCGTCTTCTGCTTTATGGTCCTTCGTCTAACAGTTGGTGGTCTTTCAACAAATGCTCTCAGCTTTGTGCTGTTGCATATTCAGCAGCACAACAGGACACCTAATTATCCTTTATGCAAAATCAATATGTTTTCAGCAGGCCAGAGTCTTGGGAACGTAAGGAAGGCAAACTAATGTGCAGTGAGCAATGAGAGGAAGAACAGGAGGCGAAGGTGGGGGCTTTGTGAATCTTAGAAGACATCATTTTCATGGTTGTCCTCTTAGGCCCTGTAGGCTGGCTTACTGTGACCGAATGACTCTGACAGCTGTGGCAACCCAATCAATACTTTTTTTTTTAAGTTCTGGTGAGGTTTTCCTTTTGAACATCAAAGTTTGGGCCATTAAAAAAAAAAAAAAAGAAAAAAAAAACCGTTTCCTTTTATTTCTCTCACAATCCACATAAAAACATAGACATTTCATAGACGTTTTTTTTTGTTGTTGTTTTTTTTTAAATAAAGTCTTAATGAGTCACAAGCACACTGCTTTGCACACTGGCATTGCATCTGTATGTCAGGTTCACAGGGTTATCTGGAGGATTGCCTCCCTCCTCCCATCTCTCTGTCAGCTTCGTGCAGCAGCAGCAGAGTCACCCTGGGAACCTCTGCAGTGCATGACCTGAATCTCAATGAGCTTTAGCTGCAGCTGACCTCCCTGTCCTGTCCCTCCCTTGCAGTACACATACCTGCACTTATACAAACATCACGTGGAAACATTTTCACAGGATTGTAATAAATAGATGTTTGCTCAGAAGTCACTTGGGTCTTTCCATATGTTTTTCATAAGAGTTAAAGGAGGCTGCAGTGTGGGAATATTACAGGCGACTACTGTAAACAGCTCTGTAATCTGAGCCTCAGTGGCAGTATCAGGAAAGCCATGGGTCACTTAAAACTCTCCAAGATTGTTCTTGGGGTTTTCCGCTGCCATGTCACTGTATTGGGAGCTGAACGTTTGACCTCTTTACTCATGTTTTAGTCCTCAAGAGGGAATCAGTAAATAATACCACAAGATTTTATAACATTCAAACTCTGGATAAATATAAATAATGGAAATTTTAAGTGTAGAAAATTTTGTTTTTTTTCCTTTGTCTAATAGATAATCTAGATTTCTGAGAAACAAATAGCTTTTTACATGGATTTAAGAATATGGAGGCAACATCATTTACTTTTGTTTTGCCACATCAGAACTGATATTTTTAAAATTGCAAGTGGCCATTTTAAACAGTTTGACTTTTGGAACCCTTTAGATAAGTATTTTAAACTGAAATGGGAATAAACTAAAAATTTTAATAATTTTCACCTAGACAAAGATTGGCCATTTAAAAATACAAAAATATTGTATCTTTTTTGGTTATGAATGGATTATACTGGAGTACTACTGGGCTATGGGTTGATAGCAATGCTCTTTTTTTTTTTTTTTTTTTTGTAGTGTTACAGAATAAAGACGACTAAAAGCTTTTTAGTCTCATTGAGGAGTTTAAACATGAAGTCTTATGAAATACAAAACCTGTAAAAAGAGGATCATAACATATTGAGTGTTGTCTATGGCTCTATTGGGTGTTGTGAGTGCAAGAGAGAGAAAACCTTTTGTCAGCTGACATAAAGAGTGAACAAAGAGTTGCTCTTTTAAAGTGACTTTAAAGTCCTCAATCTCTTGTATTCACTATAGTAAATTCAGAAATAATGGCAGCTTTGTGGAAATATCAGTGAAGATAAGAATCCACATTTTCCAGGAAATCAACACAGAGACTTGTCTAGCACCAGCCACACTTGAAAAACACTGGAAAAAATTATGTAATTTATTGTATTTCTTAAAGGGAAAAATCACTAGCTAAATGTCTTATGTTGAAATGTCTATAATTTTACATTATCTACTATGAAAAAATTTGAGTTTGGAAATGTGTTGAATTTTGAAGTCTGTTTCTGATGAGATTTTTACTCTGCATTTTTTTTTTGTTTGACTCTGAATATCCAAAGAGTCAGCTTTAGCAAAAGTTTTTTTTTCCCTCTGTTCTCATCTTTGTTCCTTTCTTTGACTCAAACCTAATCCTGATTTAAAGCACAGCTGAAAACCGCCTGCTGGGATGTGACAAATTCTTGATCTTTTACACTATAACTGCACCAGCGGGTGCTACAGGGGCAGCATAGCTGCAATATTGGAAAAGAACACTCAGTGGGTACAAGAGAGTTATTTTTCTGCCTCTCCATGATAAAATATGTCCATCCATATGTCTGCCCATTCATCCATCTGATTATATATTCATTCATTAATTATGTAATTTTTCATCCATTCAATGTTCTCTTTTTTTATGTTCCTTCTTTAATGCTCGACCACTGCATCTGCCATAAAACAACTTGTTGAACTTTAATTTTTTTCTTTAAAAATTGAGCTTAGAAAAAATGAGAACACTGGGAATCTGAGTCACAGAATTATAAAATTGAAAATTGGTTAGGAACTCTGAATGAACCCCATTTGCTGTCACTGTCAACTTCAGCTGATCCACTGCACCACAACCAAAATATTAAAGGGGACTTGACTCCCTTTGTTCTTTCTTTTTATCTGGAGCCTAAAGGCATTGGCAGTCTCGTTGCCACCCATGGTACCCTCCCCCAACCCAAAATGCAAAACCTGCAGTTGAAGTTCTGGATAGAACTGCCAGTTGTTGGGTTATTCTGGGTGAAGTGGAGCATGCTAACAATTCCTGGAGGGCAGCAGTTTAGGGAGAGCACAGCTACTTTACACCTGACCTTTATCGTCACATTTTTGTCTTGACTGGAGCTTACTAACAAGCATTGGGATATAAAGGGGGAGATCTTTTTGAGGAAGGGTGGGGGGTTTACCCCGAAGTAGAAAGCAGGCGTGCGCAGACATTGCTGTCATCTTCATTTAGCCATCTTCTGTCAGCCTGAGCATGCAGAGGTCAGTGGAGCGATGCAGACACATGTAAACAGTAGTACAGTCTGGGTTCAAACATAATTGGGCCAGACAGACGCTTCCCTCATGCCTGCTGACTCGGACTGCGTCATGTGTTCCTGGAACTTACTGATTGAATGAAAACATGTGACTATTATGCTTTTACAGATAAAGGTAATAAAAATGGAGATTGCTGACATTTTGCCATTGCAGACACGGTACAAAATGTCAGCTGCAGGGTACAATGTTTTCTTAAAAATGTAACCTTTCTGCTGAAATGAAGGCTCCAAGACATGCACGCGTTGGGTCACAGATTGCTTTCATGATGATTGAACTATATCCCTACGGTTCCAGTCGACAATACATTCATCCCAAACATTACATTAATTTTGGGCTATTGATGATGCATTTGAACTGGATGTTTTCCAGGGTAAAGTTATAAAACAAAAACAGCTTTATAAATCTAAACAACAAAAAAACAAATGTTGCTTTATCTAATCCTGATACGTTAAAAGTTGACATATACGTTTAAATACATCACCGTTGCTAAGTGGTTATGTAGATCTTTAAAAAGTGTTGAGTTTGGCATTATTTTCTTGGAGCACCAATTGTCATCTGAACCCCACTGAAATTAGTTTGGATGATGAAAAGCCACTCAGAAACCACAAAGTCAGTGTTACTGACAAAAACTTTGCATGACTGTGTCTTTTTTTTTCAGTTTGGGGCAGTAAAAACAAAAAGATAAATTCACAAAAAAAAGTATCGGTTTTAGAACTTATATAGTGACAAAGAAAAGATAAGAACTATTAATACATTTTTTAATGTAACATCCTTTGACAATTTTTCCATGGCTGTCAGCAAAAGAGATTTTGTTTAGTGAGTTTCCAATGATGAATGACTGCAAACTTTCAACCTTCTGTGTTATCATTATTTGAGCTGTTTCTGAGTCTACATTCTTTAATCTATTGGATTAGTTTGGTTCATAATTTACAGAAAGACTTCTACTGATGGAGAGTTTAAAATAACGAAACATGAATGGTTCTTTGAAGTCAGATTAAATTAAATTACCTCTGTTGTGTCTTTTGTAGCTCCAGTGACCTAAATTAACTGGAATTACTGTTCAGCTGTACAAGCGCCAGGCCTCCTGGGAATGCCAGGAGTGGCCAGTCCAAAAACAGAATGTCCCTTTACTTTAAAATATGTGGAAATGCCATTTTCACACTAAAGGTTAAGTACTAAATCGACCAAACTAAAACTGAAACCATGCTTAGTAATTAAACTTTCTAATATAAAACCTTATCATAAAAAGAAATGTGAACAAATGATCTTTAAAAACCATCTAATTGTTTATTGTCAAACTGGTATAGAATAAAAGCTGGAATACATTAACTCTTTGCAGATATTAGATTTGAAATCCCTTGTAGTTTACATAAAACAGGTACATACAGATACATCTGAATAAAATTAATGTGAGAAAGTTCAATATTTTTGTCACTAATTTCAGAAAGTGAAACTCGTACATAGATTCACTGCACATAGTGAAATATGTCAAGCCTTTGTTTTTTCTATATTTGATGATTATAATTTACAGATAATAAATACCCCAAATTCAGAATACTGTGAAAAAGTTAAATATTGGAAACTCATGGTGTCACACCCTAATCAGCAAAGCAACTCAAAAACCTGCAGAGGTTTCCTGAGCATCTAAATGGTCATATTATGGGTAAGGAGGCTACATAATCATGGGAAAGGCTGCTGACTTGTCAGATGCCCAGAGGACAGTTATTGGCACCGTGGGTAAAATTATAGAGCATTTTGTTTCCTACTGCTGACAATATTTATGGGGATGCTGATTTTATATTTCAGCAGGATTTGTCACCTGCCCACAAAGCAAAAGGTATCAAAGTTGCTTTAGTGACCATTGTGGTGTTGTGCTTAATTGACCAGCAACCTGGCCATAGAGTATCGTTAAGAGGAAGATGAAAGATTGCAGATAACCTGAAGACTGCTGTAAAAACAACCTGTTACTCCAGAAGGACCACGGGTTGATAACCTCCATGCCACACTCCATGCAGTGATTCCTGGAAAAGGAGTTGCTACCAAGTATTTAGTGCATAGAAATACAAATTTCCCCATGCCTGATAGTTTTGTTTAGAATGTCTTTTTTTATTGATCTAATGTCATTTTATAATTCTGAGATACAGAATTTTGGTCTTGTCTATAAGACATAATCATTAAGTTTACAAAAAATGAACACTTGAAATATCTAACTCTATGTGTAATGAGTCTATATAATATATGAGTTTGTGTTCTTGGACAAACTTTGCTTGGTTGAGAATGCTGATTTTCTTATTTGTGGAGAATGATTCTCATTGTGCTTTGTGAAGAAATATCCTTTCTCCATTTAGGTTCTTGATGTATGAAGTTGAAGAGTCAGTGACTTGAATTTTTGTATTCTATTTATTAGGACTAAAATGCAGGGCTTGTCCATTTGTCTTGCTATTCTTATGGGCTAACATAGCAAAATGGCACCTAAAAATAGTTTCTAATTCCTTTTGTTGGCCTCTATCTAAGCAACGCTCTAAAGAGGGCGTTTCCAACGTCAGTTTCTTTAACTTTAGCTTTGTACGTTTGTGCCCTATGTGTGTGCATGTGCCTTCCCAACTTTGCTCCTTGAGAATTGTAGCAATTAGTAACACCTGGTGGAACAACGCAGCTGTTAATCTTAAAATATGAACTACTTTTCATAAGTACGGTTGTAAACAGAATTGTGGAGGAGCATTGCTGTGAAGATCTGCCGAAGAGCGAGTGTCGGAAAGAGCAGGAGCTTCTTGAAGAGACAGAGTTCATTTTAAAGGCAATTTAAAGGCAAAGTCAAATCTCTTTTATGTTTGATATATGCAGCAGCTTCATGACAACTGAAGGTAACAGAGTTGCTGAATTGAGACATAAAGCGGCACTACATAGCTGGAAAATATAACACCGGCCCCCTTAAGATGTATTGACGGTGCGTTTATTCTTGCTGGATAAGCAACAACGCACACATCACTTATGGAGTGGTGCTTCACTAACAATGTTTTTGTGTTGTCCTTTGAGGTGACATGACTCCTGCATGCAAAAGCTGCATTTCATCAAGTGCTGGTCAGCTTCAATCAGCCTCTGCCCAACCTGTCTCTGCACTGAGTGTGGCCTCTTTACCAACAATGGCACAATTACATGAGTGGACACAAGAGCCTCAATGAGAGGCTGATGGCTTTTCTAAGCCAGGTTTAACGGCATTGAATGAAAGAAACATTAAATTTATTCTGGCTATGTTTTGCCTTTTACACACAACATTTTCTCAGGACATTAAATAATGTGTGTATCTATGTATGTTTAGACTGGTGACCTTTTTCTCTGCAGTCACCCTCACTGATAGCGATTCTGTCACCATATGCAAACAGCTGGCTCTCAGAGGTGGAAAACTCCCTGTGCAAGCTAGGAAAAAGTGGTAGATTGTCTTGTTTGGGGGAAGGTTTTCCATTTACATGATGTGTAATCACTTTGACTAAGCTGACAGAGCTTAAGTTTTTATTCTTTAAGCATTTAGAGGAACACAGGCAGCGTCATTAAAATTTAAAATTCGACAACTCCCTTTAGCTGCACCAGAGAAATTCTTGTCCTAGCATGCACCCCAGCATGTCCCTGTCCTTTCATGTAAGAACTCCTTTCTTGAAACGTATTAAGGCACCGTTCTGAATCGGTATCAAGCCAGGAGGGACTCCTACTACAAACACTCACATTCTGTAGCTGAGATATGCTGTGCGCTGGTGCAGACCAGTCACGAGGAAGCAGCCAGGCAGACGTGTTCCTGTTGTGTGTGTGCCTGTGAGTCAAGCCGTGTCTGAGTGTCTGTACCAGAAATCTGTTGGGAAAAAATCCCTGACACTAATGTGACCCCATGTGGGAATGTTTTTCATTTTGATTGAGGTAGATTTTTGAGGTTTGCGTGTTTCTCGCAGTGCCCAAAAGTCAAAAGTGTGCAGTTAAGTTCGTGTGGTGCTTGAGGAAAGACTGAGGTGGTCAGGGGAACTTTTTATCCCACCCTGATATGATTTCCACCTCAAAGGCTGCTGGGCCGTCAGCAGCAGTGACACTGAAAAAAAAAATAGATCAAAGACGAGGTTCAACCCACCCACTTTGGCTGCAACATGCATGTTGGAAACTTATTCTTGGCAGGCTCTTTGAAAACTAGCATGGAAGCAGAAAGGCCAAAGATACATTTGTGACACAGAAAGTGATACATTATCAACAGTAAATTGATTTATAATGTATAACTAATAGGGTATTATAAGTATTTCACACCCATTTTCTGTTTCTAAACTGGCCTGTTAGAGCCACAAACATTTAGAAGATTTTTACAAGTTTTTTAAAATGTTTTTTTAAAGGATTTCATGTAGTAGAACAAGATAAGACACGATTACGCATAAGGTACTGCAATTATAAGGGGTTCTGAAAAGTTTATTGTGCATTTTTCTTCAACACAACTACCATCTGTCAGTGCAATTTATTCTGCAGCTCTTTTGCAGCCTGTCTCTACCAGCTTCACTCTTTTAGACTGTACTATTTCTGCCCATTTAAAAAAAGTGAGATTCATTAAGTCTCACCACATATTCTCTGCTGGATTTAACACATTATTCTGATTTAATCTAAATCATACTATCATATCTCTAGCTGGACGTTTGCTAGAAGTTGATCTTCAATCCCAGTATCAAGTCTTTAGCAACATTCATTGAGCCTACTATCATTCTGACCAGTTTTCCATCCCTCTCCTGAAAAGAAGCATGATTCTCCATCCACCTTGTTTCACAGGACGTTTCCACTGATGCGGTTTGGAGCCCATTCCAGTTCCCGAGCCTGATTTTGAACCAGTGTCATGTGTGCTCTAGAAGAACGAGATTCACCAGTGCCCAATTTGGTTCTAGTTAGGCGTTGTGGAATACATGATATTTCAGTGCAAACCTGAGACAGGTTTGCACTTTGTGTGCTGTCAGTTTGCACACAAAGAAATAACAAGAAGCAAACACAAAGAAACCTTTTCTGCATCAGCTGTACAGTTTGAATTCTCTTTTGCTGCACATAAAGGAACCTTTGTAAAACAAGGAAATAATGCATTCAGGGCATCAAGGTGTGTTTTGCTATTAGGTTCTTCTTCTGCTTTTATTCCGAGTTGTCTGACGCCACCTGTTGATTATGTTTGGTTCCCAAAACATATGGGAAAGGCAGTTGGTTCTCATGGGAACAAAGCAAAAATCAGCGTTCAGAGGCATATGAACTGAACCAGTCGAAAAACAAGAGTTCTTTCCGTGGAAACCCACTAAATGGGGTACAATATGTGCAATTCTTCCATTACTGATAGAGTTTTGCAAGTAGTCCAAACTTGTTCAGTTTTGTTTTCATTTGGTTTGAGCGCCTTACTATGTATATACCTTAAATGGCTTATGTTAAAATGCAAACAGGGCTTCTTATGGAGTTATTAAAAAAAACTAAGTCATTTTTCCTGGTCATTTTTTCACAAAGGCTACATTTGTAGAGTGAACACCTAACAGTCTCCTGTGCGGTGACTCTCTGCAGCTTCTCCAGATTTACCATTGGCCTTTTGGCTGCTGCTCATTGCTGTCCTTGCTTGCCCATGTCTTAGTGCATGTGTTGTTGTTTTGTTATGTGTTTTGTTTCAAATATTGGACTAAACACAGCTTGGAATATTTCTGATGCTGTCTGTTTGCTGATGTTCTCTAACAAAAGTTTGTATCTGTTTAGCATTAAGGCATATTGACTTATCGAGAAATAATATGATGTATTTAAGCTCATAAAATGCTTTAAATGTGTCCAGGTGGAATACTGAAAGTGGAAAAAAGTGCTTGCCTTTTCTGCTTTGTGTTAAGTGCTGTCCTACATGCTTTTGTTCACAGCAAAAAGCGTCAGGCAAGGTGCTATTTGACCTGGTGTGCTCCCACATGAATCTGATTGAAGGTGGCTACTTTGGCCTGGAGTTTCAAAACCACAAAAGCATGATGGTAAATAAACAACAAATAAAACCTCATCTCAAAATTGCTCACATTATTTGTTCAAAAACTCATACTTGAACAAGCCTTACTCTTCTGTTCTTTCACAGGTTTGGTTGGACCACATCAAACCGATTATTAAGCAGCTTCGACGTAAGTGTTTCAGTATGCTGTTCAGTCGTGTTCTTCCTGGAGCTGATAAGAGCGTAACTGCTCTGTATAATCTCCTTTTAAAATGCAAATGTTCTTTTGTTAATGAACCTGTTCCACACAGGACCGAAAAACACAACCCTGAGGTTCAGTGTGAAGTTTTTCCCCCCAGACCACGCGCAGCTGCTGGAGGAGCTGACGAGGTGAGCAGATCCTCTTTGCTCCCGTTTTCTGGGGGATGCGTTTGTCTTCTTCTTGGCACAGAGACGTACGTTTGTATACATGTCAGTGTGAAAGGTCTCTGCTGTAACTGAGGCATACATGAAACATGGGCCCTGGCTCCACGATGATTTATTCCCCTTCAGGTTATCGGATTAAAATGTCATGACTGCCATCTTGCTGGTTTAGCCCTCTGGAGATTAGCGATGTTGAGCTAATGATTATCTGATTTCTGTTCTGTAGATACGGATGAGCTGCATGTTTTTAGGAGAGCACAAAGAAAAAATTGACATTTAACTAATGAAGCTTAGACAATTGCTTGACTGTTCATAAAGGACAGATATTAGAAAGATGTTTCTATTTACTATTTTTCATTAATATATGATATGTTACTGTTATTTAGAGCATTTAGTGTCTAGTTTGTTTCAAACATAAACACTCAGTAGTTTTAATCTTAGACTTTGTTGTTGCTTGATTTGTTGTTCTGTTTCAGAATTAACTGAGTATTGCATTTCAATAATCTGAACTTAAAAATTGTTTTAACCCTTTGTGATATTAAAACAATATATTTCAACATGTCTAACGAACAGCTAAAATCTGTAAAGACCCCCACTAAAAATGCTTGTAATGGCTTGTTTTAGTTGTACTATTATTAGTTGTTTTACAAACACTTGCCAATAGCATGGTAAGTAGCATTGTGCCTAGATATTTTAGCTTTCCAAATGTAATTTTATTTCTAATATTTCAGTCATGCTCTACAAAAAAAAAAAAAATCACAATAAGTTTAATTTTCAGTAAATAATTTGGAGTGAAGTTTCACCAAAAAATTTGTTATAAGGCGAATCTGCAAATTCTATACAGCGACTAGGCAGGAGTCCACTATTATTTCTAGAGTAAACCTGCTCATTTCTGTGAATATTGCCTCCTTTTTTTACTTTGATAAGATCTCAATATTTGGGATCTTATTGAGATTAAATCCTGACAGAAATGGTAGCAATGAGGTTTTTGCTGATGTTTGTTTCAAAACATTGCTACGTTAAACCATTATCTGAAACTGTGGCTCCCCTTCCCAGTCATTAATCTTGAAAGTCCTCTTGTTGCACCAACAAATTAGCCACAACTGTATTAATCCTTTAATCGTGTGGCTTCCGCTTTTGTGAGATTGGGCGGGAAGGATACCAAAGACATCCCTCTCCCCAGCAACACACTTTAGCTCTTTACCAGATCTGAAATCTTGTCCCTCCAGAAAATTCTGGGCCTGCTGCTAGTGTTGAAGAAAAATTTTTTTTTCTGTCATAAGTCATGTCTCATGACCACAGAAACCGACCAGTAAGCAAGAGTTTTAGTTTTTCACCGAGCAACCATTTTGAGCACAATACAGTTTAAAATATCCAATTGCCTTTACAGTCCTGTAATAATGGACGAGAACTATTTGTGCAGAAACTTGTTAAACTTCAGTTTCAGAGCCCTATTTAACAACATCAGCATCAATAAAATAGATTATAAATTTTATTACTATTCTTAATATTGTTCATTTGCATTATATCTCTAAAAACATCTATTATATATGCTCTTTTCAGATGTCAATATCTACTTAATTTAGCCCATACATGTTGGCAAAACAGTTATTTTTTATTTTTATTTTTTATTTTTTTGTGATAGACAAACTCAGGCAACAATGGGTTAAAGTATATGAGGTATGAGGTATTTTTAATTAGTTCAATAGTAATTCCATTACAAGACATGAATGAGACAGTTGTAGATGTTTAGCCAGTATTTGGTGATTCTTATTTTTTATTTATTGACTATTATAAATCTGTGGTTCTTTTTAGTTGTATTACTTTTTCATTTGTGCATCAATCCAAAACTACAACCCAACAAACAACTTAATTTAGTTAGACTGCACAAACAAAATTCACCTTTCTATGTTTTTGTAACAATAAAAAAGTTTCAGTAATTTTTTTTTCTTTGCCCGTAATACAAAGCAACAAATGAGTGGCAGTGCAACTCTGTGATCCATGTGACAAAGAAAACAGTGTTTTTCTACTGACAAATTTCTCAAGTGCCAAATTCAATCTAGAGTTCATTTTTAACCCTCAATCACCTCTGCAGACTTGTTAACATGATATCTATTTTTGTGTTTTGTGCCTAGGTACCTGTTTGCCCTCCAGATCAAGCAGGATCTCTCCAGTGGACGTATGATGTGCAACGACACCAGCGCGGCTCTGATGGTCTCCCACATCATCCAGTGTGAGACTCGCGGGGCAGTTCTATGCGCTCGGCTCAAGCCACCAGAGCAGTGATAAATCTGACAACTGTCTTTTATAGATACACTGCTGCTCTTTTCATGTGCAGCTTATCAGCAAACATTGTCATGCTGCACACGGTGCAGCATTTCAAATTGATTAACATTGTGTTGCCATGGAGACCCCTCGGTCTAATGTCTGAATGTAATCTTGCAGAGCTGCAGCAGAGCAACGACTCATTTCCATTGCTGGTCATATCTGGACCTCTTTCTTCATCCTGTTGCGATCGAAGCGCGTTTGCTCGTTTCTCCCCATGTAGCATCAACTCCAAAGCTGACTTCTTTATTTTTTGTCCTTTTTTTTCCTTCTGTTTCAGCTGAGATTGGGGACTTTGACGAGAGCCACTGCCGCTCACACCTGCTAAACAACAACTACATTCCAGATCAGATGACCCTGATCGATAAAATCATGGAGTTTCACTCAAAGCATATGTGAGTGTCTGATCTTTAAACCACGGTTAAAATAATAAAACAGGGTCAGTGGGTGGACTGACATTATTCTCCTCGGTCATGAACAGGAAATGTTGTTGCAGACTTTGTTATTGTCCCACTGGGCTATTTTATTACTCAAGTGACACATTCAGGAAAGCAGCCACTGAATGAATGGGTTATTTGTCAGAGTGCTACATACAGCACTTTAACATGCAGTATATAATCTTACAATGGCCAGGTTTTTATAACTTGTTTTATAGCTTAATGTAAGTCTTTGGGGCTTTAAAGTCTTCCAGCTTTGCACATCTAGAGACTTTGTTGGCCTTTTTCTGTGCAAAACAGCTTGAGCGCAGTCAGATTTCATGGAGAGCATATGTGAATGATTTTCAAGTTTTGTCTCTAATACATGGATATACTTTGAACTATACCAGCTGATTGCAGATTTGGCAATCTTTAAAACTGCAGAAGATTTTATCAGGTTTTCCTCTCCACAATTTTGACCAGCTTCTCTTTCCCTGATGAAGAAAAACGAAGCAAAAGGCTACAGTGTCCCAAAATGAGATTATAAGCTTCTTTTAGATCACCAAGTGACATGCACACGCACACACAGACAGCTGTCTTTAGTTGGGTTAGTGGGATGAAACCCAGTTTTTTACTCTATTTAGAGATGACTGATGCAGAAGTTTGAGAGAAGTGAATTTGAACTTGGCCTTTTTTGTCTGACTACTTTTTCATTCTATCTAGTTTAATGCCGTTGGGAGTATATTACTGGAACCCTTCCAGATCTCCTCACACCATCCAGCCACTCCATCAAGGATTTCTCATAACTTATTTAAGAAGAAGCTTTGCCAACACTTCAGTGGCCGCTGCGTCTGTGGTCTGCCACTGCAGCTTCTGACAAGCTTCAGTGCTCTGTGAAGCTGCAGCTTCAGAGAGCTGCAGTTTACCACAGCTGATAACGATATCTGTGGCTCCTCTGGCCAGGTGCCATGTTGAGTTGAATCCTTTAAGTGGCACACAGGAAACAGGAAGGGTTATCTACGAATGAGAATTAGGAAAGTTAGTTAAGGTTTGCTGCTCCTTCCTCCAGCCACTATTTGTTCTTCAAAAATCCAACCCTAGGAACTTGTGTGACCTATATAAAATATAAAATGTAATGTACACACACTTTTAAGCCTAAAGTTAGTCACACCCCTGATAGAGTTGCATTTAAAATTCTTTTTTATTCAACATTTTTTTCTCTATGGAAAAGTTTCAATATTTTTTTGTTGTTGTTATTTGATAACAAAACAATATAGAAGGGGTATTATTTTAAAAAAGTTATTTATTTACGAAAAACTTTATTGGCATTTCAGCCACCAAACTGATGAAGCCCTAAATTATCTGATTCTGGTCACCTGCCTGTTTTTTTTGCATCTTCATCTACAGTGTTTTTCAATGCCTTTGTGATTGAAGAATCATGCGTTTAAATGTACTTTACAGGTATAACTCTCCTTAAAAATATGGATGAAACAATAGCAGCTGTAAATATTTACATTTATGTGTGTGTTGTAGAGGTCAGTCACCAGCAGAGTCAGATTTTCAGTTATTGGAGGTTGCTCGCAAGCTGGATTTTTACGGGATTCGGCTGCACCCTGCCAAGGATCGGGAAGGTTCGAAGTTAAGTCTGGCTGTGGCGCACACAGGTGTTTTGGTCTTCCAGGTAGCTTCACACAGACATTAATGTGAACATCAATTTGCTTGTTGCGTTTCTCAGTTATTCTCACTTTGTCAAAAAAAAAAAAAAAAAAGGCTTTAAAAGGCATTCAATTTTTCACCATCTTTAGACACACACGAGGATCAACGCCTTCAACTGGTCCAAAATACGCAAGTTGAGCTTCAAGCGAAAACGTTTTCTCATCAAGCTAAGGCCAGATCTAAATGTATGTTGTTTCATTATACCCGGAGAACACAAATTGCTTCAGGGTTGTAAATTATTTCTAAATGTTTTTGCAGAGCTCCTATCAGGACACGCTAGAGTTTTTGATGGCCAGCAGGGATTGCTGTAAAGTCTTCTGGAAGATCTGTGTGGAATACCATGCCTTCTTCCGCCTCTTTGAGGAACCTAAACCCAAACCCAAGCCTATGCTCTTCACACGAGGATCTTCCTTCAGATTTAGGTGGAGTTTTTTTTCTTCGACAGGACTGCAAGCACTTAACTTTCCTAATAGTCTACTACCGCCCTCGTAGAAACACTCATTATTATTTCTCATGTGCTAATGCTGCAGCGGTCGCACACAGAAGCAGGTGATTGATTATGTGAGGGAATCAGAGTTCAAGAAGATCCCATTTGAAAGGTAGGGTCTAGACACATGCTGGGCATTCTGAGTTCAAGTAAAGACTTTCACCATGTAAAACACTGACCTACATCATCCCATCTGGCAGGAAACACAGCCGAGTCCGATACAGCAGTAGAGTTCAACACAACAGTCGCCTGTCGCCGCTGCCTTCTCCTCGCCACCATGAAGTGCCATCAGAAGTTAGTCTTTCTATGCATAATAAATGTACTCAATAGATTTGTTGCTTTATATATATATGCCTGTGTTATTCCTCTTTCGTTATTCATGAACGTTGTCTATGAATTTATAAATGTACCTTTTTGCTTGTTTTCAAGTAAATATTAACCCCAAAAGCCCCAGTGATCCATAGTTGGGTTGGATAAATTCATAGTTCTTTGCCTGACATCCTGTTGTTTAATATAAATAAGTAGAACTGGAAGCTTCTGAAGACAATTTTGCAACACTTTTCACACACTATTTTTCACATTTTGTCACGTCACAACCAAAAACGTTCCTAAATTTTAAAGGGCTTTTATGTGTAAAGGGCTTTTCAACACAAAGCAGTGCATAACTGTGAAGCAGAATAAAATGATGCATATTTTTAGGAATATTAACTGAATAAATAGGGAGACTTCCCTATTTTCCTCTAAGATGCCTAAGTCAAATCCAGTTGAACCCTGAATCCGCCGATACATAATCTAAAGTTATTATGAAATAAGGTTGTTAAAATACTAACATTTTAGTGCAATACTAAGATAAATATGCAATATTTTTAGGCGGTTGTTGATAAATAATGAAAACAATGACAATAGTTTTATTACATTTTGTTTAAAGATGGAACCTTTCTAACAATGTTAGCATATTTATTTTGTCTTTATACATGTAGTCTTCATTAAATTGAGAAAATTATCAGCCATTTAGAAAACAAAACTTTCGCTGTTGTGGAAGTAGAAGTGTTATTGACATTTTTAAATGCCACATAAACATCTGAGTGTTCAGGTTACATACCCACTTATCAACATCCTTTCCTGTTCATCTGTTGCACAAGAAAAAATACCTCTTTTTGAAACTTTACTTTCATTTTTTTAACAAAAAAGGTTTCTAAGGTGCTTATGGGTGCACTCACTATATCAAAGTAGTTTCACCTTGACTCTGAAGGGAACAGAGAATTGAGCGTCTATGAGTCTGCTGTGGAAAATTGTGCTCGAGTTTGGGGAAATGGGAACAACTTAGTAAATGTCAACAAACTAATTATCAAATGTTGCTTTTCTATAGAAGTCTGTCAAGCCTCAAAAAAGTGCCAGTTTCCACCACGTTGTGCTGGTCTATTACATTAAACCATCATAAAATACATTAAGATTTGGGGTTGATGTCATTGCACCAGCCTGCTTATTACCTTAAATGTTTACTGGTCTTTGTGCCATTTATGTTTATTTTTGCTTCTTTATTTCTTCATAATATCATAACATATCATTGTGACTGATGCTAAATTAGCTATTTTGTTTTGCTGTTTGGTGTTTCAGTCCTGTACATTTGATCGCTTAAACGTACATAAATTTAGTCAAGCACAAGGAACTAACAATATTTTCAGGCGAGGAAGAATTGATTTAAAATCCCCAGTTGTTATTAGTTGCATAATTTCTGAAACTCTTTTTTTTTTCCAACTCTGTCAGAGTGGTGTTCCTCAGGACTTCTCTTCTTCTCCTCCTCGGCGTCACTGGAAGGAGTCGGTGCTTGTCAGTGCCGAAGACCCAGCAGCTTCACGAACTTCAAAGATGAGCCCAAACCATCAAAGAAATGGCCACGAAGACAGAAAGGAGTCCATTTCCAAGCCTGAGGAATCAAGAGGATCAACACGACAGATGTCCCCAGAACATCCGAGCCAAGGTCCAGCATCTTGGTTTGCCAAAGGCAGCAGCTCAGCCATCAGTTGTGTAGTTAGTGAGTTGAACATGGGAAGGGAGGAGGCCAGCAGAACAAACCAGAGTTATGGTGAGGACTTCAATTTGCGTCTGGGTTCAGGTTCCAAGCAGGAGCATTTACTGGGTAAGATGAAGTACAGGGAATCTCCTTTGCTCAACATGAACCATGATCCATATCGGTCTCTCACGCAGTCACGTCCAAAGTTTGACCTTAGTCCTGGTTACGGCACAGTGGGGAAAATCAGAGGCCATAACAAAGAGAGGCAGAGCAGCAGCCCCCTCCCAGGTCAACATACGTTTGGCTCAAGGAGTGTTATCTCCAATCCTGCCAATAAACCCACCCACCAAGCACCTTCTCTCACTCACACTGAGCAGAATGGCTACACGGCCCCCCTGTTTAATGACACAAGATCCTCCCCCCGCCCGAGCCGATCGCCTCGCTTACACAATCTCCAAAAAGTACATCACACCTCATGTGCAGACCCACTTCAGGGTGCATCCCCTCCAGGGCCAGATTCACGCCCGGTTATGTCTCGGGCCGAGCGCATGGCAGCTCTTGAGCGCCGCATGACGGCCAACGGCCTCACGGCTCCGGGGAGGTTCCGGGCCGGAAAGAAACGGTTAGGACAGGTCGGAGTCAAACATGTGGAAGCCGTGCAAATGTGTGAGGGCTCCACCACCAGTGGGTCAGAATCAAGCGAGTCTGAGGGAGAGGACAGAGAAAACTGCAGCAACAGTACAGTGGAGGCTAGCTCTCCTATACCAAGAAACAAATTCTCCTTTGGGAGCCTCCAGCTGGACGAGGAGGCAGGGGATGAGGACGGATGCCATAATTTTAGTGATGAGGAAGGTGAACAGATTTTCAGCTGTTGACACATTAAAAAACCTGAGAAGGGAGTCTGATGCTTGTATCTGGAAATCCTTGTTGTGTAGAAAAGTTTTCTTCTGCATTTCAAAGATTCACTTCTTTCTGTATTATTTTATATCAAAACAGACACTCACAGCTGCCTTGTTAGGTTGCCACACTGAATAGTTACCTGTTGAGCACCGCAGAAAATGTGGTACTGATTATATCAAAATGAAACGCATAAATGGCAAAAATGTTGACTTTTAAGAAAGTTTCAAGAAACTGCCTTTTTAGTGCCTTTTAACCTCTGTCAGTAAGATATGTGTCTATTGTCTATAATCACATGTAATGTCTCCTTACGGTTTTCTATCCAGTACTGACTACCATGGATTTTTTTTAGTGCCTTGCAAAAGAATTCATAACCATAGAACTTTTTCACATTAATGTCAAATTCTTCTGAGATTTTATGCTGTAACCAACATGAAGAAGTGCAAAGCTGTGAAGCGGAAGCCAAACAATGCAGAGTTCTCAATATTTTTATCACAGATGCTATGCGAAAAAATGTGTGCATGCATTTGTATTCAGCCCCCCATCCTCTGATACGTCTAAATAAAATATTTTTCCTGTCAAAGTCACTAAAAGATAAATTAATTGGTTGAATAAGAAGAAAAGTAAAAAAATATGGCAGATTCAGTTTAATACTTTGATGCAAACTCACTTATCCCTTCACAAGTCAAGTAAATTCTAGCTATTCTCTTTCTATTTGTAAAAATATTGGGAACCAGATCTTCTTTTCCTTCCGCTTCTAAATTATGTGCAGCTTTTTGTTGGTCCATCATCTAAAATTCAAATAAAATTAAATTTGTGGTTTTGTAATTTCAACATTGTAATGACAAAATTTAACAGATTTAATAGGTTTAAGCACTTTCGCAAGGCACTGCTTTGTTTTAGGACTCAAAATGTCCATTTGTATGTCATCAGTTAAGACTGAATTGGCTTTTATCTGTAGCTATCTAGCAGGTCATCTTTCTGACTAGGATGCAGAATCCAATGACATCCTATAGAAAATATCTACAATTGATATATATTTAGTATTTGTTTACAGAGTCAGTTGTTCTTTACTAATCTGGAGCAAACTTTAAATAGTTTGAGTCCTGTCTCGTATTGAAATGTCAGCAATATGCTAAACATACCTCATAGCAACAAGTAAAATAGATGTAATGTGCAAGTAATGAGCAGCTTCTTGATCAGGTTTTAGTGAATAGAAATGTGTGCTATAAGATCATTTCTCATTGTCTTGCATGTTTTGTTTTGTTTTTTTTTTTTGCAATAGTCACTAAGCAGAGTTTGCAAAAATGGTACTGCACTTTTTTGCACTTGTCTTTTTTTTAGTGGTTTAATTTGCAATAATCTCCTTGTTACACATGTCTTGTTTTCCTTTTTTATGTCCAATGTTCACTGTCTGCATGAAGCTAGTTTTTTTTCCTCATCTGTGCATTTCTGTGCTGTGTGGAGGGGGAAGCACGGTTTTCATTCTGTGGGTTCCCTTTTCTGCAGTGATCTGATCACCTGACTCACCATTAGATTATTTCAAAGCAGGAAAATAAGAGCTTGGCAGAGTCTGTGTTTGTGTGAAAGACACTTTAAGGGCAACATTACCTCAAAGTATAATGCCTCTGGGTTCACCCATCATAGCAGGCTGCTTTCTGTGGTGCTCCTTGATATTTTTAGCTCTGGCATAGACACAGATGGTGATTTTATGAGATACACAAGTATGCAAAGTAGTGCGAAGGAAAAGGGATACATGGTTTTACATTTTCTTACAAAAAAAATCAAGAATCAGTTGCATACATTTGTACTTCTCTTACTCTGATACCCTCAAACAAATACAGTCATTTTTATTACACTTCACAACTATGCACACAATCAGTTGACTACATGTTGGTCTGTTGCATAAAATCCATTGACATGTGTTAAGGTTTGTGGTTTTAACTTGACAAAATATGGGAAACATCAAAGTATATTAAAACCTTTGCGAAGCACTGCAGGCTTGATTTGATTAGCTTCCTGCTTTTATACCCGTAACTGATGTAGCATGAGTAAACAACCAGTTCACTGCAGAACCGGGAACATCATGAGGAGCACTAACCCATGTAACATTCATCTTTGCATGTCCCAGCTTTATGGAAAAGACTCTGTGTGTGTGTGTGTGTGTGTGTGTGTGTGTGTGTGTGTGTGTGTGTGTGTGGGTGTGTGTGTGTGTGTGTGTGTGTGTGTGTGTGTGTGTGGGTGGGTGGGTGGGTGGGTGGGTGGGTGTGTGTGCGTGCATGCGGGTATATGTGTGTGTTTTCAACCACTGGTGTCCTTCAAGGTGTGTTCAAAGTCCAGGATGGTGGCTTGATGCACAAAATCCTGTTCTGTCCTACTTGCATGTCCTCTGCTGTATGTACTGTAATATATATGTTGCTCTATCGTTCACTCCGCTGTAATTTATCTGTTCATTTTCTGTGTGTGCAGCGTGTGATCGGAGGATGTGGCTGTAAATCTAGGCTATTAAAAGCAACCTAATAAACTATATATAAAGCATTTTTACAGCTCTCTGTCACATGGTGAAACTAGTCTTTAAACTGATTTGCATACGCTTGTCTCTGTAATGTTTCCAGCTGTAGCTGTTAAAATATTAGCCGAACCGACAGAAATCAGATCAAGATTAGTTTGTATTTTTTTATGATGGCTTTTTCATGTTTTTTTTTTTTTTTTTTTGTGGTGCTTGATTGCCATTGGTGTTTGTTTTGTAAAGTCTGGTGTCAATAGTAGATGTTAGATCCTTTTCATCCTCTAGTTTTAGCGAAATTGTTATTTCACACTCGTTTGTAGCATCGGTGCAGATGTTTATGTGACTCATTATTGAGGAGGTAGTTCTGAAACTAGTTTGCGTTCTGTTTTACTCCTGCTGATGATGGCACAGAGAGAGACAGAGAGGGAGATGTTCGTGTTGCAGCCACAACATAGTAAGTAAGCTGAGTGAACGTTGTCTGAGCAGATGACAGTAGTTAAGTGGTTCTTCTCGATCAGCCTGCTGTATGTGTCAGCTTGTCCCTTTATTGACGTGGTATAAAATGGCTGTCGTAACTGTGAGTCATGACTGATTTTTTTTTTCTTCATTTCTTTTTTCTCTCTAAACAAAACCCCCCTTACCAGTTCTCCCTCACTGCATTTATGATTTAGCATTAGTGGATTGTTAAATAGCTTGGATTTCATTAGCACTCTGTCATTTGATTTGGTTTAAATGTTTCCTCAAATGGTAAAAATACACTGAAATGTCAAATTTGGTTATCTTCCAACAATGTGGCAAATTGCACCCATCTGGGCTAAAATTATTTAAATGGAGGATCTTTTCCACAATTATATCCCTGTGTTTTTAGATTGACACAAACTGATACTTTTCTTCCTCCCTGTGGATTTTGTTTTTCTGTGGCTTCACGACAGGTGTGGCTCCCCACAGCCCTCCGCCGTCCGGACAGCCCCATGGGATGGTGAACGGTCAGAAGTCCCTGGAGTTGTGCAGCCACAGTCTCGACGGCCGTCAGCCTTCGCCTCTGACCAGCCCGCTACTCAACGACGCCTGCAGCATTCGCACTGATGATGAAGATGAGGTCCGGAGAAAGGTTTGTAAACTAAGCTCTCAAACCTTTAAAGCCTCAAAAAAATAAATAAATAAAAAATTACCAGGATTTCTCTATATTTTTGCTTTGTCCATATTCCTATATGCTTTAAAAAAAGCATTCCAACCACCTGATGCTTTGCCATTGGGATGGTGTTTTCAGAGTATTTGGCAGCGTGACCACTTTTGGCTTTCATTTTGCTAGTCTTCCATTCAGACCAAAATTTTGCACTCTCCAACCTATAGCTGTCCTGTCAATAGTCTTCCACCTAAGTTGTGGACCTCTGCAGCTCCTCCTCTGATGAATGGTACTAAAACCCCTGTCTTGCTAGGTTTGCAGCTACAGTGTACTCTTGGCAATTTTGGTTGAACAGTTCTTCATGAAATGTTCAAAACTAAAGAATATATTTCACAAGCTTCCCCTGTTTACAACTTCTTGCATAATTAACGCTGACATTTACAGTTTCATATTAGACTTAGAGGTATAAAAGTAAAAAAGACTGAATTTAAAATTTATTTTATTTATTTATTTATTTTTATTTAAAACAAATTTAAGACCCATGCATTATTTTTTCTCATGTCATAATCGGGTTCTAGTTTGTATTGGTCAATTGCATGAAATCCAAATCAAGTACATGTTAGTTTGTGCTTATGATATAAATCACAAGGTACTTTATATGTCTACTTATATGTCCTGATGAATGTAACTAAAAACAGGTGCTGCTACCTTTTCAGTATATTAACTGATGTTTGCTATCCAGAGGTTTCCCACTGATCGAGCCTATTTCATCGCCAAAGAGCTGCTGACCACAGAGAGGACATATCTGAAGGACCTGGAGGTGGTGACTGTGGTAAGATGAGCATACATCAGCATGCCTCTGCTGTTTGCTCGCTCCCATATGCTTGTCTGCTTGGGGAGAAGCATTGCCATTGTTCTGTTTTAGCAGCTTCGTTGCAACACGACCACCAAATCACAGAGATGGGCAATGACACACACAAACACTTTGGCAGAAGCGATTTCATTTTTTATTCATTCCCCACTCCTGAGCTCTGAAATGCATTTATCCATGTCACACGAGGTGGTGAATACTAAACCGTGTTTGTGTTTAAAGAGGATGTTGGATTTAGCAGCGCGTTCCCTCTGTGTGCTTATTTATTCGATTCTTTCAGATTTTATTGGCTGGATGCAAATGCGCACACCCAGCTTCGGTTTGATACCGTCTCAGAGAGAAAACCTGGCAGATAAACAGGATATTAAATGTGTGTCTTGCTTCTTCTACTGTAATTGAGGTTGATCATCTGTTACCTGATTTATCACATGAAGAAAATGGTAGCTTTTCTCATTTTGGAGGTTTTACTCACATTTAGCTTGAATTCATTTAATCATTTAACTGTATATGTTCATGTGTTTGCATGAACATATCCAATCAGTATGTGGGAAGTTATAAACTTCCCACATACTGATTGGTGTTGCTTTGCTGTTGAGAGTGAAGTCATTGAATAACAGCTGGAGCTTTGTTTTCAACCCTTATCAAGAAACACTTATTTTCCAACAGCCCATTTCCTTTTCCCATTAGAGCTTCTGAATGAAGCTGCTCTCAGTCTGTTGTGCTACACAAAACATGCTTCTTTTGCTGCTAACCTGTCTTAATGAAACAAGCGAGTAAGAATGACGATTGATTCTTCTTTTCAACGTGAGTCAAGTGAAGGATTTAGACGTTGTCACAAAGCTAAAGTTCATCAACAGGAACACAGATAAGTGATTCTGCAAGCAAGTTTCTGTAATCATTCTAAGCAAGTTTGTGTAATCTAACTTTATTGATAGAGCACTTTTTATTCAGTCAAGTGTAACACAGAGGTCTTTGCAGAAGTGGATATCAGGAGGATGGATAAAACAGAAATATATTAAATAAATTATTAGCTGAAGTAATTAAACAGTATAAACAAATGACTATATTGGTGTTAAAATTATCATTAAAACTGAGAATTAAAGAGGATGAGGCTATGTGGAAACTTAATCCACACTAATCAGATTAGTGAGGAAAGACTAAAGATATAGATGCATGTTTTTATTTATAGAAAAAGTTTAACTTACTACCTTTCTTGAGCTTAAATAGCATAACACCAGAATGCTGACAGTAAAGTAAACATATTAAAATTAATGTTAGTATGCTAATACATAAATGTTGGTATTAACAATTTGCAGAAGTCCCCACTTGAATCTGATAGAGAAACTGTGGAGGGTGTCAACCTTTGTGACGGAATACCTGAGACTTCATTATACAAGATACAATTCATCTAATAATGAGACTGTAAAATCTGTTCCCATGCGTTAATCTGCTTTGCAATTTGTGTTTTTCAGTCTTTCCGGAGTGTCGTGGAACAAGACGAGGCAACCCCTGACTCCCTGAAGAACACCATTCTCTCCACCTTTGAGCCGCTCCACAAGTTTCACACTGGTTTTCTTCGCGAGGTGGAGCAGAGGCTGGCTATGTGGTGAGCCCCACTTCACTTTTAAACTACACTCAAGGTCTTATTTGAAGGCTTCAGAATGCAGTTTGGATTTGGCCCATTTATAAAAATTAATTTATTTATTATTTTATTTGTTTTTTTTTTTTTTAAAGGTAGCAACCCAAGCCGCTACCATCTCCATTGCTCCAAAAATACTGGCCTGTGCTTTCCTGTGGGTTTGTGCTGTCTGATGTGCTTTAATGATGCTGTGCTTTATTGGGCACACACACAGCCCCACATGGAGACTGTGATGCATAAACACAGTCAAGCTGTTACAATTTGCAGGCGTTTACTGGCAATTGTCAGATGCTAGAACTTCACACGAAAGCTTAAAATGATAGCGCACCCTACTTCACTGATAAAAATTACAGTCAGATGTGAATGCAAATCTCCTTGGCCTACATATGTCTTTTGCTTTTGGCTTTGTGTATTCAAATATATAAGTGAAACTGTTGTGAACGACATTGGAAATCTATCTGGCATAGATGAATCAGGATGTCTTTCAAACACAACTGTATTTAGTAAAATAATGAATAACCTGACTGAGTACAGTATTTAGATCACTAATAGTCCACAATCCTGTGTGGGAGATTTCATGCTCAAGGGAGACACCTGCTGGTGGAAGACCAAATTTTATTGGTTTTGCCTTTTGTAGTTGTAATGGGAATTTCTTTTGAATTGAGTTAAAATAAAAAAATAAAAAATGTTGAATAGTTAATTAATGCTCTGCTACCTGCTCACATCAATATTAATAAAATGTGTTGATGCATATTGGAGGTGAAGTTAACTTAATTAAAAAATTCACATTTTGAGCCACAAATTACAATTTTTCTGGATATTTTATGTCATAGATCAAAAAAAGTACTGAATTCTTTGTATGTGAAGAGTAAATGGCAGATGGTTTTACTTATTATTATTATTATTATTATTATTATTATTATTATTTATTTATTTTTTTTCAGAAATAAAATTCAATGACACTCATCCCCATTTTATTCTGACACCCGTAAAGCAAATCCACATCAACCAATTCAGAAGGGTTCTGTGAAAGGTTCAGAAATTTTTTAGATGACATCAGTGAAGACCAAGAAACACGAAAGACAGTTTAGAAGGGTCAAGTTAAAGAGTCAACTTTCTTGTAAATCATTTAAGAAGCAAAAAACACAGAGAAGAAGATAACTTAATTTTGCATGCAACATGCTGCATGTGCTAATATCTAAACCGGCACATTACCCTGGACATGCCATCCCTGTACTCAAACATGGTGAGGGCAGAATCATCCTATGGGAATGGTTTTGTTCATCGGTAACATAACACCTAGTCAGAATTGACAGGAAGGCAGAGAATCCTTGAAGAGACAAAAGACTTAAGATTGTGGTTGAGGTCTACCTCCCAGCAGGACCGTAACATACATTTAATGGAGAAATTTAAACCAAGGTTTGCTTGTGTTAACTTTATGTCATTAAAGTTCAGACCTAAGTTAATTTGTAAATATTTCTGAATGTGAAAATTTGGTGGATAATATCCAAAAAAGGTTTAGTAAGGGGTGACTCTATGAGCATAGACTCAGAGGAGTTGGATAGAAATACATGTCAGAATTTTATTTGTTAAATTTAAAAACCATACATCGTTTTTCCCCCATTTTGAAATTTGTGGTTGCAACATGCCAAAAATGTGGAAGTGTTCAATCTCTACATCAAAGGAAAAGTTAGTCACAAAAGACAAAAAAATAATAATAATGAAATATTTGTTCTTTTTAGCTTTAAATCTTGCATAATGTTCTTGTGTATTTGTAAAATTGCAATACTATTTTTTTCCTTTTTAGGGAGGGACGTTCCAATGCACACATTAAAGGAGACTACCAGCGCATTGGAGATGTCATGCTGAAAAACCTTCAAGCTTTGAAGGTGACTCCTGACCTCAGGTTAACATGGATGCTTTTGAAAACCAGCAGTGTGTCATCCTCATGTATCACACTTAATGCTTGCAGCCTCTGACGACAAACATGCACAAGCACTCTGACATCCTCCTGGAGCTGGAGAAGGCGTGCAAAGCGTCACATAGGGTGGAAAATTTATGCAGAGACTTTGAGCTGCAAAAAGTGTGCTACATCCCCCTGAATGTCTTCGTCCTGCGACCTCTCCACCGCCTCATTCACTACAAACAGATCCTGGAGCGCCTGTGCAAACACTACCCAGCCACCCATGAGGACTTCAGGGACTGTAGAGGTGACCAGAACTTTTAGAAACTCATTCGGCATTTTTCCCTGGTTTAATCTAGCAGTAGTTATGTGATATGCATTGTTGTTCTCCAGCTGCTCTGGCAGATGTTTCTGAGGTGGTGGATCAGCTCCAGGGGAGTCTACTCAAGATGGAGAACCTCCAGAAGCTCCTGGAGCTACAGAAGGATTTGCTCGGTGTTGACAATCTTGTGGTTTCTGGTCGCGTGAGTCTGAATTATAACAGGAAAAATATTTGCCCAGCTTTTAAGACATGCACACACCAAGTAGTTCATTGCTTTTTTTGCCTTTTCAGGAGTTCATCAGGTTAGGCTGCCTTAGCAAACTGTCCGGAAAAGGCCTTCAGCAGCGAATGTTCTTTCTGGTAATGTTCATCTTTCTTCAGCTCCTAACACTAATCCAATTATTTAGTTGAGTGATCTCAGCAGAATGAAATGATGCTTTCATCTGTTCCTGCTTTGTGTTATCCAGGTGGTGTTGGCAGCTTCAGTGCTACAAGCATGCAACACATGTCTAGTTTAATGCCTTGAAAACATACGCAGATTATTTATTCAACGCTATAATGGTTTTTATTTCTCTGTCCCGCTCTGTTGTTTCCTTGGCGACAGTTTAATGATGTCATTTTGTACACGAGTCGAGGGATGACACCGACCAATCAGTTCAAAGTGCATGGGCAGCTGCCTCTCCGTGGCATGACAGTAAGTGCTGACTGGCTGTCACCAGTTTGTCATTACTGCAAAAGGAGCTGTGCTTGTTCCCCTCTGGAAATACAGACACTGTCAGGACAACCAGAACGTACATTTCCTTTTTATCCTCTCTCCATCCTCCTCTCCCACTCTTGTCTATTTTTGTTGCCTGCTGTCCCAGATTTTCGGAGCTCTTTAATGTCTTGTTCTGCTTCTTTGTGTTCTTCCAGATCAGAGAGAGCGAGGAAGAGTGGGGTGTGCCTCACGCCTTCACCCTGGTTGGACAGGGACAGTCGGTGGTGGTAGCAGCAAGGTAAATAGGAAAATAGCTACCCTCTTCCTTAATTAAGTGAAGCACTTTGAACTGCCTTGTTGCTGAAGTGTGCTCTTAAAATAAACTTTAACATAATTTTCCCTTTATTTCTTCAGCTTCTCTGAAGCCAGATTAATATTTGTCATAAATCTGTGCTGTAATTACACATATTTCACGCAGATCAAACATTTCGTTTCAGTGTCAATGTCGTCTTTTGGATCAGAAGATAAATCCAAGTGTAAACCCAGTTGCATTTATAACTCTCTACTATGTGTGCCCACTTCTCTTTCATGTTATTTATTTTAACAGTCCATCTTACATTAGTTTGAGCTACTCAAACTAATGTAAGATGGCAGTTATCTTGTCTAATCTGCTGATTGGTGAAAGGTAGTCAGAAAGGTACATATCAATTTATTTAAAATCATTTTTACTTCAATTAATTAATTGGATCTATCCAGTTTCCATCTTGTGCTGATGACACAATAGGGTAGAGTTTAAAGTGAATACTTTCCAGAAAGGCTGAATGAAGGACACACATCGTCCCTGTGCTGCTGTTGTTAGCAGAACTGTTTATAACCTTGAGGCAGAGTGACATGTTCCTGCTTTCCCTCCATTTGTTACCTAGTTCGCTGACAGAGATGGAGAAGTGGATGCAGGACATCAAGATGGCGATAGAGATGACAAAAACCAGCAATGGCCCCACATCGGATGTGCTGACCTGCACACTGACTGATAACAGTAAGTTAGAGGATAAACAAAGGAAAAATGTTGAACTATTACAAGATTTGTGCTCAGACATCAATATTTGTGAATGTTTACTGTGAGAAAGAAACAGTAAGCGAGCCAAACAGCTGAGACCCCAAATCCATGTTGATTTCAGGATGATCTGACGCTGTCTGTGTTTAAGCTCCTCTCTCCCCTCACCAAGCCTCCCGCTCCTTGACTAGCTCTAACCACCTCCCGACTTTCCCAGAATGCCCAGAGGACTCCACGGTGGAGGCAGAGTCCGAGGACGACACAACAGCTTTGCATACGTCGCTGGAGAAGCCCACAGCTCACCGTGGCAACACCATGGTGCACGTGTGTTGGCACAGGAACACCAGTGTGTCCATGGTGGACTTTAGCGTAGCTGTGGAGGTATCGGCCAAAGCTCAGACTTGCCCTTCCTACTTCTCTTCCTCCTCCTCTTCCTGCTGTCCTGCTGTTTTCTTCCTCTGTCTCCCAGTCTGTGCTGTATCTGGATTGACTTTGGTCTCTCACTTGGAACAGTGTCCTTCTGTGCTCCCCTGGAATTAACCTGTTTCCTTGGATTAAACAATTAGATACCAAGAATCAACAGGAAATTTCACTTCAGTAATTTTTTGAAAACAAAACATGTTTTTGTAGAAAAAAAATGGTGAGAAATTCAACGTAGAATGCCTGCAGTTACATATTAACTTTATAAACACACAAATGAATGTGTTTTTTTGTTTTTCTAAAATATGACGCACTGTACCTTACAGAACAGGCATTTACACATTTGGTTACAATCAAAAACCCAACTGTCTTGTTTTGTGGTTTTAATTTATATACTAACCAAAAGTGCAGCATAGTTTTGAGATGGAAAGTAAATGGATCTTCTTCAATTTTAAGACACTGGTGTCTTTTTCTTAATTTACTTTCAATGAACTTTTACAGAAACTCAACTTTTACAGTTATCTAATTTCATTGACATAAATTTATTAGTCAGATTGCATAAAGAGCTTCTGTAAAAGCAGCTCTGGTTGGACGTTTTGTGTTGGTCCACTGCTGAAAGGTGAGCATTTACATCAGTTTGAATTTTTTGCTGACCTGCAGGCTTTATCAGGTTTTCTTCTGTTTTTTGCCAGTATTTAGATTTCCTCTCCCAGATTTACCACATTCTTCTGCTGTCCTTAGTATCTTTTCAGGTGTGCCATAGAATTTCTATTTTTGGATAAAGGGTAGCACTCGATTTTATTTAGGAGTATCAGAATGATGGATTTTAAATTTAAATGCACCCCACACTTTCCAGATTTTTTTTCTGGAAAAACATAAAATACCAATGATTTTGCCTTTTACATCCTGTCACCATTATCCTCTTTGTGTTGGTACATCACATAAGTGACAAAAGTCAGAGGCATACATACTCCTTTCAAGAACCAATTTTTTAAAAATCATTTTAAGGAAAACAATCATTTTTCACTTTTTGGATTCTAAACATTTTCTGATGGTGTTCTCACCCAAACATCTGCCAGATTTTCCACTTTTTTTATTTTATTTACAACCCCGTTGTCTGAAATATTTTCTCTGGTGAAAAATGTGCATTTAGACGGACACGCTAAGAGTTGCTAAGATATTTATAAATGACTTTAATGTTGATCCTCATGTACCGTCAGCAAGGCTGCTGTTTCAACCTTTCCGTCATGCGGCTGAGAGCGCTCAATGTGATGTCCGGATCGAAACTCAGAGCTGCTGCTCTACTTGCTTTATTGCTCCTTCTTGAACATAATATCTCTGACTGTCTCTAACTAAAAGCATTATGTTGGTTTGTTGGATGTTCTTGTCCTACATTAACAGAAAGGATCTTGATTTGTGAGGTAGCGTCCTGCACCAGTTCTGCTCTCCCTCTGTTGTCGTAACAATGTCCTCTTCACAGCTTTGCCTGGACACGCTGTCTGCCTTGGTGTTAACCCCTGCCACTGCATGCTTGTGTGTAACCTACTCAGTTTCTGTGTTTCTGTTCCTCCCGCCCTCTCTGTCTGTTTCTCTCTTTCACATCTGTGCATTCCTCCGTGGTAGAGGAGCCTAGTCCAGTCAGGGACAAAAAGGCCCCGAATGGCCAGGGACCAGTGCCTCTGTCTGTTATCTGCTGGTACCGAGTTCAAAGCCTCTCCTTTAGTGAATCCTGCAGGAGTCTAGAGGTAAAAGAGCCAGGCAGACAGGAAATGCACCTCTTTGTGCGCTTGAGGTCCCGACAAAATGTTTTTCAAGTTTTACACATTTGCTTTTCTTTCAGAATCATCACACAGTTGAGTCAATCTTTTTTCTTTTTCAACTTCAGTTCAAGCTTTGAAGTTTGACATGGGGAGTAATAGATTTAAAAGTGTTTGCCTGTATTCAGAGGAATACATTAGATAACCATTAACCAAGATTTTTACGTTACACTTAAAAGATTCAAATTATTTCAGATTCATTTCTAAAGATTATTTTACTTATTGATGGAAAAAAATGTCTGTAATATGGAAAATAAATAGCTTGTTTGACTAATGAATTAAATGATTAAAAAACATTCAAGTTAGCTAAAATATCTCAAGAACCAACATATCCTGTCCCAATCTAAAGAAAACAAGCACTCAATAGACTAGTGGAGAATTATTATTTTTTTCAGCTTCAGTTCTTGTTTTCTACCAGCCATGTTACATCTAATAAAATATATTAGTTTCAGTTTATTTCTAACAAGACATGCAGTTGTTGCGCTCTTTTAAATATGAAGTGCTTCACAAAAAGACTGCTATTTCTGTGCCTCAATTATTTTTTAAAACAAAAGATATAAAATGTTTTTATTCCTTTCAAGAAAAGTAAGAGTTTAACTAAACAAGTAGGTTACTTATGTAGCAAATAAGGTAGAAGTCTAAAAAGGGTTATTTATAGAACCATGACATTTTTATCTAGGTACATTACGGTCTATGTGGAAAGTAACCAGAGCTTCAATTTTTTCTACATTTTGTTGTGGAAAACAAAATGTAGAAAAAATTTTTTCTACTTATTATTATAATAGTTGATTATTAAAATATCCTCATCATTAAAATAGTTCAATTATTTAAATTCAGACCAAATGCACTATAAAAATCAGCTCTGGCAAAGAGGGAAAAAAAGAAGCAACCTTATGTGTTAGGACTGTTTTGATTTTTATTTGGTTTTGACAGAAACAATTGAGAGAAATTATTAAATAAAATATCAGGAAGCAGCACTATTTAACCAACAGTAGGTTTATTGCTTGTAGACATGTTTTGAATTAGCTTAAATGTGACTTTGTCTTCATATTTTCGTTGATTGTGTCATTGTGTCACTTCCTAATTAAATGTGTTCCTGTCCTGTTTTGACCAGAATCAGCTGTCGGGAAACCTGCTGAGAAAGTTCAAGAACAGCAACGGGTGGCAGAAGCTCTGGGTGGTCTTCACCAACTTCAGTCTGTTTTTCTACAAATCTCACCAGGTGACTAACGAACACAGGTCATGCTGTTTGCACTGTGAACCTTTCCACCTCTCTCTCCTGCTGTTTTCCTCTCTTCCAGCATCACATCTTGGTGTAGAATATCAGATAGTAGTGCCATGTTGGCTGTGAACACATGCTCCCGTGCAGCCTTTTTACTCTTGATTCCTACCACAAAAAGTGCTTGAGAGCCACATTTGACCCGAGTTTAGTCAGGATCACTGCAGACCAGAAAAACTACGGAGAACATGAAATTTATTTTAATTTCCAGGTCTGAAAAAGGTATTGGTATTTCCAAAATGTATTCCCTTTTTTATCCACCTTACAGTCTCTCAATTTTGCAGCCTCTATGTAATTTGGCCACTGTAGAAGTATTTGCAATGGGTTTATTGCAAACATTGTATTTATATTTCCCAAACAAAGTTTTTTTTTGTTGTTGTTGTTTGTTTGTTTGTTTGGGATTGGTTTTTAACCAACCTAAAAAGTAAATTTTTAAATTCTGTCTACTAAATCTTCCCACAGGATGATTATCCTTTGGCCAGCCTCCCTCTGCTGGGATACTCAGTCACTGTTCCCGCTGAAAATGAAAACATTCACAAGGACTACGTCTTCAAGCTACATTTTAAGTCTCATGTGTACTACTTCAGATCGGAAAGCGAATACACTTTTGAGAGGTAACCTGTACTTTTTTTATAAATTCATCTTTAGTGTTTGATTCATTTCTCTAATAAGTCCTAATTCACTGGCAGGTGGATGGAGGTCATTCGCAGCGCTACGGTCTCCTCCAGCCAGGCCCGCCTCCGGAACAACAAAGATCCCCACCCTCACTGATTCAGTCGGAGTTGTTTTTCCCCGTATCACATATGGGTGGCATCTGCCCGTCTCGTCCTGCCCTGTCCCTCAGCGACACTTTGCTTTCCTTCTCTACACACCTGGGACATTTATACATGTGTACATGCACACTTTGTGCTCTTTATTTTTTAATGCTTTAAATGGTGACACGTCCGCTGGTTTAGACTGCATCAGAGACTGCGTTTTTATTCTCCAACTCTAAAGCCTCTTTTTATGGATGTCATTTTATACAGCTTTTCTAACGGTCTGAATCACTTCCCAGACTATGGTTTTACATTTTGTCATTTTTGCTGCAGGAACACATGATGTATACTCTTTCTTAGGCGGTAAAACGTCTTTAAGTGTTGTCAGTTTTGTTTTGAGCTTGAAAATTTTGAGCTGCATTGTCAGTGCCAAATTGGTTTATAGCAATGTCAGGGACTTTTTAAGGAGTAGGATGGTTCCCCTGTCTGCTCATGAGAAACAGACCACCCTTTAACTGTGTAAGCTCTGCTCCCAGTTGTCCCAGCACAACATTGTTGCTGAAGAAACAAATGAAAGCATAAAATTATTTTACTACCAGTGGTAGCTGCCATCATCACAAATGCTGTCTTAAATAAAGTAATTCTTCTACTTGCTGATCTTCATTCCATGGAAATTGAGTATTTTTTAAACCCTGAAATTATTCAATTGGATGGGGCATGACGATATCTGTTCATAAATGCTGCATTTTGAGGGAATATGGGACTGAAAGCTTTAAGGATTGTGTGTGTGTGCGTGGGTGTGTGTGGGTGTACGTGCGTGCGTTTGTGTGTAACAGAAACTAAGTAAAAACTTTCAGATCAAAACCATTCGTCATCCTGACTCCTGCATACAGGTCTTTATATGACCTTGAACCAGTGAAGATATGTAAGTAACTAAGTGTTACAAAATGGAAAAAAATACGATTCTGCTTGAAAGTTTCTTTTTTTGTTTTTTGTGTATGCTTTTGGTTTTTGAGGCAAGAAGGTTTTTGGAAATTAAAGCAATAAAAACTTAACCAAGTTCAGACTTTTTTTTTTTTTTTTTACTTTTATTTTGGAAGCAGGCAGAATAGTTTATCTGAACAGTACAGTGAGTTTTTGACAATATTTTAAGTATGACCAGCAGATGGCGAAATTTATCAAAAGGTTGCTTCACTGCAGAAAAAAATACAGGAATGCACTCTGAGAATTTAAATGGTACAAAATGTGTTTTATTTGCAGCTTTCTTGCAAAACGATGAGCTTTCTTTAGGTAGTTGCATTAAATTTAAGATAATAGCTCCATATTGATAACTAATTGTAACATGACATTTACACAATTTAATTGTGTAAAAGTCCTCTGGACAGATGAGAATTGATTTAGAATTTGAAAGAAATTGACTCAATATTGTTACTATCCGCTGTCCTCTATTTATTCAACTGATTGTTTTGTCTTTAGGTGAGGGGAGGAGCAGATTTATAATGAAATCAGAGACAAATGAAGGAAGATAGGACAGAGGGATCCAGAAAAACTTGGCATCCCAGCCAGCTCCATAACGTGTGCGTGGATGCTGGGCAGTGAGAGCATGCTCCATGCACCAGGTAACCTTGGAGATATCTGGAGAGCACAGGATGTTCATAGAGAAGCCCTGGATTCTTATATCTGTAAAAAAAAATAAAAAAAGACTCAGTGAATTAAGTTATTTACTTCTTTGAGAATTTAAACAAGCATCTTTTCTACCCACAGTCATCTAAGTATGTGGCACCATACGAGTCCTTAACGTCTTGATGAAGGCGCGCCCACAACCTTTTCAAGTCAGCATTGATGAGATCTACGCTGGTTACACCAGACTTGAAGAAACCTGGCTCAATGATGCTCACTTTTATACCGAAGTGCTGCATGTTCCTCCTGAGAAGAATGAAACATGTTTAGTCCCATGTGGACTACTGTCTCAAATTCATCTCAAAACACCACAAGACCAATGACATGCTCAATGGTATGAGCATACAATTAGTTGACTAAAATATTTATGCGCACAATAGATTTTCCCCTCATAAAATATCAAAAATATCAGCCAGAAACATTGAGGGGATGTAACTGGGGGAGCTGTCAATGCCAGTACTATCTGTTCATCTAACTACTGTAGATTTCATGTCTTTAGAAGGATGAGAAATGATCACCTCTTGGTTGTAACACATTAAACAAGACTGCTTTTCTACATGTCAGTTTTATTTTTTCCACCCTTATAAACAGTTTGTTACACCCATCAGTCATTTCCTTTTCTTCAAGTATTTTATTTACAGCAGACATTTACTCTCTTCTAACCTTAGTGGGGCCATTTTTTTAAAACAATAACTGCATCTTTTAATCTGTGGAAAAATCTGGCAATAATATTCAAGCTAGGCACATCTCTCACCTCTAATTTAAAAACCTTAAATGCAGAAGATGTTTTCATTTCTCTACCTGAGACTGTCAGAGAAAGCTTCCACACCCCATTTGGACAAACAGTATCCTCCACCGGTGAGAGACAGCCTCCCCAAAATGCTGGCCACGTTCACCACTCTGCCCTTGCCTTTCTTCAGGAGAGGCAGAAACTGCAAGGTTACATCAATAACCCCGATCAGATTTACATCCAACACCTTTGTAAAGTCCTCCAGGTGCATCCATTCTGTCGGTCCGATGGGAACCGACCTGCCAGCATTATTCACCAGCCCCCAGAGGCCTGCGGGGGAAAACAGAGGACAATCAGCTAATAGCACTAAGATCCACAAAACAAAACTCTCCTGTAAAAGACGGCCTTAAAATTTTCTTTGATTTCCTACAGTTTGACACTCATATAATTCTATCTGAAGTTGTCTGACCAAAGTTGTGTAGGTATTACAAACTGAATGAACACTATACATGTCAAATAACTAGTTTGAAGAAAGAAAGAAAAAAAAAGCATCTATGAAAATGTTCAAGTCTTGTCAAAAAATGTCAAATAAAATTGTGTCAAGGTTACATTGTGATTGGTTGTTCTGTTGGAAACAGAATCCTCTCTCCAATCTTAAGTCTGTTTCAACCTTCAGCTACTTTTCTTCCAGTATTACACTGAATTTAGCTTTTCATGTATTTTACCATCATTCCCACAGCATGATACTGCTACCACCTTTTTTCACATATAGCATTTACTGTTTGTGGTGATGAAAGTGTGTACACAAAGTTCTCTGTCACCCAGTGGTCCATCCCCGCTCACCTCGCTCCCCCACCTCTCTCTTCACAAACTCCATGGCACTCCGAATGCTAGCACTGTCTGTAACATTCACAAGGAGAGTCTTCAGTCTGGGGCTTGTCGATGCTGCCAAATCTGCAGCACCTTTCTCTGTGAGACATCCAGCTGTGACCCTGAAGCCTTTCTGGTCCAGCTGTCTGGCCAGGAGGTTCCCAAAGCCACTGTCACAGCCAGTGATGAACACATGCTTCTGACTGAAACCACCAATCCTGTAGGAATCTCTGATGTACCAGCGGACAGCGGTGTAGCAGGCCAGAAGTAACATACACTTGAACACCAAATTTGGCAGAACCTGAAAGGCAAAAAAATATTAAGATCCCAGTTTATATGCATAAATCGGACAGGGAACGAAGAGAAGAAGATGTAGTGTTAAGATAAAGTAAAAATAAACCTACCTCAACAAAACCGCTCACTGCTTCATCAACTTGCACCTAAGAGGATGAAACTTTAAATGACTTAGTCATTGAATCAATTCAGTTTTATCTTACAGTGACAATTTTGTCATGTTGGTCAGAATCATGTCAAAAATACTTATTAAATTATTAGAATAATAAAAAAAATCATAATCCAAGTTAAATTCATGCAATGTTTTTGGAGTTCAAGAATAAACTAAACGTGGACGACAATATACACTTTTATATAATATGAATAGAGAATACAAACAGCCTGGTTATTGACAAACTGTTTGTGTTTCCAACACTTCCCATTCTAAGACAATTTTAATTTCTTGGTCATAATTTTGTCCTTTATAAAATGAAAAGACTCCATCTTCATCAACCACCTGTGCTGGAAGGCCAAATCAGCATTGTTTCTGAGGCCCACACAACAGGTCAGAAGTTGGACATTGCACACCCCAAGGTTCATAGGTGTAACTTCCCAAAGGACTGGTGTGGACATGTTCCCACTAACTTTGGCCTGATGTGGACAGTCCCCACCAATATTTCATCAAAGAGGATGAAATTTTTTATAAAGCACAGGAGCCAAAGTTTGTTAAATTGTAAACCACCATGGCTTCTGCTGGTGAATTGTTTTTTTGACATTTTTAACTGAATAAACATAACTACATAATAAACATAAATAATAATGACCTTTACATATAGTAATAAACATTTCCATATATCACCTCCAATGTCCATGGATCTCTCAGTTGCCATGTCAGCTGTTTGGGATTCCCTCTGTTCTTATGTCACAGCGCTTTCTGATTGGCTACCTGTCACATTAAACAGGCTGAATTCTCATTCCCAGTCAGGGAAAACCCCGCAGGCTGAGATAATCGGGCCAAGGCAATGACAAATTGCCAAGTCTAGGCTGGTCCGCGGTAATAAAAAGGTTGGGGACTACTGGCTTGTCCACACACTTAAGTTGCAACTGTCTCAATAGCATGCAGTTGTGTTATACACAGCTCTACTAACGAGATGGCATGTATGGTTTGATTGAGACTACCTCAACATTTCTCCAACTTTGTTTTCTATCACCTTTTTTTTTTTTTTGCTGATTTTTACTGTTTCGTGTTTTTTTACTGGCAATGAGCTGAGAGGTTGTGCCTATTGCATCCTGCTGTCCCCAGTTTTAAATTTAACCCACAACCATAAAAAAGAGGGTGGGAAGTGGGGGACATTCAACGCAAAACAGTGGTTCAACATAGTTACAGCAAAAACACACTTCTTGAGCTGCAACAAGTTTTAAGGTACATTTCTAAAATTGATATAATTAGCTTTTTAAATCCATGCTAAAAGTCATTTCACCAATTAATTGTAAACTAAAAGAGTTTATCAAAATACTGGACAACTGGGTCTTTATAAGACTTGATAAGCATGCATTTAATCATTAGTGGACTTCTGGTGACGAAAACGTGGTATTTTATTGACTTTTATTATTAACGCAGTCATATTTTGACATTTAAAATCACAGGATCAGTCTCTATATTCCTTTTTATACAATACTTACAAAATCCTCTTTTGCTTTATCATGACAAGGCCAAAACAAACTGAAGAAGCTAACTGTGCTTTCATTGATTTTTTTTTCAACTTCTATGCATGAAAAGTCAAACCGTAAAATACAATTATTCAGAATAAACTGATTGGAGGTGTCACAAATTATACTCGATCTACAAACTGCAATACTCATACCTCTGTTCTTCATCAGCATATAGAAAACAGTCAGGCTGGTCCAAGTGTATAAAGAAACAAAGAGAATAACGTAAAAATATTCTTGTTTTGTGCACCACCACGTCATCATTCTCTTGCAAAGCCAAAACCAAGAATCCTCGATGTAGGTGCTTTCATCTTCCACCAGAGGGCAGCAAATTTCAGTAAAAAATATTTTCCTTTAAAAGTGAAAAATCCTACATTTACCTCTGAACGAGTTTTTGATGATCATCACAATCGATCATTTCCAACACAAGCACCAACACATACAAAATAAGGATAATGTAAACATACCATGGTTACAGCTCTCCAGAAGTAGCCTCTTCTCACCTTCAACTGTACAAACTAATCGAGAAAAACATACACTTGCCGGTGAAGTTTGCTGCTTTATCTGTAGAGTCAAGGTCCATAGCGAATATAAGGGAAGGAGTAAATGGTTCACCAGTATGGACTTGTGAAAGATCCCAAACAAGATTACATAACTTTCAGTTTTGATAAATGCGTTCCCTTTACGTTTGAAACCACTGACTTTGTCCAAGAGCAAAGATTTCACAGCACATCACATTGTTTCTGTTTACTGTTTATAACTAATTCAGAAACTGTTATTCAAAATACATGTCATACAGAGAACTTTATTTTCAAAAGCACTACAGAGCTTTACTTTTCAAGCTCTGTAGTGATATACAGATCACTACAGAGCTTGAGACGTAAAGAATGTTGACAAATTTTGACAGACGTGCAAAAGCTAACATTTACTGTTGTGAAAATAACACACACAGGATGCTTCTCAAATCATAGATACTCTGGGTTTGGGACTGTATCGAAGGAAAAATCTATCTGTAATCCAAGTGGGCATGTATGACATGGGCAACCAGAGGAACTTGGCATCCCATCCTGGGGAGTAGCGGTAGCGAGGGTGGATGGAGGCAATGGCGTGCTCCATACAGTGGACTACCTTCATCAGGTCGCTGTCTCGAAGCTGCTTGAACCTTTCATCCAGCTGTTCGAGACCTGAAGGAGAGGCAACGTTTTGCAGTGGGTGATCTGGACATGATTTAACTTCTAACGTAGGAATAAATACATAAATAATTATAAAACTGTGTGTGAATGACTACATGCAAAGCACTTTGGCTGATTTCAAAGTTTCCTTTTTTACAAGCAAATTGGTTTCTGTTTAGTGAAATATTTACTGAAGATGTTAATTTATCTACTTACTTTCTGTCTCTGAATCTTTATCTAATATAAAGTTAAATGCCTATAAGCAGGGAAGATAAATGCATTTTTGCTCATTGCACAAACTGTAAGAGGTCAAGAAGTCCAAGCTCGTTTCACGTTCAGCCTTCTGTCAGTCCATGAAAAAAAACACCTGACATATGCTCTACCATTAATCTTATCTATCTGCTAAAGACGTGATTCAAAACAAATATTTGCAAACTCTTATTAAGCCTTTTTTGAAGATATCCTGTTCAATGTGGTTTAAAACTAAAGTACTGCAAATACTACTTCAAAAGCAAATAAATTTCAGGTACCTAATGGGCTGCAATAGCCACAAAATAGATAGGTTCAAAATATAGGCATAATTTTGTAAGACCTAAGAACAAGGTTGTTTTTAACCTGATAAGTTTAGATAAGTTTGAAACATTTTATAAAATGTAAATGCAGATTGATACAATTCAATGCTCCTTAAATTTTAGAGGAAAGTCTCTATTCAATATTTATGGTTACAAAGGACATTTTAACCACATGCCATTGGGAGTGTGGGCATTTGGACCTAGTTGTTTTTATCATAAAAAAATAAGAAAAAAAGGGTAAAGATAAGAGGAGATATGAAAACTCACATGTCTCCAAGTAAGTATGCCCATAGTCATCCTTCATATCCTGAGGTAATCTTTCCCAAAGGTTCTTGAAGTGGTTTTTCAGCATCATAGTGTCAGTCACGCTTGTTTTGAAGAAGCCTGGCTCAATGCACAAAACTTTGACTCCAAACGGTGCCATGTTTAAACTAAAACACAGAAATAAACATTAAAAAAGGAGACTATCTCAGTCAAGAACAAGAAAAAAAACAAAACAGTGGTCCTTCTTACCGCAGGCTGTCATTAAAGGACTCCACTCCATACTTGGACACACAGTAAGGCCCCCCAAATGGACTGATTCGCCCGAACACACTAGCTACATTTACCACTCTGCCCCGGGCCTTCTTGATGAGAGGGAGCACGCTCAGAGTGACGTCGATCACTCCATTGAGGTTGACGGCTAGCATGGATTTGTAATCGTCAATGGTGAGCCAGTCTATGGGACCAGACGGCGTGGCAACTCCAGCATTGTTTACAACAGCCCATAGACCTGAAACAACATGAGCACAATATGAACCCTGGTATTTTTCTGTATGAAACATTTTCTCTTTGTCTTAATAGGTACACTACATATGAATTGAAAATGGCTCATTTTACACATTTGCAACCCTCCCACCCCCCGGATCTACATAACACATAGATACTGTTCCGGTCAATTTGACCCGGCAGTCAAGTTGAAAGGTCAAAACATATTGTGACAGCAGGGACAGCTACTCTCTGGCTGGTTTGTGGGAAAACCTCACACATATCCAAAAACATCATAGAACAAATATTGACTGAAATGGTTAGTACTGGAGTTAATAATAAGATACAAAATTGGGAGGATTTTTTTGATTTCTAACACTATTGACTAATTAATTGATCCATGGGTCAAATTGACCCAAGAACATTATTGCTGTATCTCAGAAACAAACTTAACAGGAAGTTAATCAACTGATAAAATAAAACTGGGGAGGAAACCACTCACCTTTCTCTCCAACAAGAGTCTTAATGGAAGCTGCCACCTTTTTAACACTTTCAGACTTGGTGACGTCCAGGGAAATGGACGTCAGCCTTTCGGAGGAGACCTTCCTCAGCTCAGTTTCACCCTTCTCCGTGTAGCAGCCAGCAATCACACAAAAGCCCAGCTTGTCCAAATGTTTGGCCAGGGTGTTCCCAAACCCTGAGTCACAGCCAGTGATGTACACATATTTGTCCCCCTTGTTGGGAACTCTTTTGCTTTCTTTGTACCAGCGATAGAGGTACCAAACAGCCACCAGTCCGAGGATATACAAGAACATTGTCTTTATTTCTGGACAAAGGAAACAAAAATAAAATCACAATTGTATTTCAGTCAACAGATGTTCTCATTAGTTCTGCACTGTGCATCTCTAAACTTTGAGACAAAATATTTATAATATCAGCAAAAGGGCAATTAATTAATTTAATTCAAACAAACTCATATATTTATTAACTATTTATTGTACTTTTTTTTTTTTTAAGTATTGATGTTAACAGAAAGTTCAGTGGAAGAAAAATCATAAAATTCACCAGAATTTCTGAATGGAAATTCTGGTGATTTTATGATTTTTTTGTGAAAAGGATGTTTTCATTTTCCAGAAGGACCTGGCGTCTGCCTACACTGCCCAATGTAGAATTACTAAAGCCTCAGTAGGGTTGATTATCTTGGAAACTGATTTCTTGATTTCTGTTAAAAAAAAAAAAAAACAAGATACCAGATAAGTACTAGAGGCCCACCGTTTCTCCTTCCCCACCTGTTCTGGTACGTAGTTGTTTAGCTTAAGGTAACATTTTAGAAGCATCTGGCAAGCTACAAATGACATGTATGTTAGCTCTCTGCCTGGAGGCTCAAGCAGATAAGGAAGCTGGACTAATTATAAGCAAATATTATTCTGTTACACAACCAGTTGTACAATGGAAAAAAGTATTACGTTCTGTGCAATTTAAAACTACTATAAAGCTTTGAGTAAAACAATAATGATAATCAACATGCTAGTTTTTTTTTGCATTTTGATTACTTTTGTCTTAAGTAAAAGTCATTAAATTATGCAATGCTGCATTGTTCAAAATTTTTTATACACACATCTTTAAAGCTTAAAAACATGATACCATAAGAAAAGTGTTGCTAAGTGTTGCTCAGATCAGCCTGTTCTTAGTCTGGGCAGCTTCAGAATGGCAACCATTGATGACTGCAAGATAAATTAAAGATTTTTCATTTGAATGAAAACCCGTTTGAACACTTTGGCCTCACCAGTCATTAGGAAAACTAGTAGGGGTAGAATATTGCAATATGACAGGAATTTTGAGTGTTCCTGTAATCAGCAGTGGCCAGTGTGACAATACTCAATCAGTGGTCATTAACAAAATAGAGATGAATCAAGCCTTACAAGCCGTGGGTAAAACACAAAAAATCACAATCCGAGCTTTTTACATGTCAAACTTGGATCCAGAAAATCTAAAGGCAAAATAACATTAGTGTGAAACTTTTGATTTTTGTGTTGTGTTTCATAAAAAGTAATAGGACAAATCTGAACTCTGCAATAAAATATGTGATAAACATTAAGGGCAAAGATTTCTGGAGCAGAAAGATCAGGTTTCCGCATCATGAAGAGAGACTTTGTTAACAGGGTACTGCGTTTGGTTCTTGACATTCTGTAACAGCCAGAAATTCAGCACCAAGATCTTTAAAGGTGTTGATAGTGAGATCTTAACATGGATACAAAAATCAAGCCCCCAGTGCATGATCATGTTTCTATTGTGTATTTTTATCTACATCACAGTGGGGAAACACTGCAGTGGTTTTGGTTCCCAGTTCACTTTAAAACATGACATTCCTGCAGTAAGATGACACCAAGGAAGAAATGGTGATGTAACACAGTATTAAACCTCCTATAAAAAATAAAAACACAAGATATAACTTTTATTAAAAACAGTATTTATTCTGACAGCATTTAACATATTATTTGTTGTAATAATGTAAGTGAAATGATGATGATTTATCAACTTATGGAATAAACTGTTACTTACTTTAGTAGTAGGGCTAATTTTTGCAGACTAGAATATACTTTTGTCATCCTGCTTAGATGATATCAGTTGATATTCAGTCCGTCTATTTGCCTGGGAAGAACTTGCAGTACTAATAGGAGAGCTTGGTGACACTAATCTAATTTCCAAAACATAAGTTTCTGTCCGTGAAATATACCTTTTGAGAGCAGCAAAGAAAAGAAAATGTAGTATTCTTTCAACCCGAAGCAGATAATCTGGTAGTACAGCAACAGGTTAGGGAGGGGCATTCTGTGCTCCCTTTGCTCCATACAGCTGAAGAGACCCCTGGAAACTCTGGCCCTTTGTATTAAAAGGTCTATAAATTGTTAGAATGACATGTGTATCATTGTTTGAGGTTTTACAAGTAATAACAACGTAAAACCCTGATAATACTAGTCGCCAACCCATGCTTAAACAGCATGATGTAACCAAAACTGTGAAGTGTGTTCTGAAACAGCAGCTATATTAATAAAATATATATGAACACAGAAAATAGAACTGATGGATTTGAAGAAAGAAAATGAGAAAAGTTAAGTACTGAAGCTGAGTTAAACAACAATCATGTAATCCTAAAACTTCTTACATGAGGTGGGCTTGTCGAAACTTGTGAAGCAGCATTTCATCAACTTCATGCATTTCATAATAGATAGATAGATAGATAGATAGATAGATAGATAGATAGATAGATAGATAGATAGATAGATAGATAGATAGATAGATAGATTAAAAATAAAGATAAGAAAAAAACTATGTTTCTGCATTTTGTAGAAAACACACACACACACACGCACAAAGCAAACCAACCGCAGTCCTTAATGCTTCCTGTGCGCTGCCGAGCCATCAGGCTGGGTAACTGGCTGAACAAGACTCGGGAGTCACGCAAAAGGGATAGGATGAAAGGAGGTTCATCCAGCACGTCTCCCGTCGTTTTAGACGAGAGACGCGCTGCGTTACGCAGTTTGATAGTTTCTGTCCACTGGGTACATGTGCAGCGCAAGCTGGATAAACAGGTTGTGAGTCACTCCTTCTTAATAATGTTTGAGGGAAACACATCCTGCACATATTGTAGTAACAGTAACATTTACTTTAGCAGTGCACGAATAGTCTGCTGTCAGGGTTTAGACAGGTTAACGTAAGCACATCTGATTATTAATAGCGTAAATGACATTTCATCCCAGTATTAAATGTTGGTTTGATTGAGCCATGTTATGACATAGCCGAATTTAATTTTACTGAGGATAAAAAATAATATGCCTAAAAAAAAGGGGGAAAACTTAGACAGAAGTAGCCTACGTTTATTGTTTTCAGTTTTTACGCACACCGAACACGTTGTGTGTGTGTTTTTTTTTTTTAAATAAAGATTTTAAGAAACACAATAGATCCGGACAAAAACTCTTATTTCTAAATGTATTCAGACTAACGTCCTCTACGATATTTCTTCCTCTGGTCTTCTAGGCAAAAACGTCGAATTTACAGGATCATAAAAAATATCTCTGAACTTACCAGCGTTTTCTATTGCGGCCACTGCCTGAATTGGAGCTGCAGTCCCAAGAGAAACAGGGAATAAACTGGAAATTGCCACAAAGTTTGTTTTCACCCGACTTGATTTGGTGATTTTCCACCCTGATTTCCGGCGATGTCAGCAGACATGGCAGACGATCGCCATCTACTGATTGAGATTGTCATTACAGTGTTCAAGTGCCATGTGGCGTTCATTCCTTCACATTATGTGTTCTCTACGTAAATGTAGTAGCTACATGTTTACAGAAAAACCTATGTGCATATAAACGTGCTTACTACTTTTATGTTTCACTTTTGTAATGCATCCGCATTTAACTAGAGATTACAGTAATCGTTTGGCAAGACATTTTAAGCTGACAAACAATGCTTTTTTAAAATTTTTGTTGGCTTGTTGAAAAGACATAAAAGGATATCAAGCAAAATACATTGCCCAGCCACTCAACCTAATGTTTGATTAATAATAAAATATTTAAAATGTAAATGTTTTAGTGTTGCTAATTCATAATTAACAGTGATTGCTAATGTAATACATTGAAAATCTTCAAACTGAACATCGCTGCATTCTTTGTGTCCTTGACAATATACCAAATGATGAAATGTTGTTTTTATGAGTGTACTTGGAATAACAGATTGTATTAAATAACATATTTTATCAAATCTAAATGTTTTTATTTTTGTTTCATGTAGTAAGCATGAAGATCACGGCTCAGATGCAGTCATATCTGATTTGTTGGTGGAATCAAGCTCTTAGCTCCGTGATATAGATCCTTTTTTTTTCTTTTTTTTTTATATCCAGGCATGGATAAAAAAGGTCCCACCTTCTCTCTAAATTATCAATCACCAGCCTTGTCAATAATAGTTGGCTGTAAGGAAGGAACAAACTCCAAGAGCTCTGCACTGCTTGTACTAGTGGGCATTTATCTCCTATACAACAACATAGTTACATAATCCTTTATTAATACCCACATAATGCATAATTACGACAACTGAGTGATCATTTCACTTTTTTATTGTAAGAGAACTATTATAGTTTTCATGTGACCATATTATTGGATTTCGAAATGAAGCGTCATTTGTTGGTAAAACCTAGGGATAGAAAAAGAAACTTGGGGTGACTGAAATAGAGTTAGTGTTGTTTTTTTTCAAAGCAACATACAAATTAAGGAAAACTGAAGTTACAGAAAGGGAGAAGAGATTGTTGTAAGTCCCAAAACTTTGAATCTGTTGAAATGTTTGAATGTGAGAAGCACAACCATCGGCAAGATTTAACAAAAGGATGTCAGTAAGTGGATAAATATGGATTTGTTGTGCAACATAACAATAATTCAGTCAAATGACAGTGTCGATATTTATTTTACTGATCTAAATGAAACGGAAAGGTACATTTGTTTTTGCAGCACTATACGTTATGTAAACAAATTTTATCAGTATAAATGGGGATGGTTATAATTTTTAATAAGCCTTAAATTACTTTCCTCTTTATTCCTTGCCAATAAATGTCTCAAGAAGGCATTCTAGTCTCCGGAAGGAGCCAAAATGTCACAACAAGGTTTACTAATGTACCATTAGAAATTCACTCATGATCATAATCAATGGCCTCCCGGTCATTACTCCCATTTTACAGTCCTCATTGATTAGGAGGAACATAAGGTTACATAGAAGCTATTCTTTGTTATCAAAACAGATTAGCAAATATTAATGCTTTGATCAAACTTTAGTCCAATACATTGCAGGTGCATTAGACTAAACCTTGCGGTTTTGATAAATTTTTGCTTTAAATTTGCAGCCTAGTTGATATAATTGTGAACATGACCCTTATCAGTCTAACTGAAGTGAAGATAATAGGAAAATAGAAGCATAGGTCAACTTGGTAATACGATAAAAACTCTTTGCAAGAGCCTCATTGTTGCTGGTGGATTGAGGAAGACGTCCAGGTAAGGTTCATTTTTACTTTTCGACTGCACAATCATCTCATTTGCTTTGCTTATTGAGGAAACAAAATATTAATATTAAGTTGGTTTTCTTTTAATAGAGCTTTATCTTTGTATTAATTTTTAAATTAATAAATCATGTTTCTCCATTGATTTTTTAAAATGTTTTTTATTACTATTTCAGGTTAACACTGTCCTAAATAAGACTGTGTTGGCTAACATGAAGAAATCTAAGCATGGACTATTTGATGCTGATAAAACAGGCAAGAACGCTACATGGGACAAAGATGGTAACTTCAAACTAGATTTTAATTTCCTAATTTTATCTTTCTTTTAAATCTGATAACTTTTTTTAACTTAACTCTGCCTTTTTTTCAGCAGGCACTCAGATCAGGTGAGTTCACAATAAGACGCTTTTGTTATCTTTAAGATTACAAATTTATATTATTTCAAGATTTACCTAGCGGCAAGTGGATTGAGAAAGATGTTTTTGTTTTATTTTTCAGAGATGACAAGGAAAAGGAAAAAACACTAAGCATTGGATACTTTCAGTTGGTAATTATTTGCTTTTGTTAAATGATTTCCTATATATCCTGGCTTTTGATATCAGTTTCTTTGTTGTAAAATTAATTAATTAAGTGTTTTAAGACACTGTGACAGTTTTTTTCTTTTGTGTCTTGCGGTCATTGGATCCCTCCAGATACTCTGGCTTCCATTTACAGTCTGAAAACGTGACTGTCAGGTTAATTGGTTACTCTAAATTGCCAGTAGGTGTGTGCATGCATGGTTGTTTACCCTGTGTGTTTCTGTGTTACCTTGTGATAAATTGGTGACCTGTCCAGGGTATACCCCACCCTGGACTTAATCATTGCATAAGATAAGTACCCGCCTCCTACACCTCTGCAAGGACTGTCAGGCATAGATAATGGACGGGGGATGTCTTTATACCTAAACCTGGTATTAAATGCTATGTCATCCTGAGCTAGACTAATTGTTTAGCAACAGTGCACCAGACCCATCATGCCCCAGTTTGTTCCAGCAAAGCTCCATGAGCTTTGGTGGATCCTGGATTGTTCCTGAACTCTGTAACCACATTTGTTTCATCTGAGGGGAACAGTTTGGGTGAGATGGTTGAAGTTTTCGATACAGGTGGGGGTTCCAGTAGGACAATGCTCCTTAACACATAAAAAGCTTGTGCACCCAATGCCTGTTTGTAAAATGATTGAAATATTTTTTATAGAATTATTTCAACAAAATGGTTGTTTAATTGCATAATTAAAATGCCAGATTGATACAACATTTATTTGCATGACGAGTGTATGGAATGACTTGACCCCAAAGCTCTTTGTCTTGCTTTATCTTTATAACACCCCCAAAACTCTCCTAACTCAGGATGATGCTGCTTTCACTTTGAAACATAACATCAGTATGATGACACTGTGAAATGTCTGCTAAAACATATATCAGTGTATGGTACAGAATCTGCACCCATAGTCTGGGCTCCATTTAAGTTTTCAGGTCCTGAAAGAACCCAGGTTGCTTTCAGCTTATCTACATTGTTGGCTCTGATGTCCTTCATCTTTGCCTTAAAATTTCAATTGACTAATTTTGAGGTTCAGGTCAGTTTTCTGGCCAGTCAAGCACAATGGTCATTTAACCTGATATTGGTAATTTTTGCTGTGGAAAGTAATATTAGCTTGTCCATTAAATATATGTTTCATTCCCATTATTGTATAAAGAAAGGCACTTGTATATATATTTCTTAAAGACAACCATTTATGAGAGAAACTCAGCACTTTTTTCTCCTTAAAGTTTCGATTTGCCACCTGGAGAGACACACTGATGATGGTGGTGGGCAGCCTGTGTGCCCTGATCCATGGCTCGGCTTCACCTCTCATGCTCCTGGTGTACGGCATGATGACCAACACTTTTGTGGCTTATGAGCTGGAGGTTCAAGAGCTCAAAGACCCAAACAAGGAGTGTTTAAATAACACCATTCATTGGACCAATGGCTCCATATATGAAACAACTGATAATACCACGGTTTCTTGTGGGTAAGTCAGGAGTGTACTGCTAAGGTGTTTAATTGTTGATTGTTGCTTTCACTTCTCTGTCTTCACAGGGTGGATATCGAAGCGCAGATGACCATGTTTGCATATTATTACATTGGCATCGGGTTAGGTGTTCTGATTGTTAGTTATTTTCAGGTTTGTGTAAACATTTAGCTTTAATTTGAAAATCTTCTGAGCAGAAATACGTCACAGATGAAAAAAAAAAAGAATGAACAACTAGTGTTTTTGTGTTTTAGATTGTCTTCTGGGTGTCAGCAGCTGCAAGACAAACTCAGAAAATCAGAAAAATGTATTTCAGGAAAGTTATGCAAATGGAAATTGGATGGTTTGACTGCAACTCTGTTGGGGAACTGAACACAAGGATTTCTGAGTAAGTCTTCAGGTAAAAAAAAAAACTGTCACTGTTGCAAAAAGAATTACATCTAATACATTGTTTTTTCTTCTATCCTCTCTCCCCTAGTGATATCAACAAGATCAACAATGCTATTGCTGATCAGGTGTCCATTTTCATAGAAAGGATCTCAACGTTTGTGTTTGGCTTCATGGTTGGATTCATTGGCGGGTGGAAGCTGACTGTGGTTGTCATAGCAGTCAGCCCTCTGATTGGCATAGCTGCTGGATTAATGGCCATGGTAGTAAAATGACTTACAACCAGGAAGGAGATGACAGTTTTTAATTTTTCTGAGAGTTTGTGTCCTCTACAACTTAAGGCTGTGGCCAGACTAACCGGAAGAGAGCTGACAGCCTACGCAAAGGCAGGAGCAGTGGCAGATGAGGTCCTATCATCCATCAGGACAGTTGCAGCTTTTGGAGGGGAGGAAAGGGAAGCTGAAAGGTAATTCTGTTAAACTGTGCGAATGATAAAACAATTATTTCCTACTCCATTTTGTTCATCCATACTTGTACTTCAATGATTTGTTGTATTTAACAAGAAGCGTTTTGATTTTAATCTGTGAAGCACTGTTTTTGTTGCTGTTAGAGTGAACAGTGAGCATAAATGCAGTTTGATTGATTAATTGATGTGTTACAGGTATGACAGAAACCTCATTGAAGCTCAGAACTGGGGTGTAAAAAAAGGCTCAATTATAGGAGTGTTTCAAGGATACTTGTGGTGCATCATCTTTCTATGTTATGCCTTGGCCTTTTGGTACGGATCTAAACTTGTCATTGACACCAAGGAACTGACTCCAGGGAGCCTAATTCAGGTAAACGAAGCTAAGCACGACATATATTTTATGTTGAGCAATGTTTTTATTTACAAAAATATTACATTTAAAATCTAATATTAAGGCTTTGTCATAAATGAGACACTGAGCATCTTTAAAAGCATTTAGGATGCTGAAGTTCACATAATATTTAAACTATAAATAGAATGTACTACTATAATGAATAATACATGTTTTTGAAAAAACAGTACAATTTTTGATAAAGTTACTAATGAATTCACTCATTGTTTTTTTTAGCTGATTACTAATGTGTTTATTTTCTAATTTCACATGAGAGAGCAAGTTAATTTGAACTCTAAATAAAAATTACTGTAACCACATTACTTTTGGTTCTCCTGTTTATTACCTTTTAATTATGAAATAAGAAACATACAGACTGAATATATATTATTCAAAAAAGTGATTCAAACAAATTGCTTTTCAAATAGTTAATTTATTACACACTTCTATGCATACATATAATAAAACATATTTTTATCTTTTCTAATAAAACACCTGGAACAATATGAAATATCCTTGACAGACAAAATTGATTGATCTCTCACAAATATCATATGTGCTACACTAAAACATGAATATGTCTAACAACAACACATATTTTAGCTTCTTGTTCAACAGTGTACTTCTGCTTCAATGTTTGGTTGCCCTGTTATATGTCAGGTTTTCTTTGGAGTGCTGATGGCAGCTATGAACCTTGGACAGGCCTCACCATGTCTGGAGGCTTTTGCTTCTGGTCGGGCAGCAGCAAAAACAATTTTTGAAACAATTGATCGGGTAATGTAACATGTTCTCAGAGGAAATAAAGTTTGGGCAGAGTTTGAAACACTATGGCATAAGATAATATGTTTCTACTTTCACAGGAACCAGAAATTAATTGTTTCTCAGATGTTGGTCATAAATTAGACAAAGTCAAGGGAGACCTGGAGTTCCACAACATCACCTTCTTTTACCCATCTCGACCTGACGTTAAGGTAACTCAACTTACCCAAAGTCTATCTTGGTCTCGCTTTGGTCTCAGCAAAACTTGTGAAATTCCAACTGCTTACTCAGATTTTAGATAACCTGAATATGCAGATCAAAGCAGGAGAAACAACTGCTTTTGTTGGACCAAGTGGATCTGGAAAAAGCACCACAATTCAACTCATTCAAAGATTTTATGATCCAGAGGAAGGAACGGTAACAATCTGCCTGCACAGCTAGAACACATATAAAACTAAAGGCTTCATAATGATTTTTTACTGTAACTCCCCATTCCCAGGTGTCTTTGGATGGCCATGATATTCGCACATTGAACATTCAGTGGCTTCGTTCTCTCATTGGTATTGTGGAGCAGGAACCAGTGCTGTTTGCCACAACTATTGCTGAAAATATACGGTATGGCCGACCTGGAGTAACCACGGAAGAAATCATCCAAGCAGCAAAAGAGGCCAATGCTTATAACTTTATCATGGCTCTCCCACAGGTACACCTCTGGGTAATAATGAAATGTACATGCTGGTATTGGATTTTGCATAATTAAAAAAAAAAAACTAAAATACAATTTTGGATTGATTACACAGAGGTTTGACACTCTAGTGGGTGAAGGTGGAGGCCAGATGAGTGGAGGACAGAAGCAGAGGATTGCAATAGCTCGAGCTCTCATCAGAAACCCTAAGATCCTGCTGCTGGACATGGCCACATCAGCCCTAGATAATGAGAGTGAAGCTGTAGTACAAGAAGCTCTGGATAATGTCAGTTCTCTCAAAAGAAGACTTTAAAAAAATGTAACATTTCAACTTGCTCTGGGGAATGACAGCCAGATTTTCCTGCAGGTACGTGCAGGAAGGACAACCATCTCCATAGCCCACCGTCTCTCCACAATCAGAAATGCAGATGTGATTGTCGGATTTGAACATGGACGTGCTGTGGAGAGAGGAACGCACAGCGAGTTACTAGAAAAGCAAGGTGTCTACTTCACTCTTGTGACCCTGCAGAACCAAGGTTCATCCAACACACCAAATGGTAAGACATTTGACAGATATGACAGCAAATAAGATTAGAAAGTATCTATTTGTAAAGGCTTGTCAACTTTTTGACCATTAAAATGTCCCAAATTAGTGTTAAAGTCTAGAGCAGATAAAAAAGTTTTATATAAAAAGTGCAGGTTTAGAGATTAGTTAAATTAAGAATTAGCATACTTTGGTTAATTTAAATGATTTTGTTACTATTTAACCCAATGAATAAATAGCTTTTTATGATATTACTGTAATAAAGATATGATGATTCACTTTGGCAGAAGTCTTGGACAATATTTACTAGCTTGCTGTGTGGTGGGCAAAGCTGTGGAGTCTTTCAACTATTACTTAAAAGGGAGTGGAATAATACAATAACAAACCATTTGAGAATTGACTCAGATGGATGCGTGTTTGCATTTTGTCATATTGTGTTGTGTTTTGTTTTCAAATGCAGTAGCTGTGGAATTTCTAATGTACAGTTGAATGATATCATGAAAGAATATATTCAAGAGCACAATTATTAAGTTATTTTTTATGCCAGCCCTAGATTAGGGCTTTTATGAGATATAGTCCGATATCTGTGGAAATAGGTTCAGTGAAGCTCCAGGGTGGATGGACTGATGGACTGTTGGACACAAATGTTGTGAACCACAATGAACAACAGGATAATTCATCATGAAAACAGGGAGTGAGCAGTTTGTGAAAACCAAACACAGAAAAGCAACCACCTAAGAAGGAGAGTTATCAAAACATGACTGAACTTGAACAGAACAGAAATCTTTGCTCTTTGGAGGGCATAACATGCAAATATGATTGAAAAAGAAATATTGTTACAAAGTCTCTGAGTCAAAGCAGTTTTACCTTTAATACTACAGTTAGCACTCTGCACTGTATGTAATTAGATCTGTCTGCATGATTTGGATTGTATTGAAATACATTTGACTGATGTGAAGTGATTTGAGACCAAATAATTGAATATGAATTCAACCTCATTTTCTGTTATGTGCCTTGAGGGTGCAATAAATGTGTGTAATTACAGCTACATTACAACATTTGAGTTGAACTGAACTGAATTTCTTTCAGTTGAATAAATGGTACTATGCACACACATTGGGAGTAAATAGCAGCAGGTAAAGGGCAAGGTAATGATGATAAATCATTTCAGTGTAGGCAAAAAGTGAAACCAGCAAAACAAAACTATCAAAGCTGAAACAAACAAAGCAAAGATTTTCATTGTTAATCAGCAGACTGCATAATGACTGAGCAGCAGGACTTGTTTTATCACCTTCATCATATGTTTTCCTTTTCTTTTGTTATTTGATATTTACAGATAATCCCTGACCCATTTTTAAGGCTGGATGTAAAATAAGAATTTTTGCCTAGACAATGGTGAAAACATTACTCAAAAATGTTCTTTATTTTAGTGTGTCCACTGTAAACAGAAATGTAAAATGTAAACACAGCAATACACACACTCTTGATAAAACAAGCAGCTCTTATAGCATACAAGCCTAAACACACCCCACCGCCCTACCTTTTGCTGAGCAGGCTGTTGGTTTTTCTGTCATCCCTTTCCCAACCTAAAATCATCAGAGAACTGTGGATGGACCCAGAAGTAGGTGTGCATGTGGGAGAGCCAAAGAATCTCACAGAACTAGATGTGCTCTGCATAAAGAGTAAACAAAGCACAACGGTAAAACTCAGCTGGCATGACAGACTGTGTTGACTAATGGAAGTTGTTACATTACTTTTATTTCAAGATCATTTTCTTTGTTTGCTTTGTGAACATGTATAGAAGGAAGTTACAAATGATGTCATCGGTAGCTATGAAAAAGGTATTTGGATGCTCTGTGAGACTAGATCATTTGAACAGCCACTCAGAATAACACATCAATAAATCATAAAACCAATGCAACACATTATCACTATGTTGCATTGGTTTTTTCAATACAGGGTTAGGGGTAACAGGCGAAAATCTTCCGTTAGGTACACATGCCATTCACGCTTTTGGTTGAGGTGGCTTGAAACTTTCAGAGATGTTATAAAACTTCTTTGATTATTCTTGTTGCAGAAGTCATCACTGAGCCACAAGAGGATGATTTGGATCTAAAAGTGGAGTGTTTTAGACATGCAAGTTGTAAATCTACCAAAAGGTAAAAGAGATTGTACATTTCAATGAAATTAGCACTAGATTATCAACAGAAAATTGATATTCTCAATCTCAACCAGCAGGAGCTCTGTACGTCTGCGATCTCGAAGCTAATTGTCAATTGACTTTGTCCCAGATGCATTGTCCGGAAGTTTCATGATCCCTTCGGATCTCCAGATAACACCTGAAGATGTAAAACCCTCCATTTGTGATTAAGAACTTGCTAAATCTATGGCTAGACTCAGTTTAATACAGATCTGTCAACAGGTGAGAGAGGAAGGCCCTGAAAAGAATGAAGAGTCAGCTCCAGTTGCACGCATCCTGAAGTACAACCGACCTGAGTGGCCATACATGCTGTTGGGATCACTGGGAGCTGCAGTCAACGGCTCGGTCAATCCCATCTATGCAGTCCTGTTCAGCCAGATTCTTGGGGTAAGGACTCCTCCCGTGATGACTGTACAATAATGTCCTTTGTTACAAGTTGAGCTGGTTGGATTGGTTATCGTTAACAGATTGTTTAGTAAAGCAATTCTTTTTTAGATTTTCATATTCTGTGTTTTTTTTCAGACTTTTGCCGTTCAGGATTTAAATCAGCAGCAGGAAGAGATCAACGGGATCTGCATTCTGTTTTGCATTGTGGCTGTGATCAGTTTCTTTTCACAGTTTCTCCAGGTTATTTATATTGCTCTTAAGAATTATGCAAATTGTCATAACGTGTTTATAAAAATGTGCACACGTGTGGAATCTGCGCTGATGCTAGTTGTTAGAAAATAAACATTTTGTGGATTTTTTTTTGCAAACTCCATAAATTTAAATACAAACCCAAGAAACATAACAAAAGAGCACATGTATGCTTATTGAACAACAGATATTGCTAGCAATTTTTAAAAATTGGAAAATTTGAAAGTGAAAATTTGAGAAGATATAAAATAATTCATTTTAATATTTAAGGCTCATCTAATTGCATGAAATTTGTATTTTAACAGACATATGTTCCGTTTTGAGAGATACTTTCCTCGAATCCATCCATCCATCCATCCATCCATCCATCCATCCATCCATCCATCCATCCATCCATCCATCCATCCATCCATCCATCCATCCATCCATCCATCCATCCATCCATCCATCCATCCATTAAACAATCTACATATATCACAAAATAAAGAGATTCTTGAAACAATTCCTTAAAGTATGCATTGAAACAGAGTAAATAAAAAACATCAGCTTTCAAACACTGGCTCACATTTGTTTTTTTTAGGGTTATGCTTTTGCTAAGTCTGGAGAGCTGCTGACCCGCCGTCTGAGAAAAGTGGGCTTCCAGGCCATGCTCAGACAGGAAATTGGCTGGTTTGATGATCCCAGGAACAGTCCTGGGGCTTTGACAACCAGACTGGCCACAGATGCATCCATGGTGCAAGGGGTAAGTTTTTGTCTTCAGGGTTGTATTTATTTTACTTATTGGGGTGTTATTTTAGGATGGTGAGTATAGTCATGACTAAAATTATTTCTGCAGGCAACAGGTTCCCAGATTGGCATAATTGTGAACTCACTGACCAACATTGGAGCCTCGTTCATCATTGCCTTCTACTTCAGTTGGAAGTTAACATTAGTTATCATATGCTTCCTGCCTCTTATTGGGCTGTCTGGTGCGTTCCAAGCCAAAATGCTGACAGGATTTGCAAACGAAGATAAAAAATCTATGGAAGCAGCAGGTCAGGTAAGCTGCTGTTCCTTCCCAGTACCAAACCAGATCATTCATTACTGAGCTGATATTTTGCTGTGAGATTGAGAGCTACAAATAGTGTCTGTCCTATAGGTATCCAGTGAGGCTCTTGGCAACATCAGAACCATTGCAGGTTTAGGCAAAGAGCGCTCATTTGTGGAATCGTATGAGCAAAAACTGGAGCTGCCTTTTAAATCTGCCAAGAAGAGAGCCAACATCTATGGCCTATGTTTCGGTTTTGCACAGTGTGTAATCTTCATGGCATATGCTGCTTCTTTTAGATATGGAGGTTACCTGGTCAGAGTTGAAGGGTTACCCTACATGCTGGTGTTTAGGTTGGTTAGACCCATGGTAATTTAAAAATATATATTTTAATATCATCCTTGTGTTTATTCTGCTCTCTTGCAAACTGTCCCTAGAGTGATTTCAGCCATTGTGATCAGCGGAACGGCACTGGGCAGAGCTTCCTCCTTCACTCCAGATTACGCCAAAGCCAAAATTGCTGCTGCTCAATTCTTTCAACTGTTGGACAGAGTTCCTAAAATCAGCATCAACCAGACAGATGGACAGAAATGGGTCAGTGGGTTTCAAATTTTTAAATACAATTTTTTGCATTTTGTGAGTGTGTATTTTAAGAACAACCTTACCCATTCATAGGAGATATTCAAAGGAGAAATTGAGTTTCATAATTGCAAGTTTACATATCCGACAAGACCAGACATTCAAGTGCTGAGTGGCCTGGTTGTTTCGGTGAAGCCGGGACAGACTTTGGCTTTTGTTGGGAGCAGTGGCTGTGGTAAAAGCACCAGCGTCCAGTTACTGGAAAGGTTTTACGACCCAGATGAGGGACAAGTGGTGCGTGTTGGTCAATTTACATGTAAACAGCACAAAATACTTTTAAAAAAATCATTTTGGTTAAACTGTGCTATTTTATTTACAGTTAATTGATGGTCATCCATCCCATACCATCAATGTTCCCTTCCTGAGGTCTCAGATTGGCATAGTGTCACAGGAACCAGTTTTATTTGACTGCAGCATAGCAGAGAACATCCGATATGGTGACAACACTCGCACTGTTGCCATGGAGGAGGTTGTGGAGGCTGCCAAGAAGGCCCATCTTCATAACTTTGTGATGGGTCTACCACATGTGAGTGGAAATGCCTCTTTTTAATAATGATGTTTTTAAAATAACTACTGTAGTTATCATATTATTATGTTCATTTAGTGAATAAACTGAACAAAAAACTTAGTCATGTCCTGGTTAATGCCAGTTTTGTATGATGAAGACTGTAATGTCAAATCTTAATTTGAGGGTTAAAATGTTTTTTCTTTTTCTTTTTAAGTCAGTCAACAACTGGAAAGAGTAGTTGTCTATCAGGTGAAAAATTAAGGATCTGACTCCAACTTTTTGGCCTTCCACATGTTGATGTGATCCTAGGCTAAGCATTTAACCCCATCTTGCCCATCAATTTGTTTATGAGACCATGTGTGCACCTTCATTAGTGAAACTTGGTGATTGGATGTCTAATACCAAACAGTATGATTAGAAATATTCTGTATAAATTCATCCCATATCATTCTAATGGATTTTTTATTTGATTCAGACCTACACAATGCTTTTGGTTATATAAAAACAAGCATCCCTTTTTTTTCCTGTTACTTCAACTTTATACTATTTTGTCTTGGTCTGTCACATAAATCAGAATGAAATACATTGAAGCCTGGCGCTAACATGTCACAAAATATAAAAGTTGAAAGGGTATTTCTACGTATTGATGAGTTATGGAGAACAAACAATAATCATGTTAATTTTTCATTCTCTTTACCACTTGAAAACACTGGTAGAAATATGAGACTCAGGTTGGTGCCCAGGGCTCTCAGCTATCAAGGGGACAGAAGCAACGCATTGCTATTGCTAGAGCGATTATCCGAAACCCCAAGATCCTGTTGCTAGATGAGGCGACTTCTGCTCTGGACACAGAGAGTGAACAGGTGAAGAAAATAATAATAATAATAATAAAACATTAACAAAAGAGATTCAACTAAACAAAGTACATTTTCTGATATGCATTAAAAATACCCTTGCATGAAACCCCAAAAGTATTTTGTCTTGATAGAGCTTTGTTTATCTGCAGACTGTTCAGTCTGCATTGGATGAAGCAAGAAAAGGACGGACCTGCATTGTCATTGCTCACCGGCTCTCCACCATCCAGAATGCAGACATTATAGCAGTAATGTCCCAAGGAGTAGTCATCGAACAAGGCACACATGATAAACTCATGGCTAAGAAGGGAGCATATTACAAACTGGTCACAACAGGAGCTCCGATCAGCTAATCACTTGGAGCAACAAACAGTATTGAGAATCTTTGATAAACTAAATCAGTATATCACTATGAATTCAATGATGCTGTGGTGAGTGCATGTTTTAAATTAGAAGGTAATTTCTAAACTAGAGAAAACAAAACATTAGATTTTGAACTTTGAAAATCTCCAAACCACATAATATTACAAAATTTGAAGATGTGCCTTTTTAAAATATTTTTTCCTTCTCTTTTCTTTTTTATTATTTTAATTCCTACATGCCTTTCAGTACATATTGACCAAATCATCTTTTGGTTGTAGTGCCTATACATCAATATTTACATTATTATCATCAGTACTATTTTAACTTTCATCATAGTTAAGCTGTGACCACAGCTAGCCTCATCTTTGTGACTGTTTTTGGGACCCATGCCAGCCTGGATTCTCTTAGACAACTTTAATTAGCACAGAGTTACAAATCACATCAAATCATTGCTATGAAGCTCAAAATTGAGTTGTTTCTACTGATCATTCTTGAGATGTTTCTACAACTGAAATGGAGTTCACCTCTGGTAAATTAGACTTGATTTGAAAAGGGACACATCTGTTTATATAAGGTCCCACAGTTGACAGTACATGTCACAAGCATAAAATCACAGGAGTTGTCTGTTGTCCTCCAAGACGTTATTGTCTTGAGGCTCAACTATCTGCTGTTTTGAAGGTTTGAATGATCAGTGGCCTCTACTTAATTTGTCCAGAACACTGACACAAATATGATATACCACCTGCCATAAACATGAAGGAGTCTGCATTAATGTGTATAGCTGTTGTCATGAAGTGTCAGTTGCTAAATAATGACACTTTTAATGCAAAGTTAACATTTAATGAACTTTTGATGCAAGTTTTAAATCAAACTTGCTTTCAAAGTGTTGTTATTTACCAAATGACACTTCTTGACAACAGTCATAAACATTCATAAAGATTCCAGGAGTTATGTCATGTTTATGACACTGCCTTTGAAGTTTTATTCACACCCCTTCAAATAAAGTGTTAGCAAAGCCGTTCCTTAACAAGAGCTTCATGGCGTCTTGTCAGGAGTTTGCCCAAAAAAAATAATGTGAAAGACTTTCTGACCATGAGTAACAAAATTCTCTGGTCTCATGACCCAAAAGTTGAACTCTTTGCGGTGAAAGTTAGGCTCACCTTTTCACCAGGCCAATATCATACCTACAGTAAAGCATAATGGTGACAGCATCATGCTATGGGGATGTTTTGCTGCAGCAGAAACTGGCAAACTAGTCAGGGTAGAGAGTAGATGAATGCAGAAATGTACACTACAATGACATCCTGGGCCCAGAAACCTGAAGTTTTTTTAAGCTTTAGCAAAGAGCCTTCTCTCTCAAAGTAGTTACATCATTCAGCAGTGGGCCTCAGGTGCAGCCGATGCTAAGCAACCAGAGACTGTGAGAAAAGACGAAATGGGTCTCTACGCAGGAATTTAATTATCCATTTAATCTGGTTACATCAGAGACTCTGTTCTGCATCATCACTTTTAAATTGATTAATATCTGAATTTTCCCGGAGAAACTGCTAAGAGACACACAAGAGATTATGAAATGCACCCTGAGCAGGATGCACACATTGACAACGCAAACAGAGAGAATTATGTGTGTGATTCTGTTAATTTAACAGTCAAGGACTTAAAGATGCATGAATGTTTGTTCATATGTTCCAAAGAGAAACTTTATAGTGTATTCATGTTTTAATATTGTATTTGAATTTTTATAACCCACATAACAAAATATTATGCTAGTTATCTCCAATCTGCATCTTTTGTAAGAAGTGTTCACAAGAAATTTTGATTGATGCAGAGAAGGTTTTTCTTTTCAAAGTTAGAAAGTTGTTTTTCAACAATTAACCAATTATTTATTTGATTCATTTTGTGAGTTAAACACAGATATTTATAAATTGACAAACTCCTTCTAAAGTGATTAAATCATCATGGTGTAGGGTTGTACATAAATCATTTTAATTATTGTAAGTTAGATTAGCCTTCCTTTCAAAATACTGTAGATATAATACCAAGAACATAAACTTGAGAAATATTCTCATTATGACTGGGATCAAATGATACAAATGTATTATTTAAACTAAAAAAAATATATTTTTTTCCCCACATGAATTGCAGTTTAGTGCTTCTGTGTGTGCAATAACAGTCAATCTTCATTTTCTACAAATTATAACAAAATGTATTGAAAACAAGTGTTGCAAATAAAACAAAAACAGTCCTTTAATTTTCTAACAGAGTTTTCTCTCATCGTCTTTGATAAGCATACAAACACAATAAGGTATTACAGCAACAACGCCAACAGGAACTGAAGTACTTTTGCAAAATGACAGTACGTAAAACAGAGCCTCGCTGTGATTTGGCATCTTGATGAGGTCAAACAGCTGCAGGATGGTGAGATTTGCAGTCATGCATAAGAGTTTAAATACAGCATTGCAGCTGTTTTTTTCCTTACAGCTCTGAATGAACATCTCAGAGTTCACCGCAAGTCCTAGACCAAACAAGGCTCCCAGGTTCCTGCATAGTCCGGCAAACGGTGTGGTGTCCAGATGGATCCAGTCTGGGTTTGCGCACCACATCTTGGCTTTGGCAACCGACCATAACGGATCAAAGTCCAGAAGCTTTAGGAGCAAGTAAAAACAAATAGCAAACGAGAGAAGAAAAACATTGACAAGGAGGTACCGTTTCAGGCTTGCATTATAGATCCAGGTAATGTGGTCAAAGGCTTCAGCAACAAGCATACCTAAACATTGTAGAAATTAGAAAAAAAGATTGTCATCTCAAATGTATAGCACATCTGATACGTGTTAACATGTGATAACTGAGCAGAACGTACCAATGACGAGACCGAGAACAACTTGATGAGGGAAGTGAGTTGCAATGAAAACTCTGGAAATGCAAACACTTATCTGAATGACCCAGAAAGCTGTCCACAGAATGGACCTCACAAGATGAAATCTGCAAAAACAAACAAAAAAAAAGTTAGATGTTTTGATATAAAACCTGCTTCTGACTTTGTGAAAGCATCACGTAAATGTCCACCTTTGAAAGCTCCAGAAAGAGGAAACACAAGAAGACCTGGCGAAGGCTAGAGCAGAAGTGACCATCACATACCACACACATGATGAGCCCATAGCGTGACCAGAAGGACTGCCTGTAAAAACATAAATCAATGAAAGTGTTTTTTGAACAACATTTTTAAACTCAATACAAACCTACTTACCAGGTCCTGTTTCACACGTAATGTGAAACTGATCCAGATGTGACTTTGAGCTGTTCTGGAACAAGTGGGTTTCATGAACCCACCAATAAGGTCTCTGTCCATACAGAATCCTGAGTAAGAAGATGCTAGATTTAAATTTGTAAGCTAACACTTTAAAGATAAAATGCCAACATCTGAGTAGACTTACCATTTGAAAATAAGATTGAACCAGTCTCCAACAACAGCCACCCATATCATCTTGGTGCCAACATTATGGTTGAGATGGAACCAGAGAGGGAAATAGACATAGAAAATATTTCGAGGGTCACCCACTATTGACATGAAGCTGAAGAAGTTGTTGTATTCTCGGTAGTTGTTCTGCAGATGCTGTATAATTAGGACACCTGATGTATGAATAAAATCCATCATGTTTCCTTTCTTAGAGAAGCTGGTTTCTTTCCAGCATCAGTCAAAGCAGCATTATGATGCCCGACCTCTCTTTGCAACTCTTTTATATTGCAAACTTGGCATCACAAATCATTCATCAAAGCCATGGAAACAAATTGTACAAATTGTCTGAGCTCATATGGAATATAATAATGTGTTCCCAAGTCATCAGAGGTCAGCATTTTAAGACATGTTTAAAAGACTGTGTACAATATGACAGTGTCATTAGGATATTTCCCAGAACATAGCTTGTACAGATGTTAAATATTAGCCACTGCAAACACCAGGAGAGAGAGAGAGAGCACTTCCCGTAACCTTCTGCACCACTTCAGCCTGATTAATACAGTCATTTTCAGTGACCATAGCAATAAAATGGGCTTCCCTTTAAAAACAGAGCCCATCTGGTCTCCTCTGTTGAGGTTACTAGGTGCAATGATTCTCAGAGGATTTCTGATTATAAAGTTAGATTTCTTAAAAGTCCCAGTTATATTCGGTACTGAGTTGGAAACTTAGCGTCATTAGCCAACCGTTTTGTAAGCTCATATTTTTTCCCAATCTATTAACCCCATGTATAGGACCTCTCAAAAAGCAATAGAATATCCATTGTTACTCCACTGACCCCTTTATCCCCATCCCCAAAAGGCTTATGTTGCCCCCAGATAAAATGACATCCTTCAATAGTCTTCAATAGTCTGTTTTTATAATTAATAGTTGTAAGTACTTGAAATACACTCCGGGTGTAATGAATCTGTGTGAAGTTTCTCATTTTCGCCACCAGGAGGAGTATGAGATCCTTGAGCTGCATGGCTTTTTTTCAACAAAAAATACCGATAAAAATAATAATAGTTTGGTAAGTAAAAACACGAACGAAGCACATCATCTTGCGAATTTCCAGACGTTATGAAACTGAGTTAAACATCATTTTTAAAAGGGTGTCAAATTGAAAATGCGTCATTTCCGGCGTACAGTAACCGCCCTCTGTGTACAAACCGCGGATTTTTGAACGTTGCTATTGTTATTGCGATAATTGGTCAGACCGACAGTCTTTAGTTACACTCTTAAACAGGTGAGTAATAAATCCATGTCCAGACAAACTGACACCGTTTGAACAAATAGCCGAATTTGTGTCACGGTAATGCTGAATGGAGGTAAACTACATTATGGCTAAAAAGCTGATGATTTTACCTAGTTAGCATAGCTGCTAACATGCTAACATTGGCATTATGAGCAACCGTAAGATGTCACGTATATATGTTAAAAATTCAAACTGCTGTTTGTGTTTTCATAACTAGCTGCAATCTAATTTCACATGCTAACATATCGTGCTAAAGTCATGAGACGAAACACATTTTCAGGAATAAAACAACGGTTTTTGTCTGTTTTCTTGTCCTGAAGATTAACCCTTCAGTTACTCCAAATAACGCGGTCTTTCTGTTTTTAATGGTAAAATCTTTTTGAGACATTTTCTTTTAATCAATGACTGGTTTTATTTTTCTACTATATTATCTGAGACTTGCCCTTCATCACGATGTGTGCATTTCCCCCGAGCTCTTGTATCTTCCTCGTTTACCATGAATGATTGTTGTTTGTACATATTTTACAAGAAAAACTGTACATTTAGCTGCCAGAGATTTTTTTTATTACAGAAGAGATATTATCGACCATCTAGTTATTCTGATTCTGTTGCATAGAAGTGAGCCCTGATGTATTGAGACTTTTAGGCAACCTGTTTAATGTGAGGAATATTAGGGTTGCACAGTCATTCCCACAAGATATTGCAAAAACAAAAATATGAGCTTTATTATGTAGTTCTAATAAACATTTGATGATTTAGTTTGTATTTTTCCGCCTCACTTTCAGCCTTAATCTTATAGATGTCTGTTAAATTAATCCTCATTACCATAATATCCAATTGGTTAAAACGTGCCGGGTTTGTAGTGCATAAATCCATGTTGATTCTTGTTTTGCTATGATTAATAAGTTGCTTTTTGTTTTTCAGAAATTACAGATTGTGTCAGAACATTATGACGTCTGTTACCGACCCAAGCATGAGTGACAGGTTCACCAGTTCATTGGAGGAGATCCACAATAATCACCTTAAAGCATATGCAGAGATAATTGACACAATTTCAGAGTTCTCTCACGATCACAGAGAGTTTGTAAAATCTGCTGTTGGTAAGTTTCAGTGTATTAATCATGTTTTTGTGGGCATTATATGTTTAATGAAATGCCCAATTTGATGAAATGCCCAATTTTATCAAACATATAATTAATAAAATATGATACAAATATAAATAAATTGATCAAATCAAAAAGTTTGTATAATAATGGTTAGATTTTTTAAAGTGTTTTTGGACACTCAAAGATGGCTTTTGTTAAGGTACATAAATTATATCTGAGCTACCCAAATATCACTTGTGTTTCATAAAGTTGCTTCTGTTCCTTCAAAATAGATATTTTCCAAGATTAAGAAATGTAGAGCTCTCTGTAAAGAGAGAAACTTTGTAAATCAATAGAGTTGACAAAGCCTAAACTTGGTGTTCCCCAGCTAGTTACTGAAATGAATCTTAATTTAACTTCATTTTTCTCCTACTTTTTATTTCTCGGCACAGACACATGTTTGAAGAAATGCAAGGATGACAAGAAGCTGTTTGAGACCATACAGGAATTTAAAACGGGTAAGTTTGTTTCCCGAGCCGCCATGTTGTTGTGCAATTCTAGAGTGAGCATTCTCCCCTGATTTCTTGTTCCAGCAGTTTAAGGGAAAAGGACAATATTTGAAGTGCATCCTCAAAACATTCAGTTTGCTTGCATCTCATTGTTTTGACACATTGTCTCTGCAGACCTGGAGAAAAAGAAAATGGCACTGAAGGAGAAACGGCACGCCATATCAGAGGTGATGTCTGAGGTTGAGGAAAAAGAGATGCAGAAAGAGGACATCATCCTAAAAATTCAGAAGTATAAAGAAGAGCAAATGAAGAGAAAACACTGTAAGATGACTTTTTTACAGTTAAAATAATAATTATAATTAATAAGTTAACATGTGATGTAGCTTACATTGATCTATCTCACTTATGCTCCCTATTTTAGTAATCGAGTCTCAGAATAGAGCAAACAAAGACAGACTGAGAAACCTCCAGAAAGCCAGGCTTGTTTTCCAGGATCATTTGGGGCTGGAGATTCGAACGATTATCGACAAGTCGCAGATGGTCAAAAGTAAGCCAAGCAGACTAAAATCAGCACTTTCTAATACTATTCCACAGAGTTGGAGAAAATTGTTGTCTCCCCTCTATTTTCTCAGGTGACTTGTTTTTAGGACTTTACACTAAAGGAACAGTATGATGAAAAATTCAAGCGTTTTTTTTTTTTTTTTTTTTTTTTAAGCCATATCCATGCCAACCCTCGCATACTAATTGATTTCTACAATTGGATGGGGGGGGACATCTACATACCTAAAATGTCAGCAAGCTACACAGTGTGACAGCCTCATGTGATTGTGCAAAGAATCCATATTTCTCCTTTTTTATGTGCTAGTACTATTACAGGGTTTTCAAAGAATGTGTTGCCTTGTGGGCATTTGGTGGACTCAGAATAATTTTTATGTGTCCCTACCATACCCTCACAAATGGTTTTAACTTGACATTATTGGACTCTGTTGCTCCAATGCGTCTGAGATTTTGTTGGTGTCTGACTTTCATACCAAGATGTTTAAATAGTAACACCTTCAAAATTTATATAAATTTTTTATTATATTGTTCCGGCTTTTAAAATTGTCAAGGTACTGAAGGACGTGATGAAAGGACTGATGTTGACTGTGGCTGTATGGAGCATAGAGTAAAGCAGTGCTCCCCCCCCACCTGTTGCTACACAATGCTAATGGCTATGAAACATTTTACTTGCACCTAGTAGCACTTTGTTGAACTTGAAGAAATTTAATTTCTGCATAGTCGCCATTTGAAAACTACTAATAATTGTAACATATTTTTGCTCAGGTTTAGAAGTCATACTCAAATAGCAAAAAAATAAATGAAATATATCACTGGGTTCCAAATATATATGTCATCAGTTTGATTTCATCTTTCTGTGATAATTCAAGACCTGATAATGCTGCAAAAAATCTATTGAATTAAAGCAAAGGCCTTGCCTCTGTCCTTGCGTGTTGCCATGGTGATGTGATAAATTAGTTGAGTTAATTGCCTCTTTTCTCCCACCTCCTCTAACACACAATCAAGACTGAATCTCTTCATACAATCCTTGGATTACTTTATTTGGCCAACTTTCTGAATCACAACTTTCAAAAATAAATATTACAGAAGTTGTTTAGTTTTGCTTTTGACTTTTTTAATAGGTGAAAAGTTGCAGTTTATTTTCCGAAACATCAGTCTCTCTGACCAGGACAGCGCTTACGTCATTACAATGGGAATTAAAGAAAATGGATCTTACCAGAGTAAGTCACACAAATTTTCTGTAAAGTTTTGCAAATTTTATATATATATATAAAAAAAACACATTGATTCTTCTAATAGCTAGTAACAAACTATTGAATATTTACAGTTGTGTCCAGCGATCCGGCGCTCGAGAGCTTGCCAATCTTGGAAAGCCAACTCCAGGAGACCAATAATTTACCAGCATTCCTGGCCAATGTCAGAAAGGAGTTCATCTCTAAGGCTCGCTCCTGAGATGTCACGGTATGCTTACAAAAGGCAGCGGCGTTTCTTATGCAATACAGACTGAAGGAAAGGATGGTTACATAAAATATGATCAAAGGGGGACACCTAATCTATAACCAAATTGTCAACTTTGTTAAGATGATGACTGCTTTTCAATTTCTGAGATGTTTTTTCTACTCAAGTTCTGCCTCGTGCAAAATGTACATATTAGATCTGCAACACGTGATGTCAAATAACTAATCATTTAAACGGAAGCAGTTTTCATTTATTTTTGTTTTAAAATCAGTGCTCATTTTACAAACATCAGGAATATCAATGTTTTTTCCCTTGTGTATATTATTTTCTGTCTATTGTAATAAATACATGTTTTTAAACATATTCTCACTCTGAGTTTTGTCTGCACATGTAAAAACATTTTGTTATAAAAGTCCACAAACATCATTAATGCTAAACAAACAAAAAAATCATAAATGAAGATTGTCAGAAGATGAAGTATTTCAAAGTATAATTCTTTTCAGACTTGGATAAAATATCCCATATGCAGATTTCAAATGTTGAGGCTTTTTATTTTTCTTTTTTCAGTCCAGTCATTCAGGCATCAGATGATTTGCTGGTGTTCATAATAGGTAGCTCCTCAACATAGGTTGATGGGAAATGGCCTTTTTGTTCATTAAGAGCTCCAATCCACCAGCCATTTTCTTCCTTTTTATAAATGTCCAGAATGTCACCTGAGAAACATATTTTTTCAGTTAAGAGTTCAGTTATTTCCATGATCAACTTTAAGGGAACAGCTTACCTTCTTTGAAAGTCAGTTCGTCTTTGTGTTCAGGTGTGAAATTATACAGGGCTTTGCATTTTCCGATGCTGCACAGCATGGCTGGTGTTTGATCTGTTAAATATATTATACATTTAACTTGACATGTAATCAGACAATAAATCGAAAACTGTTCTGTGTTGTGCTGAAAGAATGACCGTCTGCTTTGTTATCATCTCTGGAAGGCTGAGCTTCATTTCCGGTGCTTCCACTGCATTCTGCCGACTCCTGAGTTGGTGGTGTGGAAGTGATCTGGTCAGCAGTGTTTGGTTCTGGCTTTACGGCTGGTTCTGTTGGAACTTGAATCGGTCCTTTATAAATGACGGAAGCCCTTAGTGATTGTTGGCTCCTTAACGGCATCTTTCGGAGTTTTACTGGACGGGTCAACTGAATAATGCTATGCTCACAGTCCTTAGAGAGAGAAAAAAAAGCAGACCTCCATTTTTCCTTTTTAAAAGGAAGACTAAAGAAATGTGGATTAACTGTGTTGATGATCTCAAATAGTGATGCTGGCTTTAGGAAATAATTGACATTCTGGTCTGTAACTGAAAATCAATCAGCTAGAATTTTGTGTAAAAGTTTCAAGGCATTCCATATTTTTATTTTTTTTAATTCTTTGGAATTCTCAAAATTTTATTTTTGTATTTTTTTTATTTTATTTTGTGTTCTGAATTTTATTCTTCAAGCATTGAGAGTTTACTGCACTATCTGTAGTGTTCAGTTCATGGTGGTGTCTTGACATTTTGCTGATCAGGTGAAAATGTCAATTCATTTAATTTTCACCTGATTTAATTTAACTCAGTATTATCGGAAACAAGGTTGTCTGAGTATTGTTAAAAAAAGGGGTGTGGTTTATAATAATTCAATATTGTATAACATATTATATATGTTTTGCATTTATTGTTTACAGTTGTCTTAATATTGAACCTTCTCTGTGTAGCCGGAATGTGGGTCAATCTGTTTTTTGAATATGTTTGCTTTATTTAGCTGGCTTTAATAAAGTCAAATTTGTTTGTATTTCATACAAATGCTTTTATTTTACAACAATCTTACCTTATCTTTCCATTTAAAAATGCTGCTACCAAATTGTTTAGATGTCTTGGGTGTCTCATCAAATTCAGAGAGGCATAATGAGAGTTTGTAATGAGTGGCCTCCAGGAGGTCCAGTTTGAGAGTATTCTGCAGGAAACGAATGGCATTAGTGAGTACTTGAGTCTATGTCCCCCCCACCACCACCACACACACACAAACACACACACACCCCTTCCGTAAAGTACGTCTTTGGGAGCATTTTTGCTCACTTCCTCTCAATTACCTCATCACGGAGCTCCTCAGTTTCCTCAAGGTTCTTCTGATTTGAAAAAGATGAATCTTCAGTGTAGGTTTTTATCAGTTTTTCAATTCCTGTATAATAATATTCAGGCATTAGAATGATACCACATAACCGCTTTATGAGTCACTTGTACATTATTACATATAGTTATTGAGCTACCTTCACATTCTTTTTTGGTCTTAGTAATGTTTTCTTCGAGACGCTGGAGTTTCAGTTTGATTGCATCTCTTCTTCTGTCTTTGGTCATCAGTGATTTGCTATCCTCCTCCTGAACAAACAGGGTAATTAATATATAATTTCACAAGTTATAAGCTTTAGGTGGCAATTAGTGTTTCACATGGTTGATTTAGATTCGTTTTCCCCATCATTAAACACTATAGCAATTAAAAAAACTGCATTTTATATGTGTTGATCTTTGTCACATAACATGCCTGATCTAAAATATTAAAGTGTGAAAAAACAGAAGAAATTCTTTGCAAATCACCAAAAATTAGGCTTACACTAAGTTTTTGTTGTACATGCAGGTTTACGGTGAAACTAAGGGTTTGTTTCGAATAAACCTCACTGTTCAGTAAAGCCTCATTCTTTTACTGATGAACAGTAAAGGTGTGAGGGGGCTACATCCTTAATGCTAGAAATACTATTTAATAACACCCCAAGTCGGGTCTATCCATCTAGATTAAATCATAAAATGGATAGAGCGAGATGCCCAGTTGAAAATAAAATGTTAAAAGTATGTAGAGCATTGTCACTTTGATTGTACTGGCTGTATTTTTTGGGGAAGTTATAAAAATCAGATGGAAATTATTTCTATCTACTAAGGTATCTTTCATTCAAACAAACAATAAATGCACAACAAAACAACAAACTTACAAAATAATCAGCCATCAAAAACTCTATTTTGTTGTCTTCATTTGTGTTGCCAATTTCTTCCATCAGGGTTTGTATGTCTTTATCCACGTCCACCCTTTGGGCAGTCTGCTCTATCTGCTTTTGACCCTGGAATGAGCAGTAGTTGCTGCAGGTTAACGCGTGTTCTTTCAGAGATTGTATTTGTGATTAGGATGCATTAAAGAGTTTCTTACATGCTTAAGTGTTTGACTGAAAGTGGACATGTGGAGGTTATATTTGCTCAAAAGGTTGCACAGAACTTCAATTCGATTTTTCTCTAGCTCTTGTGTGACCTAAGCAAAGCAGAAAGAAATGATACATTCATTAACAAACTCATTATTAGCATCACTCTGATTTGAAAAAGATTAACCTAGTAAGGTGTTTTTCCACCTGACAGCAGTTTTTCAGAGTGTTTTGCAACTTCAGTCTCATCTGATGGCCCTCCATGTTGACACTATAGTAATGTTCATCCACTCTGGACTGCTGCTCTGCTGACTTAGTCAGTCTGTTATACATCTGCTGAGAAAACACATGCAATTTCAATCTTCTACAGATATATTGATAGCTTTTCAAAAAGTTATTCTTTTAGATCTTTGGTGAGATAAAAGCAGTTTGTGAACAGTATTCCATACCTTCTGTTTTTCTTTCTCTGTGCTGATGTGCTTGTTGTTTTCTAGGTAGTTGAAGAGTGCCTCGTGTTCTTTTGTCAGCCCATGCAATCTTTTTTTCAGCTGTTTTAGTGCAGAGGAAACCAGGAGAAACATAACATTTTATTAGTTCAACTTATTGCTAGCAGAGTATTGAGAATCTGTTGTTGAATCAGTGAAGAAATGTGACTGACAAAAGTTGAGTGCTTTTTTAAGGCATCTGTAGGCTGCTCCAAAGAGAGAATGGCATAAAAAGGTCCAACAGGGGGAGCAAAATATCTGTTTACTTAGGGACAAAAAGCACTTCTTAAATCAAATAAAACTTTAAGAATTTCATCTTACATTTGTAAAGAGTGCTGTACGAATAATTGTAGGGGTTATGGTTATAGGAGCTCATGTTGCATTCCGTCAGTTTCTGTGGAATGTGATGTTTTTTGTGTCTTTTTATTGCAGACATCTGTGATGAATCCACCTTTTTTTTGTTCTGAAAGGTAACATGGGACTGTCAACATGAATAATGAGGTTATAAAGATTGTACAAATGACCACACCTGAGACAAGTCATAGGTAAATAAAGGAGGGATTAATCTTTGAACTGTGATGTTATTCTTTTCCAAGGTTACTTTCCATTGAAACAGAACATGATGCAATTCTAAAGATTGCTGTTTCTTTTAGTTGAAGCTCACAAAATCACTTGAGTGCTAGTTTCAACTTTAAATTTCCATCCATCCATCCATTTCGTGATCATCCTTCTCCCTAATGGGGTCGGGAGTTGCTGGTGCTCAACTTTAAATTACTTTTCTCAAATTTAAAAAGTTTACACACACTACTTCAGTATTTTAAATTCTTCTTCAGATACATGACTTCCATCAAACATTTAGGATTCCTTCCACAAACTTCTCACTATTGTGAGAGTTTGCTGGAACTTTGGCCCACTTCTCCTGGCAAAACTGATGAATCACAGTTAGGTATGTTGGTTGTGTTGCTCTCACCTTTCAACTTTGCCAACAGTTGTATAAGGTATCGAGGCTCATGAAGGACACTCCAAAACATTATCTTTAATTTCTATGTACATCCTTGCAGTTAGGTGCTGTCAGTCAGATGCATTTTATTTATTTGTCATCAGCAGATTTGATCACCTCTAAAAAATCACTGGTTTTGAATAATTTGCTGGTCTGTGTGACACAGATATTTGTTAACACAACAGTAAGAATAATTTGCGACCTCAGCAATGACTTTGAAGAAGCAATCGTTGCTGCCTGTTCATCTTGGAAGATTTTTGAAGTCCATCCCTCTGGAAAGAGGACATCTTGGCAATTTTACCCAACATTGCTTTGCAATGCTCAGAGAAACTGCAGAAAATCCAAGAGTCCTCCCATTATCAAGCATTATTTTACAAGTTAAATCTTACATTTCATTACTGGACAGTGAAGAAAAAACTTTTTGGAATGACTACAGGGAGAAAGAACCTTCTGGAAAACTGTTCATTGGACATTGAAATCAAAGTAGAGCTTTGTTGAGCTAATATCTAGTGTCCTGTTTAGTAATAAAAACCAACACAAACTAAAACAAGTACCTTACGACATAACTGGTAAACAAGATGGTGGAGATGTGATGGTTCGATTTTGTTTTGCAGCTGTACAAGGCCTGGTCAAACATTGCAGGCAATGAGTCTATTCTAAAGCTACATGTGTCAGTGTATGTCTGACAAATGAAGCTTGGGTCATACTGATTCATAAAACAGACAATTGTCCCAAACACCCTACAGAATCTAAAGCATAACAACAGTACCAGGAAAGAAGGTGTTGCAACAGCTCAGTCAAACTTCAGACCTCAACTTGATGAAAAGACATCTGGCTAAAGATTGGACTAATTGTCCTCAAATTTTAAAAAATGAGTTTGTACAGAAAATGAAGATATCAAGTAATTGATGCTGACCTTGGTTGTGAGATACTGTATAATGGGGTGTGCTTAGTTCTTAACATGAATCTGTTGGCAGGCATAGAAACTTTCTTCACTGCCATTGCCTCTGAAATGTCTAAAAAAAACTAACACATAGGGTGTGGTTTTATGACTTTAATGATCTGCATTTACAGCACAGATTATTTTTTCTCTGCAAGGACATTCACCTCTTCACTGATCCTTGTTTTCAATAAGAAAAAGCATTCCTACCTTGAGTTGCTCATTCCAGTTTGCGGTAAAAAGTTTTCCACTCCTTTCAATGGCAGTGTCAAGCTATCAAAACACAAGGAGGCTCTGATGAATATTAGAATTAATTGGAAGTAATGATTAAACGTTTTCGCACAGAGAGAAACAATAGATTACACACAGGCTTTTTTCTTTTGGCGTGTTCATCTAAGACTTGACGAATTTCCTCAGCGGCCTCTTGCTGAAATGCATTTCCTAATGTTCTGAAAATAAAACATCAGACAGTACATACCAGCAAAATGTATTCAGAATGGGTCCTAGTATAATGTCAGCCCATATTACAAGGTTAATCAAGGGTCAAATCTACCTGTGTGCGTCTGCTCTTGAGTACATCTCGTTTGACACTTGACACCAGGCGGTGTAGGTGGAGCTGAGAGGGGAGCCAGCATGAAAAGGTTAGTGTTGTGGGCTAATTAAACTGACACCTGCTCATGTTTTGATCACATCTACATGAAGGGTGCATAATATTTCTCATGATCCTATTGCACACCATGTTGCGGTCTGTCTCCTGAGAGTGGACATGCATTACACCAAGAAGAGGAAAACTGAAAACTGACAACACAATGTCTCTTACTTTTTCGGCATTCCTTGGCATGCTTTGATTAGTTTCCCTGCCAGCTTTGCGAGGCCCTTGGAGTACGTCAGTTCCAGCTCAGCTCTAAAAGCAGGAAATGTTGCAGCAAAGGACAGTAATTGTCAAACATAAGAGCAGTACCTATTTAAAGGTGCTTTAGCTGTAAAAAAAATTATTAAACCTACCTCTGCTGAAAAACTGCTTGAAGTTCTTTCAAATAGTTGTCTCCATTTTTTGAATACTGCTTCAGATTTTGATAGAGGTGGTTATACTGAAAGAAGACATTCTATGAGTTTAAGTCCAGGGGAGAAAAAACGTATGATCCGTCTAATACTAAGTTGCATTTCCAATCCTTTGCCTCAGTGAATCTTAAAACCAAACATTACCCTTACTTTTAAGTTAGAAAGACTTACAGAGCATGAGTCGAAAGGGTCCTTCATCTTAAGGCCTCGGCAGTTTATTAACTTTGAACCTGGAACTTTGACCATTCTCCTCACAAAGCCACTCATGCGGAAATGCCCTGAGCTCTTGCTGGCGCGTAATAAACAGGAAAATTCCAGGAGGAGGGCCAACGGACCTATAATGGTAAACTAAAGCTAGATGGCTTGTTAGTTTACAATAGCTACAGTGGGAGGGAACAAAATCATCAAAACCATTCTTCTTTTGTAGAACATTAGCTAAATTTATTGATATTTGATTGTTTTTTTGGAATATTTGAAGACAGTTTCTTCAACATGGTGGATTATTTGAAATATATGCGTAAAAGGAAAAACTTTATTAATTATTATAACAATTATTGTATATTTTTGATATTGACAAGATCATTACAAGAACAAAGCCATTTAGCCCTGGAAGATTTAGAGTACAAAGTTTTCCACAATAATTACACTACAGTTAGTGCTTGTTAAAAAAAGTCTGTTTTTTGAATTTCTTTAATAAAAATGCTATTAAGATTTTGCTTCCTCTTGCATATACACACACAAAGACACATTTGATATAATTGTATTTCTTTTTATTATTGAATTATTCAAACAACTCATATATACCTCCTGGGAGGACAAATTGCCTTTAATTTAATAACCAGAAATGTACGAGAATATCTAACAAAATGATTGGATAAAGGATACAGCATCTAGCCATACCTGGTGCACACACAGATACTACCGTTATTGACATCTCCTATACATATTGAGTGAAGAATGTATTTCCAAATGTGCATAAACTTCACATTATTGTTCATTTGTATGTGATAAAAAAAACAAAACTCACGGTTTTGGCAAGTCTTTGGGGGAGTAGCAATAAAACTGAATCCGGCTAATACTCTGATGTTTAGGTGAAATACACAGCTGTTTCTGTTTCAAGATTATGTCAACACTGACATCAGAAGGAGAAGAAAAAATATGTCTCACTAAAAACTTGTAAACATGTTCATCCAAATCAAATAAAAAAAAAGACAATCTTAAGGGGGAAAACACCCCGTGCAGTGTGTCGAACTGCTGTAAATTAATGTAGCAATCTTCGACCATGAAGTGAAACGCTGTCATTTATTGGCTAAATGAGCGTGTTGTACCAATTCCCTAAATATGCCAGTGAGTGTAGTTTGATGCAAATATATAGCTGAAGAGAAATAAATTGCACTACAAAATCAGTAAAGAACCAATGACAAAACAGCATTCACATAAATCTATCAATAACTTACAAAGATGAGATGCTCATGTCTCCACCATATGCCTAAAGTCACACACACATACATATGCTGACACACAGATAGTAGTGTCTGCAGCATTGCCCCATTCGCATGATATCAGCTCAGTCAGTGTTCGTCTGGGTACGGGACTCCTGTCAGGTAGCCATTGGTCCCGTTTTTGTTGGTCCCATTGGTGGTGCTGCTGTGGTGCTTCTGACTGGGTGGAGGGCTGTCATCCTCATCAGAGCTGGACTCAATGTCACTGCGGTCATCTTTAGAAACCTGCAGAAATAAAATGATCATTTAGAGATTTAATTTATCTACACTTTTCATTTAATCTTTAAATGCGGTTGACATATGTGACTGTTAAAAAAAAAAAATTTTGGCAGATTAAAACAGGTGCTGGTTGAAATGATCTCACTCACTCTATTGTCTTTTTTGGAATAAGAACTTGACTTGAGCCCGACTTGTGTTTCACTCATGATAACACTCTTACGTGTCATTAAAAACAGGCATTTTTGCATTTAAAAACGTAAATTTGAAAACACACAACTCGAAATCGCAACATTTTAACTGTTGCAGTTCATTTGATCTGAAAGAAACGGACAGAGGCTTGTTCACTTTTTTATCATGACTATTAGTATGAAATGTCTAACACAGAACAACAGTTTACTGTTGTAGCATGTTTGATGGTAACTTATATGTGGGATCTGGTTTAAAACTCATTTTCACTTTTTAATACCTTTGTTGCATGTTTTCGTAGCCATTAGCCTTAGTATGTGTTAGCATTGATAAATTAAATGTTAGCATGCTAATGTCACTGTTAGCACAATAGTTTGAGATTTTATGGGCAATGGTAATATAAGATATACCATTGCTATCAGATGTGTGAATACCACAAATGGGGTGCCAGCATGCTAAAATAAGTGTTGGCATGCTATTGTGTTATGAGTATATTTGTGTTGATTTTAGCATTGCTACTGCTTGAACTCATAATATGAAATAATTATTTTCAGAGAACTTTCAAACAAATTCCATACACTGCAATTTAAAGACATGGTGCATGGAGCACCCTAACTAATCAAAAATAATCGAATTGTTAAATAACTAGAACAGGTCAGGTCTGAAATAGATAATAAGTATAAATGAAAATACTGAATATACTGAGCCGCGGTAGCTATGCATGTAGTTGTGTAGCACTACTTACATGTAAAGGATTCCACTTCCCCACCTTGAAGATTGCAAAGTAGCATGAACATAGAATAAATATTTTATTTGATAGAAAAAAGTACAATAGAGCCTCTCTTTATTTACTAGTTACAATAAAACAACAAATTCAGATGCTAAACATTATAAATGTAGCAATGTAATTGTTGGTGTGACATTTTTTGCATTTTTTAAAAAAGAAATTGATTCTGTGAAAAACAAACAAACAAAAAAAAACAGCACAAGAATAGTAACCTTAATTGAAAAGCTTTTCACAGCATGATACAACAAAAAGCATAAATTGAGGAATGATGCAAAGGAGAAGAGTGTGGTGACTCACCTTTCCTTTAGAGATGGCTCTGCATGCTGTCTTCACTATGAGGTAGGACCAGAATGAGTGAAGAAGCTGCAGTAAGACCAGAAGGAGGTTGAAGACCCACCAGGATGGGTACGGGCCTACAATCTCCCAACTCTCAAACAAAGTGGTGTTTAAAATCCTTCAGCAGCAGGGAGAGAATGACATGTTAAAGTTTTACGTTGTGAAAGGAAAATGTAAAAAGGTCAAGTATTTTTCTTTCATCAAAAAACGTAAGATGTTGTATACAAAGAATTCAGACAATAATCCTATCATCAACTTGGATTCTCTTAAATTCTACTCTTCCTTCTAATCTCTCGGGCTTTCATTTCTAATTAAATGAACATTTCTTAAGTTGAAAATGGGACTGAGCAACTCTTTAGTCTTTTTTTTTAATTACAGAAAACCTGCCTCTGACATTGTCTCGAGTTCAGGAGAGTCTAAATGTGGTGACTTTTGAAGCTGATGTCAGAATCTCCCCCAAACTATTGCATATGCTTGGTGTCACAATTTTTTTTTATGGTTTATTTCTTTTGCTTGGTCATACCTTTTCTTTCCAGGCAACTTTCCAGAAAATATGGCTGAATATATCAAGCTGGTCAGACAGTTTCTTTTGGAATAATCTGTTGTGGTCTAAACTTTTTCTGGAGTGTTTTAGTGACTGTCTGCTGGGCAGCTGTCAAGACATCAGGTTTTTCAAGATTGTGTACACTACAGTGTAATCATAAAATCTGTGTATATATATATATATATATATATATATATATATATATATATATATTTTTTTTTTTTTTTTTTTTTTTTTCTAAAAAAAATAAAAAAAAATAATTTGTGGGTCTCATTAGCTGTAAGACATAATTATAAAAATATATAAATGTTTGAAATGCATATATCTAACATGCAAATTTCCAATTTTGAAAGAAGTTATTGATTTAGATCTATATATTTTACATTTTAATATGATGAGATTTACAAGCACCAGAAAATTAATCAAAGCATCTAATGACTACAAAGACATCATCTGCTGTCTCTACTTACACCAACTAAATGTCATGTTGAGGATCTGAGTTAAATTCATCCCTGGTTTGTTCCTTGCAAACAGCAAGGAGTGAGCCATCCTCCAGATACTGAAGTCATGGCAACAACTTTAAAAATGGTGCAATGGAGGAAATGACTAAAATATAGTGCAGAATCATTACATGACAGCTTGACATCAAAAACGGTTAACTACCAGTAAGTGATTCAGATTGATTTAAATAGCTTAAAACTGATTTACATGCCATTGAAGCTTTCTTGTATAAAATTAAGTCATTCAAATGCTGTTTTATGATTGAATTTTAAACATGCATCAAAGTAGCATAAATAGCATTTGGAGAGTGATTATGAGCTGCTATCAGAATCAAAAGTGGATTTTTTTTTTTCCTGGAACACAATGTAAATCATGCCTACATTCATTTAATGAAGTCCTGACCACACAGCTGCTGCTGCTGACTGAGAGATGACTGTTGTGTATTCAAGGGCTGAAATTAGATTTATGAGCTAATATTTTGACAGACTGGCCAGTTTTAATCAGCATTTTCAGGGGAATGCAATTACACAATTGTTTGGGTGGAAATTAAAAACATAATAATTTAAACAGCTTTTTTTTCTCCAAACAAAAATGAAGCTGGATTAGCCACAAAATCCCCCAGACATAGAAATAAGTTTTCATAAATAAACACTCATTTGATGTTTCAAGAATCATGTGAATTCATTGGTTCTTTCTCCAGTGGTTGAGTGGAACCACAATGATTTGCTTTTCATGAGCTGGTTTGTCTTTCTTTGAAAGGTTAAAGCTGTAGTATCCATAGTAACTAGTACTTAGCAACAACATTCACACAGATCTGTCCAAATTGCAAACCATTGTGGAGAAAGGAGTTTAAAAAAGAAAAAGGACTGAGCTCTTGATGGCTCTGACGTGCATTTTCGAACATTAGCTACTAAAACATGATAAGGAACTCAGGCTGCTCGGGATTTGAAGCTCTGGCTGCCTGTAAGTCTACTGAACTGTGTGCAAAAGCAAACACCTAACACCACTGTACTTAGGTCTCTCATCAATGGAGATGCCAGCTTTGGATCACAAAGAAAATAAATAATTCTTACCAGATGGGGTAAACTCCCAGCCTGGAAGTTATGAAAAGAATTGCAAACATTGCAAAGAGGAGGTTGCACAGTATCTGACATTTGGCATAGTTGGCCATCTTGGCAGCCTGGAATAAAAACAAAGACCAGAAAAACAAAAACCACAAATATTACCTGCAATGCAGATAGAAGGTTATTTTCCTAAAACATGAGTCAAAAATAAATCTCATTCAGTCTCGGTACATAAAACAAAATGGCTAGAAAAAAAAAATAATAATAATATTGAAGTTAGCTCAACAGATAAAGCTGAAGCTGAATGTGGAACATGGATACAACTTGTGTTTATAACTCACCCACAGTGTTTGAACTTTTTTCTCTGACTGTGAATATAATCAAGTTTATACATTTGTTTTTGTAGCTATGTCCTGTTGTAGGACGATCAGCACACATGCCTTATGTGAAGGGCGGGTCCTCCTGTCCTTCACATTTCTAACAGTTATCAGAAACTGAAATTTGTAGGGAGAAACAAAGTCATGAATAACTAATTCATCCTAGAAACTCCAATTAGCATAAATAGTCAAGTGTAAATAACATAAATGCATTTTTAAGAAACTGTTAAAGATACAAACAATAAATCTGCAATTATCCTATTGCTTCCTTGAGCAATACAAGCAGTACATATTATTCTGAAAGCACCAAGACAGATCATTGACATAAAAGGAGATCCACATTGTTTGACAGATGAAGGAACATGCTTGGTGTTGTACGTTTTGCCTTTTAACTGTGAGCCACAAAGCAAGGTCAGGATTTACAGATAGATTGCAGTCTATTGTAATGAACGCAGGCGTATGAACATATCTCTGAACACCCTGCTGCTGACATACGCTCACTTCTCTATGCTCATCCATCTACAACGTTTAATCTTCTGGCAGGGTCTCACCTCTATCAGCACGTCGGCTGCATCGTGTAGACACATAACCAGAGTTCCCACTCGTGCCATGTTGTTCACATAAGAAAATACGATGAGAGAGATTGCTGCCACATGATGCAGGAACATGATCAGAAAATCCTGCAGAGACAGTTGCCAAGGCAATATCAGGCATCTACAGAAAGTATTTTTAAACATCGCTTCATATGGCCTTTAAATAGAATAAGCTAATGCACTGTTGGTTATCTTCAGATTTATGAACATTTGGTGCTGCAAGTTGTTGAACTTGAGTTTGACAGAGCATGCAAATGTATTTACAGTCCTTGAAGTTTTCTAAACCCACAAACATTTATGTATTTTATTGGATCTGAAGCACACACAGGCAGGAAATAATTATGGAGAATAAAAAAATGGCATGTGCTTTGTAAAATGTTTACTAAATCAACCTGAAAACTGGTGTGTTAATATTTAGCTTCGTGTTTTCTTTTTTATTATTTTCTCCTTTCTTCTTTGCAAAATAGCCAAAACGATGTTAGTTTAGTGGAATTTTAGAAAATATCTTCTCCTTCTTTGTTTGTAAAACATAAAAAAGGTATTTTCTTTGCCTCTTCTTGCTGTAGCCACATTCATGTGAGGCTCGTTGTGTTTTCACCCTAATAGAACTTAGGGAGAGTTTAGCTAAGAATGGAAAGCTCCTGCATTTTCAAGGGTTCAAAGATCTCTGTTAACATCCTCCTGATGAGCCAGAAATGTCAGTTTCCAGACTCCTTGTGAGAAACTCTGAGATAACCCAAGTATCAGTAGGTAGTGACTCAAAGTCTAGAACAGACCAGAATGAACTGGACATGCTTGCTGTTCTCATTTTTGCATTCTCTGCTTGGTAACTAAACATTACAGTTCTTCAGGGGAAACTCCTCTTTTTTCATTTATATTTTTTTACGTTTAGAGTTTGACTAGACGATTTTAGTTTTTAGCCATTGTAGCTGTGAGTCTGACTGCATGTTTGTGGGCATGAGCCCACTGGAAGGTGAGTCTCCATCTCAGACTTCACCATTTTTATTCTGGGATTACCTGTTTTTAGCTTCATCTATCTTGTCACCAGCCTTGACCAGCTTCCCTGTCCCCGCTGAACAGATGAACCCCACAGCATCATGCTGCTACCACAATTTTTCTGACATGGTGTGTTTTGGGTGATATGCATCATTAGCAACATGTATCATTTTGCTAGTAGCCCAGATAGTTAAAGTTAGATCTGTGACCAGAGTGCTGTCATGTTTGAAGCTTTACACATCTTTACAACTTCATTGGTGGCCTGTCTGCTGTGTTCCTTGCTCTTCATAATGCTGGTTGGTCACCAGTGTGGTCAACAAACCTCTGATGCCTTCACAGAAAGCAGTTGCATTCATGCTGAGGTTAAATCGCACATAAACTGTTCTATTTACTAATTAGTGTGGGTAATTTCCGAAGGTAAATAGAAAGTTTATGTAGAATACAACACAGTAAAAGCCTATCACATTTTCTTCACACATTTGACATGTTTTTTTTTTCAGGAGGAAAAAAAACCTGAAATTACTTATCCTTCTCATTTTATTTCACAATAAAATTTACAGTTTTATGTTCATCTGTTAAAATAAATTCCAATAAATTACATCAAAGTTCCATTTGCAACATGACTAGTTTCAATGAAGTTTTACAATGGTTATGACTTCATTCTCAAGATTAGATTGTAATATCACTACCACAAAATATCCTAAAAAAAAAATAAAAAAATAAAATGAAATTATAAACCAAATAGGACTTGAGCTGAACATTACTATAACTTAATAATAAAAACAGCCTGTAATATCATCTTAGTATCACCCCTTAAGTTTGGGATAGCGTTAAATGGAGCTCCATGTGAATGAAAATGCACGTAGTCATGGGCATAAGTGCCCTTGCAATTCTTTAGCTCCCGGAAGGTTTTAGCTGTAAGCAATTAGAACCAGTGTGGAAGGGTAAGTAAATTAGGAGGGAGGATGAAAAGGAACAGGATGGACACAAGATGCAGACTGAAAACGAAGGCAAGAGTGTGCAGGGAGAAACATACTGGAACTGGCAGGAGATGCAGAAGACCCTCCTCAGTCTAGTGCTGTGCATGAAATAAACTGAAAGGAGAAACAAAAACAGAAACACATGCCAACAGTCAACAGAGAGATGACAGAGTGAAGGCAAACAGCATGGCATCATGGAGTCTGCTCTGAGTGCAGAGTTTGGTGGAAAGGGCAAAGGGCAGAGCTGTGGATGAACCAGAGGAGGGAGTAAAAATCATGACTGTGATACATGCAAACAACAAATGGGCCAAAAGTGTTGGCAATTTCACAAAATATACAATAAAATAAAAACAACAACAAAAATGGACGTGAGAGGCTATGGGTTGGTGAACTGACCAAGTTCAACTTATAAAAAAAACAAAAAAAAATCTACAATATTGTTTAGCTACGAGAGTGGCAGAACACATTGCAAATATTGCAACATCACAGTGTTTAATTAGTAAAATCTCAATGAATGGTTTGGAAATTTACAAACCAATAAAATATTCTGTGTCTTTGATGATGCCTGTAGAAACCCAAACATGAGCCACCCAGTGATGAAAATACTAGTTGGCAAAGTCAGAAGCACTGTAATGGCATATGAGAAAGAGAGGAGTCAGAAAATTTTTTATTTATCACAAACGATCATATTGTTTTGTGATATATGAATTCAAGCCCTGATATCTAACAAAGTACAACTTTAAGCGATATTATTAATAATAAAAGTAAATTACTTCAATCAAAAATGGGCTAATATAAACTTACAGTATGCTACTGTGCACCTTTTTGGGTATTATTTCTTAATAAATAATTTTCTTAATTTTAGTAGAGATCAGTTGATACTCAACTTATATATATATATATAAAATAAATCAAGAATCAAGAATTCTAAAGTTGAGGTAGAAAAACGTTCAAGATGTTGAAGAAGGTAGAGATAACAAAAGAAAATGTAAAATAATAAACTTAGGTAAGAAAGAAAAGGCAACAGTATAATTAAAATTCATCAGTCAGGCTTTTATTGCCTAGTTTTTTGTGACATTTAAAGATTCAGCAGAACCAGTACATTTACATAATAATTTGTATTGATTTATCAATGTCTTATCATTATTAGTAATATGATTGATATTAATTAACATTTTATTTGTACAGCACTTTTCCAAGTACTCAAAGATCCTTCACAGGACTACAGTAAAACAGAATGTGTGCTATATATAGACTGCTAGCCTGAGGTAGTTAATCAAAATACAAAAGTCAATGAAGATAATAAAAGACCATTCACGTTTATGAACTATTGTGACTATCATTTTGTTATGACTCAAAACAAAATTACAGCTAAAAACAGGTGGTTTGTTCACGTATTTCTAGACTTGAAAAGTGTGAAACTTTTACAGTTGTAAAGGATTTTATTAAAAAAAAGGTAAGGATGCTAAATATATATTTGGCAAACATCTGCAAAATAAAAAAAAATATCAGTGGTATCAGTTAGGAAATGCTTGATGAATCTTTTGGGCATCAAAATGTTTTTGGATTTTTTATATTTTGCTATTTGCTATTTCCCACATGGGTAAGGCAGGAAATCAACTTCAGGGCAGACTGGCTCTATATATATATATATATATATATAACTGTTTTTATGCAAGAACAGTGAGTCAGAAAAAGTTGGTATTTATGACGACAATGGTATTTTCTATAGTGATTCATTTTAAATAGGTGTGATTTTAGAAGCAATGTTTTCTAAGTGATGCTGTAGTCATCCTTACCTTCCGCCTGATGTCTGTGAAGCGGGAAAAGAGTAAAGACAGGTAGAAGGACAGCTCCAGTATGTAGTAATAATGGATGTCCATGGTCAGAGGCTGCATATATATAAGGAGAATGTCTCAGAATATTTTAAACAGACGGAGATACCTTTTTGTAAAGTTGTTGGCAGGTTTTTCTTAACTTTTACCTGGTAAGGGTAGTTGTACCAGCACTCTTTAGTGTTCCACAACCATGGAGTCTGAAGGAAAGAATCAAATCAAAATTTTTGACCTTAATTAAAATGTTCCTATTACCAGAGGTAAGAGTGACTGTAATCCTGGATTTAAAAAAAAATAAAGCTACAGTGAACGAGACAAAGAGATTACACTGCATGTTCTGGTGGGAAAAGAAGCTGAACTAAAGGGCCATTAGAGTCCACACTTAAATTTGGAGTAAATGTGTTACAAGCATACTGTGACACATCACTGCGTTTGAGTTTAGTTCTCCTGCACTGCTTTCCAGACCTGCTCTATTAATAAATCCCACAGAGGTTGGAGGCTGGCGCCTGCAGCACCAACTGCCGGGGAGTGAGCTATTTTTCACAAAGTGCTTCGTCATGCAACTTGTGTCTCAGAGATTTTTTTTTTTCCAACTCTGTCTCAGCTCCTGCCATGATTGCTATTATGTATGCATTTTTATGAATATATGCATGAAATATGTGAAACCTCCTGGGCTCTATTTTTCAGTAAGAATCAGTCAGCTGACTCATTCTCAGATTTATCTCCCGTGGCTTTTTGTTCTTAGGGTTCAGCAGAATCAGTACCTGGCAGATTTTTAACAAGGAGTACTGGCAGTACTGGGAGGCTCTGATAAATATTGCTGCAGCTTTTTAAAGGTGAGAATGCACCTATTTAAAGAAGATGCATTGGTGCAAGAATGCAACAAGAAAGAAAAAGGAATTGTCAGCTTTGATACTAAATATAAAGAACTTTTAAATTGCTAAAGTTTGTAGGAAAAAATCAACATTTTAAATTACCAAATGTTAGTAATAATGCTTTTAAGATATTTAATGCAGTCAGAGAAGTTGAACTGGCAACAGAACATTACTGCAAGAATAATTTATTATCAAATGATTTTACCAAACAAAATGAAAATTGTCAGAAAATTGTAACTTTTGCACAACACCCTTTAATAGGCATTATGCATTATTGAGGGCATTTTTAGAAGCCTATCACACTTAAAAAATCAGACACAAAGACTTTTTGTATCACTTCTCCTTTAAAAAGTCACAATATATTTACTTATTACAGCTGCAAGCTGTTTGGGGTATGTTTCTAATAGACTTGCACATGCAGCGTTTGCAAAATACCTTAAACTTAATCAGATTGGCTCTAGAAGCTCTGTAAATAGTATCTGGTAATTTATGTTTATCCACAGATTCTCAATTTGACTTAGCTGTGACAGGGTCACTCTCAAGCATAATTCATTTTGATCTTTTTTGTAGCTCTAGCTGTATGCTTATTGTTATCTTGCAGGAAGATTAATTTCTAACATTTTCAGTCTGAGGTTTTCTGGAGCATCTAACAGATTTTCTAACATCACTGTTCTGTGTTTAGCTCCATCCATCTTTCCATCAAGTCACACTAGCTTCCATGTCCCTGCTGAGGTAAAAATTTTCCCACAGCGAGGTGCTGTATGCTCAAAGAAGGTTTGATTCCTGACCCAGGGTCTTTCTGCATGGAGTCTGCATGTTCTGCCTTTGCGTGCGTGGGTTCTCGCCGGGTACTCCGGCTTCCTCCCACAGTTCAAAAACATGACTATTAGGTTAATTGGTCTCTCTAAATTCTCCCTAGGTGTGAGTGTGCGTGTGCATGGTTGTTTGTCCTTTCTGTCTCTGTGTTGCCCTGTGACAGACTGGCGATCTGCCCAAGGTGCACCCTCACCTCTCACCCGAAACGTTTGCTGGAGATAGGCACCAGCACCTCCCGACCCCACTGGGGACAAAGGTGTACAGAAAATGAACGGATGGATGTTTTATAACCTAACCCTACTTTGTGCTTTTCCCTGACCTGTCTGGTGTAGTTTTTGGTCTTCATAGTTCTGCTTGTTCACTAATGTTCTCTAGCAAAACTCTGAGGGCCTTAAAAACATCTGCATATATTGAGATTAAATGACACACTGGTTACATTGGACTTTAAGAAACGATCCCGAAAATTATGAAAAAGTTCAAGGGGTGGGATTACTTTTGCAAGGCGCTGTATATACTTCTAGCTGTGCCATTTACACTAAAAGACTGGGGGTAAAAAAAAAAGCTTACCTTTTTAAGAAAACGCACTCCATAGGTGAAAATATACAGATAGAATGTAAATCTCCACCTGGAGTAAATAAGAAGAAAACATATTCAGTGTTAGACATTTTTTTCTTCACCTGTTGTCAATTAATCACTCAATCTCCCAGTAAATTTCTGCTACATTACGATTAGACTGTCAAGGCCATCATGACCTTGACACTACAATAATTGTAACAAGTTCTTTTGAGCCTTTGAGTATTTACCTGAAAATCCATGTTACTCTTAGCTTCTTTATTTTAATTAGAAATTTACAAAGGGATATTTTCAATGTTTTTGTTGAGAAAACCATGTTGAATCGAAAAGGTTCATTTTCACAAGTAAAGACTAAAAATCTTGAAACATTAAGATTTCAAAAAATCTTATGTCACAAGTTGTGCTGTACAACACTAATTTATTTTTGTCACAAGATAATTGTCCTGCGCAGACAATCGGTGACGTGTTCCTCTTAGGTCTGCTTCCAGCCCTCCCCGCTCTGTGCTTCAATAATCCTGCATATACTTCAGTTTCTGCACAGTGATGTGATTAGGAGTCCTGCCTCTGAGGTTTACAAAGAAGATATTGCAGGAGCTGGCACGGCTGTGATCAAAGACTTGCTGACAAGGAAGACGTGCCTACTTTATGAAAACGGTTCTTAACAGTCAGCAAGGGAGAATGAGAATTTAAAACTATCAAACAAGCACAAGAAAATCTTCAGCTAAAACCATGCAGACTGCATTCAAATCAGTCGAGTTCAGTTGAAAAATATTTTATTAGTCCCTCAGGAAAAAGAGGACAGAAGATTTTCTGCCATATATATATATATATATATATATATATATATATATATATATATATATATATATATATATATATATATATATATATATATATATATATATATATATATATATATATATATATATATTATATATATATATACTAGTCTGTCCGTCTCTCTGTCTCATCCACATATATATAGGTGGATGAGAGAGTAGAAACATAGCTTTCCTTTTTGTTTTTTCAAACAAAGATGCTCCAGCTGACTTCAATTAGACCTGAAACCCTCAATAACTCAATGAAGAGGAGCATGGATCTATATTATCATCACAATGTAACCATATCAGCAAAATCTAGTCCTTTTTTGTGGTTGTTTGAAATATTCAGTCGTAAACCTTTAACAACTAAAAAAATAGTCACGAAGACAACATACAGCCTATGGGAAAGAATCATTAGTTGCTTAATGTGCATGATCAAAAGTAGAAGCAAATTAAGTGGACGAGCGTATCTGGCACATAGTAAAAGACTGTTGCATGACAACTGGTTGATCGAGCCTGTCTTTCTCAACTGTGGCTGAAATGCTGCCATGCACAAAAAATATCCCAATGACTCACAACAACATTCTTTGAATTGTTTTTTTGTCGAAATTGCTGACACTTTTTCAGACAGCACATTTATCTCAACCTGCTGTTGAGATAAATGATGATTTGTCATTTAATTATCAAGCATTATCACCCGACAGAAGGATGCTTGTTAAGTGTAAACAGTGACAATTTTGTGCTATGTTGAACTCCCCTTACGGGATAAATAAATTGGAAAATATTTTTTAAATAATGTTTTATTAACAGAAAATAAACAAGGCTATTGAAATGCTACGAGACAAATACTGTCTCGAACAATTTATTATACCCAAACAATAAATTGTTCCTGGTAGTAGACTGAACTGTTTTAGCTCTTTTAGCTGAGCATAACAACTTAATGAGGTTATGGTGAGGGATAAAGGGGCAAAGACAATTACACACTTATTCTGCGTAATGACAGGAACAAAATAATAAGTTGATGCTGCTTTGTTTACTTTACCTTCTCCACATAGGATTTAAGAGTATTGATTGGCTGTTAATGGTTTGTTTTCACATGACTCAGCTTTTTATCTTTTGTTTAATTTATTAGGGAATTGATTTGCACAAGTAAAACAATGGTAATGGCCTTTTATTCTAAGCAGCAGACGGTGTCTTTGGTTTCACAAATATGTCTCAAACTATTTTAAAGAATCTATAAATCTTGAAAAACTTACTACAGCTTTGACCAATCAATGTCTCGTAGTTGTTGTTTTTTTTTTTTTCGACTGAAAGGGGTCCAGGGCAAAAAACAAGAAAACTTCCATTGCTCCTTCATTGTACTTTCTTAAATAGAAACAGTTTTTGAGAAGTCAAAATGTGTTTTAAAGGAATTCTGTTTACTGCCGAATAATTAACTTCTGATTTGGCCAGTCTAAAGATTTTACATATTCCCAAAAAATATATTTTTTAAGTTTAAGCAGTCAGAAATAATGATTTTAGATTTGAACTTTTTTAAAATTTTGTTTACATTGTTTGCAACACGGGGGCGCCAAATCCCCATTAATATTTAAATATGCAAAAGAAAACACACAACTATCAGAAATGTTTTGATTTTCTTATGCTTGTGACGTCCCTGACAGCCTGACCGGTTTGCCCATATCAACCTCCCCCTCCACTGTCTATATTGATTAAAACCCATGTTGATGTGATGACATTTCTTTATTGATAGAGAAAGAGAAGTTCAGCAACTGGCGCCGGTGAGGACACCCAGCCGACACTCATCCTGTTGCAATAAAGAAAATCTGAAGAGAAGATGAACTGTAAAACCTCACTGTAAAAACTTCACTTTCATCATCTAATTTTATTTATTTTAATCCAGCTGAATTTTTCATTTTAGGAGTCATCCCACAATAGGTTTCTTTCTAAAAATAGAAGTGTGATCTTAGTTATTTTTTTGCTGTAAATTTGGGGTAAGAAAAGACAAAAGCTTCCAATCAAAAGCTCTATGCAGTCATCATTATTTCTCAGTAAACATGCTTTCTACACACTGTGTGTTTGCATAATGAAAAGAATACAAAACACACAATGAAGAGACAAAGAATCCTATCAGTCTGGGACAGCTGGGCACGAGAGCTTAATTACAGCACGACTGCTGCAGAAAGGACTGAAGCCAGCCTCTTCTGGAGACCTGCAACAACCGAGGCAGACAACCTGGACAAACTATTGCAAAGCCCGGAGGTCTGCAATGCTAATTACGCTGCAGATAACAACATCCACACAGTTGTTTCTAAAACCGCCTGAAAGCATGGTTGAAAAGCTGGGAGGGGCAAAATTCCAGTTTCTTCTTGAGCAAGAAAACACATGTTTTTGTCTTCTGAGAATCCTCTGTGATGTTGTAACACGAGTCCAGTGGTCTAATCAGTCAAATGTGTTCTCCTGAGAGAACAGCAGCCTCAGGCGGATCAGGGGATGCGAGGCTCCCCGTGTCTCAGACTGTCAGATTTGCTCCAATGGTGTCAGACATGACTCTGCTCTGACAACAAAACTGGCTCTTTGGCCTTTAACATCACGCTGCTAAGTAACTACAATCTCCCTGATGGCAAACGCATTACTGCAGATTAGCCGGCTCTCTGTTTGCATCTTGAGTGGGTTTCTTATCAAACGGCTTTAACTACTAACCCACAGCATGAAAGTGGTTCACTGGAACTGAAGCATCATTTGTGCAAAATAGAATTACAATTTTCTATTTGCAAAGTTTGTGGCTACATCCCTTGAGTAGGACTTTAGGAGTAGAGTATAGAGTTTTCTCTTTGCTTATTCTATGTTATTTCATTGTTTTATATGGGACTGCCTTTCCCTAACTGTTTCTTAAAAACAGATTTTTGTGTTTTGTCTGCAAACAATACAGAGGGACACCGTGGCATAGTTGTTAGCACCGTTACCTTGCAGCATGATTGTCCTGGATTCAAATACCAATCAGCAATTTTCTATGCGGTTTCCATGTTCTTTCCATGCATGCTATGGTTCAACTTTTGTTGAAATGTAATCTATTTTGGATTACTATTTCAATGTGTATATGTGATACATGGCTGTCTTTCCTTTGTGACAACCAGCCTGTTAATGGCTTTTTGGTAGAACGGAAACCAGTTCATTCAGCACTAGAGATAGGCTGACACCAACTGACCTCTGACCCTATACTGAACAAACCTTTATAGAGCATGGGTTAAAAACAAGGTTTTACTTCTTTCTGAATTGCTGCATTGCCTTGTTTTGTGGGTGATGTAATGGTACCAAGCCAAATCAGAGGCTTCAAGTCAGTTTCACCCTTCTACCAATTTATCCCTCCATGATGACATTTTACCCCATTTTACTTCATTATCTACCAGTGAACAGTTCATTTCTTACTCATGGACTAAACTCACTGCATGTCTGTTTATTTCCTTTAATAGTAAAGTATTTTAGGGTATTATGGGAATTCAATAAATCAATCAATAAATACATACAAATAGCTTATGAAAGATTGTGGTTCTGATCACGCCAATCAACTCATAAAATATGACAAATGAACCAGCTATTAGTCCCATGATTAAATTGTCCTGCAGGAAAGTAATTTAAATCCTTGATAGTCAAATCAGGTGTGAAAGGGAGACAGCTCTATTTTCACACCTGAAAAATAAAAACCGTACTCATCTTGGATGCTGCCTGATATTGTACTTTGCAGACAAATTGCAAGAATTTAGACTTCATTCTAAAATTTCCAAAACTCAAACTGACATTTTAAGTTCTCCACAATATCATTTCTAATTTGCTTAACTGATTCATTTTTCTTGTTTCATTTCAGGCAGACACAAAACTGAGCTCTACGTGCACAAGGCATGAGAGGGAGCTTTTAGTAAGCATGAAAGCCTACTCTAATAAGGTTCTCTATCATCCTTGCTTTTACTACTGTCACTGCCTTTCTTATTGATGCATGGCAAAGCAGCACAGCCTATTCAAATCAGCCCTCACATATACGCCAGCTTTGTCAGCGAGCCAAAGCGAAGCACTGATGCAGCAATCAACATTAGGCAAATACACAGGTCACTGCGATAAGATTTCCTTGGCAGGTTACAAATCTGTCATTTGTTTTTAGTCAAACTTGGGTGTTGTTTAATGCAAGATAGATGACTTGTGGCTAAGTTAGGGATGATATGTCTTACATGCTTTCACAGAATCTGGCGAGGGTGCTGGGCTTCTCCTGGTTGCGCCGTTGCCGAAACCAGCGCTGGATGGTGCGCACATCCCAGTCAAGCTGCTTGGACAGGCCCTCCAGCCTCTTCTCATCGGGATGCTAGCAAAAAAAAAAAAAAAAAAAAATTAAAGCACCCCATATGTTGGGTTAATATTTTTGATGTAGAACAAATTTATTAAACATTACAATCAAACATAAATGCACATATCCTCACCTTGGTTATAGCAGTGAAAACCTTTTCTAAGATAGCATTGGGCTGTGCCTTTTGTGGGCCATTAGCCTGGATCTTCAGGCCCATTGCACATGGTCTTGCAATAAACCTACAAGAAAATACACATCATAAGAGTTCAAAACAATGTTTCATGTATGAAAGAGCAACAAAGACTGAAGGTACTTTAAACCGTTTAATAATCTTTTATCCAAAGGCTATTAATCCTATATAAACTTCAGCATCGTTTAGCGTGCCAGAGCCACCCACAGATACCTTGGCAGAAAGCCATAACTCCCACATTAAAATTATCTGCTGTGTTTGATTAAAATATACAATATACCTATGTATTTGTTAAACTGAAAAACAGAAATGAGCTATTATTTATTTTTTACAGAGTTTATTTCTGACAACTATCACTACAAAAATGTCTTATAAAGTTTTATATATATATGTATATATGAGTTATCACATGTAAGTACATGTGACTTTACTAGTCTACCTGACTGAAAAGCTGCAGCAAATCAACTGAGTCAGAGAAATTAATCTGTCTCCACAATTTATTTGTATATGTATGAATTTGAAGAGAAATATGTCAAATATTCTAAAATAATTAAGAAAACAGTGGAAATGATTTCTAATTCTACTAAATCAGCCATGTTATTTTTTTTTCCAACAGAAGTTACACTTTGCACAACACAAGGCAACCACACTACACATTGACAAAATCTTGGTTCACTTGACATAAAATACTTTTTGTTGTTAAAGTGCTCTGACCCTGACCCTGACAGAAAAAAAAATATATATTTTTTTATTTTTAGGTGCCTATACCCTGACAGCTGAGCTGTCAGTCATATACCCCATAACAAATATAATAAACCTTTTGATTATAACATACATAAATAAGTATTTAGTACAATAAAAAGAGAGAACGTGATAAAGTAAGTAATAATTTATTGTTAATATACAATTGACAACTATCTGTGGTTGCTTGTATGCACAACTCATGTTGGCCTTGACCTTCCTGAGAGTATTTGTACTGAAAAACCTGTAAAATATATGAATCCACAGCTTTTCCTCTTCTAATTATTTCATGACTAATATAGACTACATGTGGAGCTTGTCTTTGCAAGGGATGTATGGAAAACAAATCCCAAATTGGGCTATCCATAATAGTCCCACTAACCACCTATATAATATTAAAATTGGGACCCTTATGGTTCTTGATGTACTGTATAACTTAAAATAATTTTCTTAATATCCATTTGAACTTTACCTGATTTAGTCAACTGCCATAACAACTGCCTCTTATCTAATGACTGCTGGTGAAAGCCTCCTGTGACATTCCAAGATAAGCAGGAATAAAACAATAGAAGGATGAATAAATACATGGATGGATGGATTTATGGATGCAACCCAATTGGGATGCATAGATGTAGTATTTTATGCACTATGACTTAATATCCATTCAAATGGGGCAAACATACACATTTTAGCTGCCCATGAAGCAAAATTAAAATATTATATGTCAAACTCTGTTAGTGATTACCTGGTGGGTGTTAATTAACTGGAAGAGGGGCACCTGACAAAAATTCTGTTCAGGGCCCCGTGTTATCTCGGTTCGGCTCTGGGTTTAACTGAAATCTGTGAGGCCTCGGTGACTTTCTATGATTATAACTGCTGTGATCGTCACAATATAAGACATTCTTATTATACTACAACGAAACTCAAGCAAAATTCATTTAAAGCACAATCCGACTGAAATAAGAGGAAAACACGTCAATAGTTAGGAGCCTATTTCTTCTTTTGTGTGTGTGTGTGTGTGTGTATGGGGGGAAACACAGGTTTGGTGTGCAGCAGGGACAGGTTAGGTCCGGTCAGTCGGCTCTGACAGAGGCATCAAAGGCAAACAACGCTGCAGGCCTGCAGAAGAAGGATGATGAACCGTGGTGATTTGTGCGCTAACCAGATAAGATGCCATTGTTTAGAGGGGGGGACGGACAGCGGACAGCTGCGCGACGTCTCATCGACACAACAAAAGCGCATCCCCATCACCACCTGCTTCGTTCAGCCCGTCAGCTCAAAACCCACCTCTCAAACACCAGCCGGATCATAAAGATGCAGAAAGCCAGTGGACAAGCCAGATAGAGATCCTCGGCTTGCGGGAACGTCGCCTCATCTGTGTTTTTTAAGTCAGCCCAGGTCACGTTATGGGGGAGCCAGAAGCGCTCGTTCCAGAACCACGCCAGAATCCCGGCCATCTCCCTGCAGCAAGACGCGATGGAGGAACGGAGGACTCGCTGCGTCTCGGAGGTCTCTGTCTGGGAGATCCGACTCGCCTGATGAAGAGATATATCCGTGTGCGGCTGCCGTCCGTCCGCTTCCCTTCATCTGTCCCAGTGTAGGGAAGTAGACTCAATCAGCTCCTCAGCAACTGATTGGTGCGTTCAAATGTCATGTAATAGCCCTGTCAGTGCGCGTAATAAAAATATAATACTACGGGTCCATCAATCTAAACCAATTGAAAAATAGAAAATGTCACAATGACGCTCAGGATGGGTTATTGCGTAGATGACGCGTACATTACTTCTTTTATAAGGCTCATTTGATGTGCAAGTCTACAACCTGCGATCACGTGCCTTCTGGGTCAAGGACTTAATGCAAAACATTCTTACAGTCAAACTCAACCGATTCTTTATCAAATTAAGCTAAATGCTGGACATGAGACCACAAAATGCAACAACACTGTTTAAATACAAAGAGTAACTTGTCAAATCCTGACACCTTCTGACCAATTTGAGGTAGTATCGCAGATATGGGTCAATTTTTAAATATTTTACATCAAGGTTTTCTGTTCAGCTCTTTCTGCTTGTTTCTTTTTTCTGTACTACTACTACTTATAATAATAATAATAATAATAATAATGACAATGATAATAATAGTATTTCAATCATGTTATAGCAGACTATGATAATTTCTGCTCAGTAAAATTTTGCATTTTTTGTTATTTCTTAAAAGTCACAATAATGTGATGATGCATATTTTGGTATTTATCCAGTGCTACGTAAATACAGGTCAAGTATCGCTGACACTGATACCAATACCAGTAGGAATCCCTGTACCAGTACCAACATCAATACCTATACCTATGTTTATTATTTAAGTATGATATATCACCATACTGAAAATACAAATTTTGTGGAGTTATGTGATGAGGAGTTTCTCTGATCAATAACGTTATTGATTTATGTACAACATTGGGACATAATAATCTGTGCGCATTGATTGGTTGCATTGATGGGTTAAGGAAACAAGCAGAAGAAGATCTAATTAAATTTCTTTGCAAGGCCGTGGTTATGGATAAATGTGTAAGTGCTTTTTTTTATTTGTTCATATTTTTGTGTCATGAAAGTGGTGTATTGGAGGTGATGAGGCAGGCGCTGGAGACCCAGGTAATGTGAATAGTGTAATTTAATAACAAAATACTCCACAAAAAACACAGTCAATAGACGTAGTCCGCGGCCAGGCAGCACGGCTGAGCGGAAACCAGGGCTCACGCCGGTAGCAACTGGTCTAACAGGCGGAAAACAAACGACGGCAGAAAATGACAAAATACTACAAACAACGACAATCTGACAAGGACCCGACGAGGAACAAAGGACACAGGAGGGACTAAATACACTGAGGGTAATCAGGGGAACAAGACACACCTGGGAACAATCAAGGGGAAGACAGGACAACGAGGAGACTCAGGACACAGAAACTCGGAATTAAAACAGAAAAACACAGAACCTGACATTTTGTATTTTGCTACAGGTTCCAGCTGGCAATTAGTAAATTATCAGATTCTTTTTATTTATTTATTTATTTTTTTACCAAAGTTAAAAACCTTTTTGTAAACTGTACTTGGATTGAAGAATAAATTGATTAAAACAGTTTTATTGTCAAAAAATAGTAGTATAGATATTTAATACTAGATTTTGTACAAGAAAATGAAACTGCAACTAAAGGAAAGATGTTAAGGAAAAAAGAAACAGTGCTTTTTATACTTTGACAAAAAATGTCCCTTTCTGTACTTCCAGGCTAATGTGATGTATCAGACAGTTGTCCACTGCAGAATGTAGTCTTTGGGACGATCGCGCCATCTTCTGGCCAACATTAGAATCAGGGATGGGAATTTCGGCATGGTGCCAGGATCCGCACCATTTATCTCCATTCACTGACCAAGTCTGTTCTAAATAAATAAAAAGAAGTCATAAATAACATAAAACATAAAGTAATCACGAACAACTACCACTGTAGACACAAACAGTCTAAAACATTTTGCCGTTGATTTTTTTTTCTTCCTACACCCTGTTGCATTATTTCTGTTCTAATCAAAATAAAACTTTGACAAAACTTTCAACTTAACACTCCGGCATTTAGGTAAATGTTTTTAAAAACTAATTGTAACATCAACATTTAACTGAAATAAAAGTGAACACAAAAACAAGTTTTAAATCTCATAATTATAATTTTGAATCGTTTGGATTGAATTTGAATATCACAATTGTGACTTTAAAAGCCAGTAACGGAAATGTCAAAAATTTGAATTATGACTTTGTGTGTCATATCTCACCTCGAAACTCAAAACTGGACTTTATATTTTACAATTACGTATTTTTGAATGCCACAATTATGTTTTTAGCTAATTATTATGACATGAACTGTGACATTTCAAACGACTGAAAACCTTAATCATAGAACACGAAATTATTGTCAAATAAAAAATAATTTATATATATATAAAAAAAATAATAATAATAAAACGACTGGTTTCTGATCTCTTCGTTCAGTCCTCTAAATGAACCGGCACACTGAGTCGGATCAGTCGCACCGGACACATTTCTGCTCAATGCGACTACATTAACTCGTCACACATACGTGTCAGTGTCACTAATTCTGAAAGCTGCCAAGCCATTTTATGTGATAATAATAAAATCTAATTAGGGATAATTTGTTTTTTAATAAGTTACTTAAGAACAATTGAGATCGTATTCATCACATCTTAATTCGTCCAAACAGATCCTGGTTTAGAATATTGTCTTCCTCTGTAGTGCCACTTCGTGTTGCGAACTGATAGTGCGCGCGCGCGCGCTTGTGTGGTTTGTGCCAGTGAGCGCGCGCGTGTCTCTCTCTGCGTGTGTGTTCCGTTATTTTCCGGGTTGTGCTCAGTCAGCCAGGCAGGGTCTGTGGTGGTTGTACCGCTGCAGCTGCCAGCTGACACTTCCACCGAGGAGAAGCTGAGGTCACACTCGGCTGTCTCTGTTTCTCTGTCTGTGACCGACGCTGCACATCATCACCACCATCATCATCATGGCGGATCAAGGCGAATCTCCGGTTCCTGTCCACCATCCACAACCTACCATCAGCTGGCCAATTACCAGGGAGTCCTACGAGCTGCAGGAAGTCATAGGTTAGTACCCGGAGAAACGGTGTTGTTGCGGTGAGGAGGCAGCCCTCGGTGGGCTATCTGTCGTGAGCGAAGGAAGAGGGGCCTACCGGCTTTTTTTTTTTTTTTTTTTTAATATATGCAGCAGCGTCCTCTGCTTTGCAATGCGGATGTTAACAGACACTGTCGGAGTCTACCGGTCTACAGTAGAGCTGCGCAGACAAGGCGGAATCAGTGTTTCTGCATGTGGTGTAAATGTCACATTGAATAGGCTACGTCCTCTTTCAGCGCGCACGGTTTAAACGCTAAACCACAAGTTTATTAGTTCTTGCTGAAATCACTGTTGCTGTGCCCTTCCTGAGCTGGCACGCGAGCGGAAATATGAAACAGATTGGAACTATCCCAGAATCAGTAATGTTCACGATGTACTTTTCGAAATGAACAACTACGTCAAAATTATCCGAAATGAGTAGGAACTTTCTTACTCTCAACTCAAAAAAAAAAAAGAAAAACATTTGAATTTGCTCTGCAACTACCGGTTTTTCACCGTCAGTCTTTTAAGGGAAACTCAAGTCAACTTTTGAAGAACAGAAAATCCCAAAATGTACAATATTATATTTTTGAACATTTGCAAGTATTCAAAACAATATGTGAACTGCAGTAAGTTTTCTTTTTAATAACTAGAATAATTGGTAAAAGTACTATATCTGCCCTCCCTCCTATACCTGCAAAAAGTTTGTCTAAAACTATACAAGTGCAAATGAAATAGCTCCTTCCATGTTTTTAAAGTTCAGGTCATTTTGTTCTCTGTGTTTCATTATATCTTGTGTTACAACTGTTGTTTATACATTCATAGCAACAACCATTATTTGTGTGACAAGTCATCTGCTCTATTATGTCATTCCCAAAGCATGTCATAACATAATTATGCTGTTGAACTGGCTATTTAGATACACACACAACCCCCTTTCCCCACTACAGCCCTTGACTATTTGACAATCAGACTAAATGTTTCATGTTTTAGGTCAATGACAATTACACGGTGTATGCATACCTGTATATATAATATTTTGTATTGACTTTTGCGGGAGATGAATGGTAGAATAGTTGTCTATACAGTATGTCTTGAAAACATTTTGGTTTCCTTTTACTTTTGCAGCTAATTCAGCAATATGCTTACGTCATTGTCCATTTGAATGACCCTCTTGTACCCAACCTTTAACTTTTTGGTCTTGAGACTTGCAGAGTTTCACACTTCTCTGCCAGATGTCTGTGTATTTCCATTGACGTAAGACAAGGAAACAGTGTATTTGAGGTATTGCCTTAAAATAGACAGGTGTACCTATAGTCAGCTCAAAAGCCTTCAAAAGCCTCCATGACAACATAATCTGTCTAGAAGTTACAGGAATTGGAGAAAGCAAAATAAATTCTCCGTTTTTTTCCCCTCATTGTTCTGGTATTTAGCAAATTGAAATCATTTTGGAAATCCTACTTTACAGAAAAAGATTATCAGTTCAGATAAAGTCGGTTTCTTCTCTCCTTTGTTTTCTCATTTTTATGAGAAAACAATGTCTTGACCCTATTTTCGGTCATATGTCAATGTGAAAACTGGTATAAAGGGATGCCATCTAACAGGTCAAAGTATTTATAGACATTGAAAGTTAGAATTTCTGACATTTGCAATGTGTCAATACATTTCGAACAGCCCTCTGCTACATCTACACTGCACACTCTGATATTGCTGTGACCATATCTTCAGGTGGATGGTTTTTTTTTTTGTGTGTTTCTTGAGCTTCACCTACTTTCTACAGCAAACCTCTGATGCCTTTACTGAACAACTAGATTCATACTGAAGCTAGACTACACTTATGTGAACTAGTTATTTATTAGTTGACTTCTGAAAGGAACTGATTGCTCCAAATTTATTTGGAGTATTGCATTAAAATGGGACAAGTTAATATTTCTGCTACACTGTTCAGATTTAATTTAAGAAAAGAAATTGAAAAATGTGTATTCTGTACACAATTCTGCACTACTTTTTATTGGTTTATAATATGAAATCCAGATAAAACGTGTGAAAGTCTGTGGTAATATTTGTTAAAATGTGGGGAATTGTTTAAGAGTTAGTTGTTTTCACAATCAGCAGTCCCATCTCACATGACATAAAGCATGCCTTATCTGCCAGTAACAGTTGGCAGTGTGCCTTATGTCTCAGCAATTATATGTCGTCGTGTGATCGTGTTTGAAAAGAGTGATGCACTCTGCTTGCATTTACTCCAGTTGTCACAGACGAAACACAAAAGCTGTTACCTAAACACAAATGCCTCAGAGGGATGTTGAAATGTAAAGTCCTCCAGCTGTGCATGTGACGCTAGTCCCTCTTGACTCATATCCCCCTGTGCTGATGCTGATGTGTGGCTGTGATTCCAGGCAGTGGGGCCACAGCTGTGGTGCAGGCAGCCCTCTGTACCCCCAGACAAGAGCGCGTGGCCATAAAGAGGATCAACCTGGAAAAATGCCAGACCAGCATGGATGAGCTGTTGGTGAGCACATTTAATATGGGCTATTTTCTCAGCCTTGTGCTTTACACCACTCTCTAATGATTTGTTGCTACATTACCACTGATAGCTTTAAAGTTACACACATTTCTACGGTTAACATGACTCCTTAGGGATAAAATGTTTTGATTTTTTAAAATGTAAAGTGTCGTGCAAATGTTCTATATCTACAGAAAGAAATTCAAGCCATGAGTCAATGCAGCCACCCAAACATCGTCACCTACTACACTTCCTTTGTTGTGAAGGATGAACTTTGGTTGGTGATGAAGCTCCTGAGTGGAGGTGAGTTTAGTATGATGTAAAGTTAATAATACCAGACATGCAGCAACGAAAAGTTGACATTCAGCTTTTCATTGCTGCATTGTATATCATTAATATAACTGATTTTCTCAAATCAGTGATCGGTGGGTAGAATACTAAAAAATAAATCAGATTTACTTTTTTCTCCTGTTCATTAAATATACCACAATAAGATCTTTGTTACAGACTCATTCTGGCATTTTGTTGATTGTAACTTTCAGAATAAAAATCCAAAATAAAATTTTGAATAAAATTTTAATATTACATGAGACAAATAGAAAAGTAAGTGATTAATAATGAATTCTTATGTATGTTATGTATGGCTATGTTCATGTACAATCATGAGGAAGAGTTAGAGTTAAGGTTATAAAGAGGCTTCACTTATCCATTTTCCAGGAGTCTGGAGCGTAAGGCACAAAGGGATATTGCTAAAGAAGTTAGTTGTTCACAAAATGCTTTGTTCAGAAATATTAAAGGGAAGTGTAGTGGAAGGAAAAGCTGTGATAGTTATGGGTGGAGGAGCAGTAGGAATAATGCAGCCTTAAGAGGACTGTGAAGCAGAGTCTATTGAAGGGATTGGGTGATACTCACCAGAGTTCAGTTCTGTAGAATCCACTATACATACGGCTACACATCTGTCTAAAGGCATAACATAACATTTCTATATCAAAAAACCTTAGTTTCCAGTTATATTCAAACTGTCTGGGAAGGTGTTTTGGATTTTCATTGTCTTCCATATTCATCAATATCAACAGTAAGGAATGCTTTATATGTATAACCTTGTCTATAAGTAATTTATATAACATGAGTGAAATTAAACCTTTGTAGGAAATTCGTATTTGTTGAGATGCACCAGAATTTGCTATAATACCACAGACTCATCAGGCTCAATTGTAAATTGATTCCAACAAGATCTGCTGTAATGTATTGTACCGTTGTTTTTTGTCTGTTTAATATATATGCTTAAAAATGAGAGAAATGCCTTTTTTTGTGCCTGATGTTATTTAGGCTCCATGCTGGATATAATTAAACATGCGAGCAAAGAAGAAGATAAAAGTCTTCGAGCATTAGATGAGCCAATTATTGCCACAATATTAAAAGAAGTTCTAGAGGGCCTGGACTATCTCCACAGAAATGGACAGATTCACAGGTAACACTTTTGGTTTCTGTTCATTATTTCTAATATGAAGATATTTAATTATGAAAAACTATCATTGAAAAAATATATTTGTGAAACAAGTACTTGTTTTGCGAGAGCACACATTCCCATGTAAAACCCTGAAATAATGACCGAATGAAGCAAGCTGCCAAAGTAAAATCCTAAAGTGAAAGTTCTTTGTGTTCTGTACACGTCCTTGATTTCAAGGTCAGTGTGAATATGGAGCGTAAACCTCTATGAGCCCCTCGGGCACAGTTCTAGATAGTGATAGTCAATGGGATCTGTCAACATGAATGGAAGAATTGATGTTGTCCCACGTGACTTTGATGTTTTACTCCATTATTGTTTTGCTGACCTCAGGGATGTGAAAGCTGGGAACATCTTACTGGGAGAAGATGGGTCTGTTCAGATTGCAGGTTTGTTACCTTATCACACTCTCTTCTGCTTTTTTTCATTTTAAAGAACCAATGTTGTCCCAATTTAAAGGTTACAGCATTATTTTCTGGTCTCTGCTGTAACACACTGGCGTACTTTAGCCATATTTTTTTTGTAATGTTCTTTTACATTTTGTATTTGCATAACCTTGACTGAATTTATGCAAATAAAAAAAACTGTCCAAATTGTGTATTATTGGGTAAGTTTTACTCATTAATTTATTTGTCTTTTATTGAAAAAAATGGAGGCTGACTGATTGGACGATTTGTTTGAACCATACAAAAACAAAGAAAGTTGGAAGTGTTTAAGACTGATGCGTTTTAATTATTGGTACTGTTTTAAGCAAAATATTTTTAGCTTGGAGAATTTTTTTAATATGACCCTCAAATTTGCAATGACATTTTTATGATGGTAGCCACTATGATTATGTTTTGTTACTACAGATTTTGGTGTAAGCGCATTTTTAGCTGCGGGGGGCGACATGACGAGGCACAAAGTTCGAAAGACTTTTGTTGGGACGCCGTGCTGGATGGCTCCAGAGGTGATGGAACAGGTAAGTCTTTTGTACTTTTCAATTATTCCTCTATTTGGAGATACAGATTTATACAAGCATCATCCTTATTATAGCCATTTTCTTACTTGTTAAACATACATTTAGAGATCTCAGAGACACACATATTAAGTCAATGTTTAAGTTTTTCTGTGAAACAAAAGTAAATTAAATAAAAAAGTATTAGTTATTACTGGAAATACAAATGTAAAAACAATGTGGAAATCTAAATAATTAAATAACAGCTGCAAAGTGTATGATCTGTATAAAATTATTTTTTACAAATTAAATTTTTTTAGTTCCATTTATTTTTTAATAGAAATTGTTACTGGTTCAGATAAATATGCTGATGTAGTTAAGAATTCTTTTAGTGTAAAATTATGCAACAATATTCACCTAAAGCTGTTTTACATAATTTTACTTGGTATTCCAATGAATTTAGAGGATGTCGTAAGCTCCAGATGCTTTCATTATGTTCTATATTAGTTATATTCATCACTTATCACAAAACATAAATCCTCTGAGCCTTGCATAAGTATGTCTTAATGTCTTTTATAACTCCATGTCTGCAGGTTCGAGGCTATGATTTCAAAGCAGATATGTGGAGTTTTGGAATTACAGCGATAGAGTTAGCAACAGGTTCTGCACCCTATCACAGATACCCTCCAATGAAGGTAAGTGTTCAGGACAAAAACAATTAAATAAAATATTTGCATGGAGTCAGTTAGATAGAAATACCATAACAAGGAACTTTGAAATACATTCTGGTCTAATTTCTGTCCAAATCAGTCCAATAACACCCAGTCTCATGCTCAAATTTATATTCAGTAACATATAATCCAAGTCAATTCTAGTTGTACTGAGAAAGCTCAAGCAAGTGAAATAAGTAGTTGAAATTGCAACAATCAATTTTCCTTCTTAAAATCCAAACATCTAAAAAGACATAATATGTTTGCCTCCTTTACTTTCCCTCTTTTCCCTCCATCCCCATTGTATTTTGATAGTGCTGCTTGGATGTCTGGGTGTTTTTTGACTGTTTTTGTTTGTGCTTTCAGGTTTTAATGCTTACCTTACAGAATGATCCGCCCACTCTAGAGACAGGTATTGAGGACAAGGAAATGCTCAAAAAATATGGAAAATCTTTTCGAAAGCTTATAACTACGTGCCTTCAGAAAGACCCTGCAAAAAGGTTGGTGCCACAACATATGGATGAGCATGGAGCTGAAGCAGTTTGCACTAAATAATGATTTAACTTTTAGATAGTGCTCCAGACAGGCATAATCATGACTCTTGTTTTCCCCTTTAACTTGTAAGAGTTTCTTAAGTTTTTCCTTGATGTGTGTATTTGTTACTGTAGCATTTATATCCTATATCTAGAGAACGTTTTCTGCACATGTTCGATTATTTGAGCTTGACTCTTTTTTGTAATTTTTTTCCAATGGCATTTTCACTTTGTTTTGTCTGTAGGCCTACAGCCTCTGAGCTTTTGAAGTGTAAATTCATCCAAAAGGCAAAGGTATTTCTTTAATCTTAAATATTTGCTGCGCTGTCTTTGTTTGGTTTTATTAACATTTGATGACTTGAAGCCATATTCGATTCTATAGATTATTTTCATACACACAAAACACATTATTAAGATTTATGAGTCATAACAAAATCAGACATTGAGGTGTAGCTGACTTTTTATGTAAACCAGACCATTTTTAGATGACCATAGATTCAATCATGTCACTGATTTTGTTTTGGTAAATAATAAAGAAGGGGAGGTAAGAAAGGCACATCTCAACAAAAGTAAAAAATTATCAGATTTTAATTCAATTCCAAATCTGAAATTTGTATAGATTATTTGCTCAGAGTTTTGTATTTTCCACAGAAGCTGATCAATATCACAAGTTTAGTGAATTTGCAGGGTTGGCAGCATGATAGGCCAGTGATTATCAGCTTTGTCTTACAGATAGAATCTCTGCACTGTGTTTCTTTTCCTTCTGTTGCATTTACAACAGAAGGAAATCCAGATATATATACATCATAAAAAAAGTTTTAAGTTATTGCTAAATATTTTCCTCTTTAACATATACAATACTTTTCAGATTTATTGAATTAGGATTTTAAGAATATGCTTTCACAGTATTTGTTCTTAAGTCTTACTGATTTACTTGTCATGAATACTTTCTTATGCCTGATCCAATGTTTGCGAGTATGGGAAGGACCGTGTTTAAATTACAAGCCATTTGTGGTTTGCATGGCATTATTCATCTTTGATGATTTTAAATTTTCTTTACTTTGTTCATCTTTTCCTGCAGAACAGAGAATATCTTATTGAAAAGCTTTTGAGTCGTGCACCAAAGATATCTCAAAGAGCAAAGAAGGTATGTTTATGTAATTTTTTGCCCTCTGCAATAACAGTTATTGGTTAAACATAAAAAAAAAATCTTGTGGATGGATGGACTGCTTTCAGTCCATGATGTTAAATTTACAGTCAACACAACGTATGCACTCTGTCTTCTTTTAGTACCTCCAACAACTTTTACCCCTATGTATAGACTATATAAAAATGTGGGCCACAGTCGCATAAGAGTCATGCTGTGCAGATCCACTGACCCATGTGTTATTATGACTTTAAGAGCAGCTTCCTGCGTATGTCAAGACAAACCTGGATAAATGGATTGTTAACATAAGTTAGCAAAACTGTTATGGTGAACAGGGAGGAAGTGCAGTTTTTCAGGCACAGCTGATGTTCGCTTTACATAATAATCCCCTGATGCCCAAGTCTGAGGCAGGATCAGAGGGAAGGGTGGCTGAGTGGAGGGGTGGAAATTCACTGACATGGTTCAGTCTAAATAGAGGGCATAGTAGACAGGACAAGCATTAATGTTCATGACCTTATAATTACGCACAAACGGGGTAGGGTGGCATAATGTTGATGGTTTATGTGTGAACTACAGACAGACTTTCAGTGCCAATAACAGAGGGAAAGGGTACAGGCTGCTCTGTCATTCAGGAGTTCTATAGCAAACCCAGGCAGCATGCTTTACTGATTTGCTGTCATGCAGTTATGTAAAATTAGAAGTAAAACAAGCTTCAGCATTGTGAATTTGGAGAGTATTACCGTACTATAACATTATAACAAAACTACTTTTTTCAGAATGGATAATTGGGAAAAATTTATTTTAGCATGTTCCTTAATGTCTACATTGCTTTTTAGATGTCTTAAAGGAATAGTTCTAGAATTTTGAACTGAGGCTCTATTAAAAGGGGTCAGAATATTATGTAAGACTGACCTTTTTTTAGCTTTAGGATTGAAAGACTTCTTTGATCCCTCTTGAATTTGGTATAAAATTCAGCCTCCAATAATTTGGATTTATTCTAAATGAAGATAAAATTAGAACTATTTATTGTATGTAAAATATTATCCGTTTATAATTTTTCAGCAGAATTGTGCTTCTGAATTATTTTAAACTATCCCTTTACTATTGATAATATTGGTTTCTAAAGGTCTTTTTAAGTTTTCTTTTAGATTTGGCTGCTTTGTTTTTATATTTTGTGACCTATCCAGTATAATATGTTTGTTATATGAGTCATTTCAGTCTGTTCTACGAATAATGCAAACATAAAAAAATATTTTGAACTAGTGTGATGAACCGCTTTTTTGTCTAAATATAAAACACATCATTGCAAAACCAAATTTTAAATTTGCTCTTTAAGCACTTTCTTTTTCACAACCTGTTGAAAACTCAGGCTTGGTTCCCCTTTCTTGAGTTGAGTATGAAACCTGCTAAAGATGCAGTACATATTTAGCTTGGATCTGTGGTGCCCATATATGGCTCTCAGGACCCACTTTCCTGCGTGTTTTAGATGTGCCCTCTCTCCAGCTAACTTGACTGAAACAACTGCATTACTTGTTCTGAATTCAATCAAGTTCTCCAAGGTTAAGGACCTCTGCACTAGACTGATAAAATGAAGCATGATGCATGTCCGGTGCCAGGTTTTCTGTGAAACATGTTCCTTTATTCTAAAAACATGACTTTAATATACTGTTTATCTGCAGTGAATTTTTTTAGGCCTGCTACTTCTCCTTTTGTTTTTGAGTCGTTCCCATTTTTTAAGTATACACTACATGACAATACACATAATTAGTTCCATGGACTGGATAAATGGTTGAAAAGAATGTAATTTAAAACTTTCCCTCAATGTTGTAAAAATGTGCAACATGAAATACAAAGTTGAAGTAAGGCCTGATGACGTTGGCTGTAGAAAATTTGCAGCAGAGCACGGATTTTGCACGGATTTGACCTACAGAGTCTACAACATTAGAAGCTCAGCAACATTATCCAAAACCTGCGGATACAAGCAGTACTCCAGAAACACAACCACCTCAGGATATTGTGACCTTAGCTGCACCCAAACATCACTGTTCAGCTCCTCTCTTTGCACAACCTCCTTAAGTCTCTTGACCTTCTTGATCTGCAGCATTTTCCCACTGACCTATTGCAACCCTTGTTGCTTGGCACTCAGTTTTTCTTTTCTTTTTCTTTGTGTGAAATTTGGTAGTCATGGTAAAAATATTGACATATCTAGGAAACAAATACTGATAGAGTTTAAAATAAAAAGGCTGGAAATGCATATCAGGCACACCTTCTCATTTTACAAGGGAATGAGAAGGAGATGGCAGATTCTTTCATCAGGAAAGTAATCACAGATGGTATCTAACAAATGAAATGAAAACTAGAAAAATAAAAAAAAATCAAATTTGTGGAAATATTGGATAATTTAGGTAGAACAAAGCAAGTATTTGTTGCATACTAAATTTGATTGTTAATAAAAAAAAAAGATTATGTTCACTAAGGTAGGTAGTTATGATTCGAAGAACCAATATTACCAGCAGATGGCGCTCTAATACACACAATAAATACTTCAGGATACCTTGGTGGATCAGTTGTCAATGTAAAATATTGAAACCAATGTGGATTTTAATTATTGATTTAGCACATGCAAAATACAAGCTGAACAAACAGAAAATAGATTTATATTGAGTTCAATTTTATGATCCAGTGGACACATAATGATCAAAAAGTTATTGAATTCTGTAATGATGTGTTCTAAATGGTAATTTTCAGAAGAGCTATTAATAAAGAACGTGGAGAAGTTGTGGCCTCTGAAAACATCCAAATCTGCCTGTTGCTTGAGCAGGTTTGGCTTCTGCCTGAATTCAATGTGTTTTGCTAAAGGACCCTGCGCAGAACTGGGAAAGCCTTTGTTCTCAGTCAGATTTGGAAGGTAAACCTGACACCAGCTGGAAGGGTAGTGCTGCTTTAACTCTGACCTCGACTAAAGCCGAGGGGAATTTATGGTACTGGCTGCTCACAGATCTCTGTCAGATCTGTGTTGTCTCTTCCGTAATACTTTGGAGTTGAGCTCATCTCAGTCTTACAAACTGTCCCAATTTGGGGGGCATTTAGTGTGGCTTTGAATAGCTAATTTTCATGTAAAGCTCTGTAATGTTTGATTAAACAGCTTTACATAGAGTGACTTTGCAAAACTATTCATACCCCATGAACATTTTTGGTACAATCATAAACAACAACCTATTTAATTTCAAGATTTTTTTTGTCATATATCAGTAATAATAATAACCATAAACTTTATAAGGAAATTGCAATAAATATTGTGTGGTTTTCAAATCTGAACAGAATGGTGGGCATTTTTTTCTAACCTGCTTCAAATATATAAAATAAAATTCAGTGCAACCAACTTCGTTCAGAACTTATCTAATAAATTGATTAGATAACTCCTAACTACCATTTCCACTCAGTTAAAATTTAGCATTTCCATTCAGCGCTCAGGGGCTTGTTAGCGAACAGCAGTGAAAAGCAATGTTAGTCCTATAAAATATTTGGAAAAGTTTACGGAGCTCAACTGTAAAAAAATTAGAAAAATATGGTGCAACTGCAAACCTACTCGGTCTAAATTAATAGACCGAGCTAGTGAGCATTATTCAGATTTACCACCAAAAGGCAGCTGATAATTCTGGAACAGCTGCAGAGATCCACAGCTCAGGTAGGAGAAACTGTTGCTTGCACTCCACAAATTTGACCTTTATAGAAGAGTGGCACAAAAACCATTACAAAGTGATTCAAAGTTGATGGCTAAATCCAATTAAAATTTCCGTCTTAAAAATCATGTTCACATGTATGTTATCTACTATATTTTAGAAAGTAGAATTGACGCAAATGTTCAATCACTAGTTGCGCAAAGCTGATACAGTTAAACAATTAATCTGGAAAGAATTCACAGATATTCACTTGTTCTACATTTGCTAAGTTGCTGTGTCATTCAAAAGTCGTATTAGATAAACCTTTATATGTGTAATTTATGTGTATTTATACACATAAATACCTCATTATGACAGTGTAAAAAAGTTTGGGATTTTTACAAATGTATTAAAAATTGAAAACCAAGAACAAAATTCAGAAAAAAGTCATGTTCTATGAATACTTTTCAGATGTGCTATATCCCAAAGACTTGCAGATGCAAACGAGGATAAATGTGTTTAATTATTTTTATTTGTAAATCATTCATCACTCTCAATCTGCTTCACATGCTCTACTTCTTGTTAATTTAACATCTAAAATTCCCGCAACATGTAAGTTTGTGATAAAGGTGAACGAGGCATCAATACTTTCGCAGACGTACAAGTTTAAGTAAAATACATTATAGGTAAATCAAAGTGACCTTGTGGACTCAAATAAAAAAACAAAACAAAAAAAGCAAGACACGTGTAACATTAATGTTTGTCATGCTGGTGAAGGTGAGGAGAGTCCCAGGCTCCAGTGGCCATCTGCACAAGACAGTAGACGGGGACTGGGAATGGAGCGACGACGAACTGGATGAGGGCAGTGAGGAGGGTAAAGCAGCAGTGAATCAGGGCAGGGTAAGTGAGGCATTACAAATACATTGTATTTTTTTCAGAAACAAGACAGATTTACTGCTTTAACACAGTTGTTTTAAAATATTCAGGGTTACTCAGGTGTTTTATGGGAAGCATAAACCAGCATGAATCCTCCCCCTCTGTTTGTGACAGTGCTCTTTCCTCCCCTCCTGGATCAGTTGGTTTTGTAGACATTAGAGGGTTGTATAAGGTTCACTGTAGTGAGCAGGGAGATCTATGTGAGAGGTGGAGGAAGGAGAAAGTGAAGTGTATTGATCAAAGAACCCTTTGATAAATGTGTTATGGTAAAGAGACATTATGTATTATACAATAAATAACATTTGTAATTATTTTAAAAAAATAATTACTGCCGATAGAATATCATTTAAGTTTTCTTTTAGTTGACTCTGGTAGATTGCTTTTAAAGAGTTTGGAAGCAGATTTGAACATGTGAATGAAATGTAAAACTATATAAAAAAATGAATGAAGTGACTGAAATTGATTATTTTATTACTCTATTATTAAGATTATTAATTACACAGATGAATGTGTAAACATGTTTTTTTTTTTTTTCCAGTCACGAAGGGTCAAATATGAGGCCAAAGACGTAAGTGAGATTCTCATCTCATTTATTATTTAAGGAAGAGTATTACTACTTACAAAATTTATAAACCTTTTTGATAAAGAAGCAATTAGGTAAATAGTTTAATGTACAGGTTTGGCTCCATGATAATTAGAAAACCAGATAAAATGCAATTATTTCAAAATGTTTTGTAAAAATCACAAGTTACTAATTTAGTGCATATTATATTTTTTGTGACAATGTATTAAAGTTAGCCAATGTTTTTTTTTTATTCGCTCTTTTCTGTTTTTCTCCCAAGATGATTTTAAAATTCGTAATTTGCGCAATCATGCCTCTCAATTTCTTCCTCATAGAATGAGGAAGATGCCAACAATGTCCCTATAGAAGGCTTGTCTGTACAGCATCCCCAGGTGAGGGATTCTGCAGAAGCAGCGCTAATTTGTCATGATTCAATGACCTTGATGCTGCAATGATTGTCTGCGTGTGCATAATGTACATGTGCAGCTGGCGCTATGTGTGTGTGTGCGTGTATGTGTAAATGTGAGAGTGTCTGTCTCCAGGATGGATGCTCTCAGCAGTAATAACTCACAGTAAATGGTTGCTTGCCTGACAGTGCCAGCTCAGTGGATAGGTGTATCTACCCTCAAGACTTACTGCCACTGTTACTCATTTTCCAAAATCTATTGTCATTGGGAAAGTGAACCAGAGCATTTTTGGGGTTGTCTTATGTCCCACTTAGAAATGATCTCAGAAGACATTTTTTAATCAAATTATCAAGTCTTTCTGACATAAAAGACCTATAATGTAGCAATATAATAATTGTAATTATATAGACAAATAATATATTACACCTTTATTTATTGTTCCTTTGCTTTTCCTCTTACTTTCCCAACTTTCCCTACAGATTAGATAAAGGGATTCAGTCATGCATTGCATTATAGATTCAGCTCTGCACACATTCTGAATTTATTCTGATTACATGCTCCTTTTTCACTGCAGGGCATGATGTTTTTGTCTATGTTGAAACTGCATGAAAATGGGTAAACTGATTCATGCAGTTCATTCCCTGGTATTTTCGATGCAGGTGGAACCATATGAGAATACACCCTTCATTCAAGGTGCTGTGAACATGGTACTACGGCTACGGTAAGGCTGAACATAGTTTCCTACATTGCTCACATACCAAAGAACATTCAGTATGTTCTAAAAGTATTCACTCCTCTTATCTTTTTTAAATTTCGTAATTTTTACATAAAAGATTTTGTATATTTTATGGGGGATTTAAGTGACCGGCTAACCCAAAGTGGTGTTAAATTGTAAAGTGGAAGAAAAATAATTGTTTTCAAATTGTATAATGTGAAAAGCTCTGGGATGTAATTTTTCAAGGTGATTTAGATAAAGTCACTATTATTTCTTTATTTTCACTGGAGCAGAACAGATAAATCTGTTCTTCTTTGCATGAAGGAATTTGTACAGGTCACTTGATTTTACCTGCAGCGTTTGGTGACTTCTTCTGCTACAATCTTTTTTCAAAGACTTTATTGTTAAGAAGCACAGTGACATGAAGAAGTTAAGTCTTGTTGTTCAGCTAAAAATATGAATTCAGATACTCAACTATTGTCAAATGACAATATTTATTAGCTGAATTTGAAAGAGATGAAAGTCAAAATGAGATTGAGCTTTTCATCATATTAGTGTGCTTTCTATTACTCTGTTGATGATTCAAAAATGTTAGAGATATAAAAAAGAACTGGACTCAAGATGTGCAGAAATGGACAACCATTTATAGGTTTTTTGATATTTCAGAGTTTGTGGCTCCCCAGTGAGGTGGTGTCCAAGTGCTGATTTGCTCATGCAGACATCTGAAGGCCCCCCGTCAGGCTTCAAGAACAAAACATAGGTCCAAAAACAACAGGTGGTAGTGAACTGTTTACTGCAGAGTAGTCAGAAGGGCTTTGATGTGTTTGGCTCTCTGTCCTTCAGCTCTGTAAAGTACAGAGATTTTGCCTACTAGTACTCATACAACCATATAGATAATCAGCACAACAAATAGAATCAATGCAAAATGCATTTAATGTCTTTGACGAGCTACATTAACTTAACATAGCTACTGTCTGCTATAAATATTTCTGCAAATACTGTAAATAAAAATGGTAAAATCTAATGACATTTCAATAGACGAGCTACACTGATACACTGAAAGACAGCAAAAGAAAAAAAAACTGTGGAACAAGTATAATCTTTTCTCTGACTGGATCCCACAGGGCTTCCCCATGGTTGCAAAAAAGGTGGTGATTCATAATTTTGATAAAGTCTGCTAATAAAAAATTTATTTGAAGAACATATATTTTCAAAAAGTGGATCCTAAACAATAAAAAAAAATAGCTTGAGCATTTTATAAAAGGACAAGCATTAAATGAGTGAATTCATGAGATAAGAATAAACATCTAATTTGTTCTTCTCAGGCAAGAAAAGTTGAAAGCTGATTAGCATGGGGTTATAGTAATGAGATTCCCTCTGAAGCAAATAGTTAGTAATTGGAACAGTCTGATTATTTTTAGTCATGTTTTTAGAAAAAGTATGGAGGAGTTTAGAAAAAAGAACTACAAGCAGTCTACAGTATAAATGAATGTATGCACATGCATATGTCAAAATGCTTATATTAATACATATTAATAAAAGTAAACTGAAGTCTACTGATAATATTAAAAAAAGACAGGATCAACTGAGATAAAAATGACATATCCATGTTTCTTTATAAGCTTCTCACATGAAATCCAGACTTACATAAATGTCAGCTGTTCTGAAACATGGTGCTAATATTGAATTTTGGAGAAATATTAGTATTTAGTCTCAGGGAGTTTGTCTGCAGTTGTTTCTGTAAAGATTATATTAATAAACTTTTATATTCTGCACAGCCATCCCAAGCTGCATACAGATTGACGAGAAAGTAATTGCTTTCCAGTTATTTACTTAAATGGAGCTGTTATTAGCTCCATTTAAGAGAAAAATGGAGATAATTTTATTTGCTCCATTTACCCTTTTAACAGGATAAAGTTAAATCATTGAGATGGAGGAAGAAATCTAAAAATTAATTTGGGGCTCTGTAAAACTGGGACAAGACTATTTACAATTTTATGAGAGACGTAGATATTAAATAATAAATTTGTTGATTGTAACTCTAAGAGTGATAAATTGCATGTAGTTCCTCAAATATTTAAAACATTGTGTGTGTCTTGAGTTGTGGCTTAAAGTTCCTCACAAATGTGACATATGGGTTTGCAGAGTGGTTTACATAACTGGACTGGAAACCAAATTAATCTTTGGTTTTCAACAATATCAGTTCCTGCCTGCCCCATAAAACAGAGGGTCGCAGAACACGAAAACATTTTCTCAGATTCGTACAGCAGTACTACGTGATCTGCACAGAGAAAAGTTTAAAAATATTTTACTTTGTTCTTCTATTGGAATATTGTATAAAGGCTTGACATTCTTTTGCAACATCATACCACACATGCATGAGTGATGCATGGTTGATGGAGATAATAGGCAATTAGACAGCTGCTACCTTAGTATTTGTATCACTATATCGGAATTAAATTAATGAGCTGCTCTACACAGTTTGCTCGTTGACAACATTCTATTTTTCCTCTGAAGTTGTGCCTTTATGGTAAATTTAATTATTTCCCTAATGAAGCTTGTTTACAATCATTGTGACAGATAGTCTTCCTTCAGCACCTATATTCATTACACCGTTCAATGTGAAAATTGTTATCTAAAGGTCAGATTGTGATGTTATTGGTAATGACAAAACTTCACAGGATTATCACTCATCTTTATTGTCATCCTCCCAACGGAGTGTTTGAACACCTGCGTGATGTTCTCATTTCAGAGCCCTCCTCTTTGTTATAAAAAAGAGAGAAATCTTGTCTCTCTGTTGTTTTCTCTCCCAACATTGAGAGAAAAAAGATTAACAACTGGAATGTGAATATTGTGCTACACTGAATAATGACAGAGACATAAAGTCCTCCAAAGGTTTGGAGGCCAAATCAAAGTAAAAATGAGCTACTGTATTTTTTTTAGGATATCACAAACAATATTTTAACATTGATAAGTATTAGACTGAATAAAAATATATTTACCTACACAACAATGAACTCAAGAAGCAACATTGTTGTTCAGACATCAACAAGGATGAAATTAGTCTGAGATACATTTTTGTGGTAATCGCTTTCATTACTGCAACAGTGTCTTCAAGGTACAAACTTTTGATTACCTTAATTGGATGGTTTATAGATGCAGTAAAGAGGCAGAAATAACCTCTGCCATTTTGCTGACAGTTTTGAGCATCTTTTATCTTTTGTTGGTGTTCAAAGAGATGCCTGAGTAAACATGGGGAACATTAAGATTTACATGACATTTTACTATATGGTTATCACAGCAATTAGAGTGGTCTACAAAACTCCATAAATGATTACAGTAACACAACAATAAAAATTTCCTTGAGTATTCAAACAGGACGCCAACATTTCCAGATCCTGTATAGCCCATAGATTTTGAAAACCAAATACATCAACATAAAATAACTTTCTGTTTTCTTATTAGCTTCACTGACAGTTGTTGCTACAATGTTACATTCTCCACAGTTTTAATCACTGACACAATCACTGCTCTGAATGTTTGCGCAAGACACATAAACGCCTATCTTGTTTCTTACTCTTCTCAACTAAAATGTATCTCAAGCACAACACACAGCAAAATATTCTCTGTACCAGAAAGCAATCTCACAAATTCATAAAATAAATCTACTGATATATTTTCTGCATAAGTCCATGTGAATTGTATAAGCTCACTTTCTATATTGTATTTCTTAAATGTTCAACAAGTCAGCCAGAAAGTTACCTGCAGGAGCAGAGGACGATGGGATTTAGATTACTATCCTGAGGTCAATATCTGATTAAAGAATAATGTAACTAGTTTGACTACTTACCTAATGTGGGTAGAAACATACCAGATCATCTCTGAAGATGAGAAAAGTGTTTTCAACAATGCTTTCACACTTGTATTTAGCACTATTAGAACATGATCAACTTGCTCAGGATGGGTTTTAGTGCCAAGTGAATGGAGGCAGAGAAAACCATATAACACTTTCTTCTGCTGTCTCATTAAAGAAGGTGGTAAACTGTAGGAACATTGTAATGAACTATAGAAGCAGTTTAGAAATAGTAACCTTGTAAAAGCTTGATATATGTTAATACTGAAAACCAGCCGATGTTGACTGAGTCTGAAGCCTGATTAGAAGGTAAAAGAAGATTTGCCAGACTACTGATCACATTTTTCTGTCTCTGCTCTGAACAAAATATGACTGAATCATCTGCTTCAAGCATGTGGCTTTGTGTTTCTAAACCTTTTTTCTGCTGTAGTTTCTAATCCTATTATCTGTGCAACCAGACATGATCTCCTGTTTGTTCCCTAACCTTCAGCTGCCCAGTCATGTTTCATTCCAGGCGCAACCCAGTGGCTCATGTCCCCATTGTCTTCCCTTTCAGGAACTCCAAAAAGGAGCTAAATGACATTCGGTTTGAGTTCACCCCTGGGCGAGGTAAGAGCTCAGTCTAAATTATTTTTTCTAAATTTCACTTTTCTTTGTAATAACATTCTCTCTCTCTCCTTATTGATACATGTGTGTAATAGGCAATATCATTGTGCTGTGGGCAGCATCTAATTTTGTGTGTAACACAATTACCTGCCAAGTGGAATGATGCAAGCCAAATGTTTTTCATGTTATTCCCTCACAAGACACTGCTGATGGCGTCTCCCAGGAGCTTTACTCAGCCGGTCTGGTGAATGGACTCGATGTCTTAATTGGTAATGTCACACCTCTTTGTCTTCAATAAATTGTGTTATTCTGCAGTTCATGAATCCAGTTCACTGTGACACATTTGTAAAAACTGTTTGTTATGATAAGCAGTATTAACAAAGAGGCTAAAACAATTAAAGGGAGTAATTTAAAAAAAAAATCCTTTCCACAATTATCTTTTTTCCAAGTTCATGTAGTTTCACCATGATAAGGTATTGTACTTAAATCGCTCCTTTGTTTTACTTAAACAGTGAAAAAAAAGATGCTACATCAAATTATTGGTAAAAGAAAGTATTTTCTTACCTGTTTAACTTGCTCATAAACAACTAACTATGCTTATAAACAATAAATGTGATCATGATAATCTGGTAGTTGACTTTACTTGAGCTATTGATATTAGTTGTGAGATAAACTGTGTTGTGTCCTTCTCCTTTAGCTTTGTATTATTGCTCTTTCTCAAAGTCGAGTTTCCAAATGTGTCCACTGCTTTTGATTGGCGAAGAGAAATATGTTCTCCTTAATTACAGTTACTTTGCAACTCTCCCACATTTCTTGCACAGACAGTCTTTGTAAAAAAGTGCTGTTCTACTCAACATATTTTAGTAAAAATGTCTTTTTTGTTTATGTATGTTAAAATGAGCTACAATGGATACTTTTGGATCTATTATGGACATACTGTGTCTTGCTGTTGTAGAGGGGATGACTCAAATGGCTCCATTTACTTTTGAAAAGTGCATAAAATACTCTATTAAAAACCAACAGGATGGAAGATTATTTTTTATTTAGCCTTTATGCTTTTAAAGTTTTTAGGTCTTCTGTTTCAAAATGTGATATTTGCTCTTTAAACTTCTCAGAATGAGAAAGGATTGGTGATTATATTAACATTTGACTCTCCGTGTGTTTTCATTTGAACAATGATATTCTCTCTTTTCCCTGTTACAGTTGCTGCTAACCTTCAAAAGATTGTAGATGACCCAATTACCTATAAAGTGTTGACCTTTAAGCTGGTGAGTTTCCAGATGAAGGATTGGCTGATGACAGCCTTAGTGAGTTTTGTCATGCCTGACAGTGTCCTCCTGTTAACGGGCTGTTGATGCATGGTGTGATGAAGGATTCAATTGCTGGAGTTACTGCTGTCTAGCAAAACAAATGACTTCAGGGTAAACCAACATCTGTTGCTCTGGTTTTTCTGTTCCCGCACAGAAAAGCATTTTATTTGTCAAAATATTTCAAACAATTTTGTGATAGTAAAGTGACAAAATTTTTAAAAAGTGTGACTTTTGCAGCTGTTTATTCACCAGTGAAGCCAAGATTATAGCATATATTTGAACATCATCCTCTGAAATGCAGCTAATGTGTAGATAGATTCATAATTAGTAGTAACTTTGTTTACTATGTCTGCACTATTAAACCTGTCACTGTGTTGTGGTAAAGACCTTAGCATAAATGACTACCTTTTGTTTTGTCAACAAACACAGTGCTAAACCAGCTAAAGTCACATAACTCTATTCAATATTGATTTGTTTTTCTGATACAGTGTAGTATTAGACTCATAAATCTCTCACAGTAAACAACATTATCTACACTTCTGTGCACAATGAGAATGAACCTGTCCTGTGTTGTATTTTGAACAACCCAAAACATAACATTGTGTGCTGTTGAATGAAGTTGTCTGCTTACCTCGAAAAAGATATCCAAGCTGTTGTATGTTCTGCAGGAGAAACACAAGTTCCAGAGAATACCAGTGATATTTTATTTTGCTGCGTTTCTTCGTGGACACTAGTGGTAGGTCTGTGATTGAGATTTTCACAGGCTGACTAGATTATGTCATGCTTTTGTTAAAGTAAGAACATATCACTTTTTATGAAGAAAATCGATTTAACAATCAATTTTATGATTGTATGAGTTTTTTGGATTAGCCCATGTTACAGGTCGAAGCATTTTAAAATCTAATCTTTCAGCCATGTTTTCCAAGTTTCCCCTGTTATATTTTCCAAAGCATATTTTATTTCCTAAGGCTGCATAACTGTGGATCCTGATAAATCCCTGCTCAATTATTCTATTGTAAGCTAAGAGTTATGAGGGCAATACCATAAAAGCCAGGGAGTGACAATAATTACCTTCACAAGGGAAACAGTGCATAACACTTTATGTACATAATTTATAGAGTGGGTGTCTCTCTGACAGCTTTATGGTTGAAGTGACCAAGAGATCCAGTGGTCTCTGAGCTCAAAACTGACCTATCCTACATCACTGCCTCAATGTTGCCCAGACAATCAGAGGTCTCAGACCCCTGCGCTGGTCAGGTGAGTCTCTCTGAACTGTGACTGGTTGAAACAATTATATAGTCTCAACTTTTCTTTAGGGAACCTAAATAAAACCCAAATTTCCATTTTGATTTACAGAGAAATCAAAATGAGGATTAAATGGGCTATTGGAAGTAGACACATATAAATGGTAATGACACCAATGCAAATGGCTAATGGAAAAAAAAAAATAAGTTAGTGTCTACCTGGAATGAGCTCTGTAGTTAAAAGAGGAAGCCCATTTTAGCAGCTTCAATCTGGAGTTTAGTTTTTTTGGTCATGAAGGTTATGGCATAACATTCACCGCCATGACCTTCAGCATCCTTAAGGGGATGAGCGAAAGTGTCTTGTGCTTCAGTGATGGTAGGATGAGCTGGGAAATGGATACTTGGACACCTGGGCCAATATCTAATAAAGGCGAGCTTGTGGTCTGTTGGGGTGAAGAACAAGCTGGACCAAAAAAGTAAAGCTCTTCATTTTACCATTTTATCCACTCTTATAGATGCCCTACATAAATTCTACTCGATACACATTGGCATATTTTAAAATTTTTATAAAGGACTCAGTCTCAGTAAAAGTCTCAGTAAAAAAACACAAAAGTTGAATGTTGAAAGTCTTAGGGCCTAGTAAACATGAAATATACTTGCCTCTAGTCATTAGATCTCTTGTTGTTACATGAGCTAACTGATGAGGAAATAATCCAGTTTGAGCATGGACAAATTATAGTTTTATTTCCTAGCTGGAGAGCTTCTTGGACTCCAGAAGATATTCTGTCTGGCAGACAGTTAATTGCTTTTCAAAATTAATTATTGCAGCTTGCAGAGAGGTGTAATTTTTGTGAGGAGGGCGCTCTCAAGAGAAAACAAATTAATAGGCAAATTTTACACCCTGTACTTCCTGCTTCAAATGATAAACACATCATTTCAGACAATGTCATATTAAGTGTTTCATACCACCATAAAGAATGCTCTTTCATTATAATACAGTTACATGCCTTTAATAGGTTATTTTGACTTTGATATGTGCTTTCAAATAACTTGTTTGAAGTAAAGAGTCAGAGGAAGGACAAAAGCTTTGTTGTCTTGTAGTATCTTTGACTTTTCTGGTTCTCCTTACAACTACAATAAGATTGTAGAGGATTGACCTTTGCTTACAGCTTTGGGTATAACATCTTCATTTCTCACAGTTTGACTCTGTAGTTTAAAAAAAAACACAGGTACACAAGAAAGACATAATCACTAACAGTGAGCAGTGGAAAAATGGTTAGTTGCTTAGCTCCTGTAAGTTGTCAAGGTTTTTAGACAAAATACTTCCATTGGAAACCAACATTGATGTGTCTAATATCTGGGTTTAGTATGGATAGTATGTCACGCTTATCTTGAAGTCTTGTTTTGGCTTTACCCAGAGAGCTATCATTGTAGAAATCAAAACACATTGCAAACAGTTTCACCACTTTGTACACATTCATCTATTGTTTTCGGGTTGCAGAGATTCTGGGTACACAAAGGAAATCCACATATCTTTCTTCCCAGCATCTGCAATATTATTCCGGTTGATCCCAAGGAATTCCCAGGACACAGGACACTATGTAGTCAGCTTGGCTCGTTCTGGGTCTTTTCCTTGGTCTTCTTTTAGATGGACATACTTAGAAAAGCTCCAAGAGCAAGTACCTAAGAGGCAGACCAGTTCTAAACCTCTCACTTGATTTTTTTTATAAACCATAGAAAGAAGCCACTCCTCCTGGATGAGAAGTATGCCCCGAGTCCGAGAGAAGCTAAAAGTCAAGGCGTAAAGATGACTGTAGAACCACATCATCTGCTTCCAAACAGGGCATCCCCCTCTTCATGACCAAGCTTTAAGATTCCATCCAGGAACACCATCAGTAGGATTGTGAAAAGGGATAGAATCCAATCTACGAACACAGCTCTTGCTTTGGTCATGCAAAGATGAAATTAAGTTTAATAGCAACTCTGGCTCTAAGCTCTGACGAGTCTTACCACAAAGTCCGTCAAAAGACATGGCCATATAAGCCTTATGCAGATAACCAGTTGTTTCCAAGAGAAATATAAAAAAAAAAAAAATCTAGGGAGCAGTCTTCCTTTTTCTTGTCCTAGTTCTTGAAAGGAAAAGGCTTTCATTCCTGGTACTTCACACAAGGCTTGAAACAGCCTCAGGGCATGCTGAAGGCCATGCCTTCAAGTGCTGTGTGCTTGAAGATGCACACAGCATCAGAACTTTAGGTGTCCAAACTAGACACCCTTCTCTCTACGACTACGACTTGAGATCCCACTGACACTGACACTCCAAATTCTCACAAAAGGCTTGAGGACCAGATGGCTTCAAGCAAAATAAAGACAATTATGCTACAGTGACTTTTGAAAGTGCTCACATGCTTCTTAGTGTTTACATTTACACAACTAGGTTACTGTAACTGTTTACGGTAATATATGTTGAAACGAGCAATCGGCCTAATTTTTTAAAAATGATTTTAACTTGTATTATTTGTTTTACATATTTTTTGTCCTCTCTTTCCAGGCTTCAGGATGTGATGACACAGAGATCCCAGATGAGGTGAAGTTGATCGGCTTTGCGCAGTTAAGTGTTAGCTGATGTTCATCTTTGAAGCAGATGAGTCAGGGAAGACAGTTCAGGGCAGACAGACTGAGGAACACACCCCAACAACCATCACTTTCTGCTATATCTTTCTCAACTCCCTCCCAGAAAAGCCTTTCTTTGTCTTCCGTCCTCTGCTCTTTTTGACTTTCCCAAAGCTCTGTCATCGCTTTACCACCACCTCTGCACCGTCGACTTCCCTGCTCGCTGTCCGTTGACCTCTAACCTTAACATTCCAGCACCCAGCGCACAGAACAGTACCAGGATACAGCCCAGGAACCAAAAGATGTACTCAGATGGTGAAAGAAGGTGATAAATATGTAGCTTTGAACGTTTTATTTATTTTTTCACTTCCTTTAATTTCCACTGCATTACAGTTATTCATAGCAAAAATCAAATTATTTATTGAAATAAGATGATATTTAAAATTTTATTTTTCTGTCACATTGTTTTGTTTCCACTGTGAAAATAAATGTCCTCCCACACTTAATGATTTATGAAAACTGCTTGGGGTTTGTGTCAGAATGTAAGAATCGGTAAACATGTAGACATAAGCACATTTTTATAATAACATGATGAATGTTTTAAAATAAAACACCCAGAATGAATTGTTTTATGTGTTCAGACCTGTTCCACGAAAAATGGAAGTGTTTGGTTGAGTGCAGCGAAATAAATGAGACCTGGATGTTACTGTGCATACTTTGCTGCTCTCAACAGTGTTAACACTTCAGAAAATGTTTGAGGTGCCTTGTTCATTTTTCTGTGCCTAAGAAAGTTGTCAGTGAGTGAGACGACACTGAGAGCAGAACTTGCTGATTGTCACTTCATCAATGCATTCCCTGCAATGATTTAGTTCACATGTGCAGTCCAAAGACTGCCCAAAGAGGGAAAATGAAATGCACTTTTGAGTTGGGATGCACAGCCAACAAACTGACTCCTTAATTTATGTGCTTTCAGACAAATAAAACCCGGTGGAACCTGCAGTTGTATGCTCTTGCTCCAATTGGTGTCTATCAGATGCCACAATCCAGCACTGGGTTTTTCTTTTTGTTTTGTTTGAATAAGTAAAGTAGCTACCTAATTGTACGACATCAAAAAAATGTATGACATTAAAAAATGGAACCAAATATCGTATGCTGAGTGTGAAGAGCCATTTGTTTGTCAAAACAAATCCAGTAGCACTAAATCATTTTAGGTATAAAAGTGTTAAATAACTCCTCTAAAAATGTTTATTTTCTGAAGTAAATTATTGTTTGTTTTTTTTATGTACACTGTGCATCATTTCAACGTATTATCCATTTCCCTTCTCTGTAATCAGCTAATGTCAAATTTCTGATATGAAGCAACAAATAAAGAATATTTAAGAAATGCGTGATTTCTTGATTTCATTGCTACAAATTTGCCATCATCAAAGGAAACTGATTGTTACATTGGTAGTACTATCAATCTCTAACATCCAGGATGACAGAAAAGTTTTAAAATTAGATTATTGAATTTTGGCCATAAATTACTGCTTTACAAATATTCTAAACATTAAAAACACAGTTGATATTTACATGGCATAATGATAAATGGACACAAATCTCGTTTAGGATTGATAACATTGATCGTTTATAACATCCTTCCTTAATTATTGACTTTAACCCTGCTCATTTTTTATTTTTTTTAAATGAGATCTAACAAATCTGCAAAGAATAGAGGTCAAATAATCACTCTTTGTTATGCCAGCAGCTTCTGTGGGCTTTCTTTACAATTCTTTAGTTGCTGCAGATTGCACTGATACCTGTGCAGTTTTTTTTCTGTTACACATTTTCCTTCCACTTAGTTTCCTAGTACTATTCAAGGCTACATCAGTCTATGAACCACCTTTTTCTTTAGCAGCTGCCTTTTGTAACTCACCCAAAAAATGTAGGGTATCAGTGAGTGATGGTTTGACAACTATCAAGTCAGTCTTTCTCTAGTATTGCATAGCTCTAACATTAAGGCATGCAATATGATTGGTCTGTTGTAATACTGCAATTTTTTCAAAGAAACTAAATATTTTTCATTTGCTAGACAAGCCATTTTCCTTCAAATGAACAGAAATGACCTTGAAATGTATCATTGTGTGACAATATGAGTTTTACTTTTTAAATTTAATTACAGAAATAAATTAACATTTTGATCATGTATTTTGTTGAAATTTACCTATTAAATAAAAGTCACTGAATAATTTAAAATTTTATTATTTCATCAGATAGTTTTCTATGACTTCTTGTTTTACTGGGGTACAAATATAACAGGACCCAGAGACCATTATCTCCTTGAAATGCTTCAAAATGGGAAAGAGAGGAGCACAAGCAGAAATGTGTTTTTCCTCAAAATTGATCCAAGAATTTATCAACTTCCTTTAACTTCCTATTTTCAAAACAGTAATGAAAAAGTCTAATAATACTGGAAGTGGGGAAAAAACAAGGCTGAACGAGGAACAACGATGTATTGTATTAGCACTACAATGAGTAGGGTAAAGACTGGAGGGAACAAAAACTCACTGATAGAGAAACAGTGCAGACATTTTAGAGGGATATTATTATATGGAAGAATATGGGCACATGTTGAAGCTGTTTACACATCTTGTATTGCAAATAAATGTAGAGGGCACTATAAAAGTAGGGCTTTATTAGACACTGAGTTTCTAGTTCAAAGTGTATAAAATCCGTCATTACACAATAAAACTGTTGCTTAAGCGGCTGATGAGAATAACATTTAATGCAGTCCTGGATTCCTTTGATTGGAGGAACAGACACGAGGAGCTTTGCTACAGAAGAGGCTAAAGGAAGAAGTGAAAAATAAATATGGAAGATAGAGACCAAATTAAGTCTATCACAGTGAAAATAGGCAGTACAACACAGTCGCAGGGTTTGTATTAAATATGCAAAACATTTTAAATAAATTTTGTTAGGCAATAACTTAAGACTAAACAACACAATCCTTGGGAGCCTGTGGCCCCTTTAAATCTGTGTAAGAGAAACTGGAAGAAGACAAGCAAGTGAAAGTACTGGTTTAATTATAATTATTCAAGTATTTCTTTTTTTTTGTATAAAAACATACAATATATAACAACAATCCCCTTATGGGATATAAGCTTTCACAGTAAATGTCACATTAGCTTATAAGACTACAAAACCTCAGTGAAAATAAAAAGGAAAAGAATAATTGGCCACCGGAGCCACATTTTATCTGAGAGAGCTAGATTTTCCCATGTTGTTTATACAGTGACAGTGATCCTGCAGCCACTGATGTGCAAGATACATATTACAATACATCCAGTCTGTAATGATCCCAGCTCGACATAATAAGAGTCCTGCACGGCACAATGCAGTGCTTTTCTCGGTGCGCGTAGCAGCTGATGAGCTGAAACAGCTGCTGATGTACAACACACATAACCAAGAGCAGCAGCTACAGTAATGAGAGGCTGGTAGCCGAGACACATAATTACCTCTGGCTTGGAAACGCCAAAGTAAGAAAACAAGAAAATGTGTTAACTATCCAAAAGATACACGCTGCTTATTTTGGAAGAAAAAAAAAGGCAATGTGACGATGATTGTATGTAAACAAAAACATCAGGCGAATTCATCATGAAAAAGTTGCAACTTTTCCACACTGTTAATATTAACTCTATAGTGTTAGACTATCATTTCACCCTACTTGGATCATGACGCTAATAATAGACTGTTTTTTTTATATTTAGCCTCATTAAAAAGATGGAGAAAGGGAATAAAGAGCATGAGAGCACATGTCAGAAGCGTGGTCGTCAGGGTTGCACTTGCAATCTCATGCTTCCGAAGGTCTCCTAAACTATACTTTTAGAGATCATTATTTAGACATCTGATATATAAGTAATGCAATATATATTCGATTTCTTCACATTCTTTTGGATTGCACTCTAGGAGGGTCAGCAGCTGGGGAGCCAGGAAAGATTCTTGCTCAAGGACACTTGCAGTAAAGGGGAGAACAGGTTTAAAATGCATGGGAAATGTCTGAACATCTGCACTGTCTCTACAGGGCAAGCCACAGCAGTTAGTGCTTTCTTCAGATTGGCATATTCCTTACAAAGTACTAAAAACCTACTAGTAACAACCCAGCATTTAAAGAGCTACTTTAGGACTTCTAAATACCCAGTTAATGTGAGGATATTAAAAATCTCTCTCTCACACACAAATACTATATATATATATATATATATATATATATATATATATATATATATATATATATATATATATATATATATATATATATATATATATATATATATATATATATATATATTTCTTTGATTTCTTTTTATGTAACTAAATCTAATATTTGTTAAGTACATGTAAGAAAAGGTTAAAAGAAAAAAAAGAAACAGTAAAAGAAAAGTTGCCACTTACACTACGCCAAAAGGCATTAGATATGTTTTTTTTTTTTAAAAAACACAGTACAACAACAACAAAAAATCCTTGTCTAATTTTAAAGGCAACTTGTTGCAAAGTTTGTGAGCTACCACTTTACAAACCCAGATTTCCATGGGATATGGTAAAACAAGACTTTGAGCAAGCTAGTGGTGTGAAAAAAGGCTGTGGTTGACCTCAACTTAAAGTGCACTGCAGTAATCAAGATGAGTTGTAATGTGTGTATTATTCTCTCTAGTTGTCTTTATAGCTTTTGCTGTCTTACCTATTTATAAAAGTCTTTTTTGCAAAGTGGGGCTCATCTGTTTATTAATTTTCTAAAACCATAATTATGCCCAATTTATTAGCTATATGTTCATAAATACTGATGTGGCAGAATAAAACACCCTTGGTTTTACTTTCATTTTACGATGGAAAATTGCAAGCTTACAATGACTTGATGCCAAACGGAAAAAGTACAGATAAAAAAGAAAAGAGAAAAATACAGAATCCAAGGAACTCCACATAAAAAAGGTGCTGGAGTAGACAGAAACTTGTTGATATTAAGATCAGCAATTTATTTTATTATGCCGGTCCTACGATGTAACTGAAATGCTCCAGACACCAGATACAAACTGTGGAATCTACAGAATCAAATGCTCCCATTAAACTTTATAGTACAAAGATTACAAAGCTTCCATCACCTGCTAAAATTATATATTCAAAAACAGCTAACAGTGCTATTTAGATGCTTAAAACTAGCCTGGGACTCCTCCAGGATTGTGCAATTGTTCAGAAATGGCACCATGTTCAAAAATCTTTAGGTCTCTCTAGGGTAGGGGTCTTTAACTCCAGTACTCGAGGGTCCATGTTCAGACACTTCTGCTTCAACACACCTTAGTCAAAGAATGAGGTGATTAGCAAGGCTCTGGAAAACTTGGCTGCTTACTGTGGAGGTAAGTCAGCAATTTCAGGTGTATTAGACAATTATGATGTTTTTACTGGAGTGGTATAAGACATTCTGCTTTTATCCTATTTTAGACTAGGTTTCAGCCTCTGGAAGAAATCAAACAAGATTTATACTTAATGAACATGTTGTATTCTCCAGGGAAAATATTAAAAGCTTTAACAGAACCCAACTTTAAAACTCCTAAACAAATGCTTTAAGAGTGAGTGACTGTACACGCTGCTGATGCTAATGCTAATTAATCCACGTGTCATAAAACATGAACTTGCAGAAGCAACTGCAGGTTCTTACATGTTTAAATGGGAAAATGTGTAATGAGATACAAAGGAAAAAGTAAATGAGGTTGGGTAGGGGTTGAGCTGGATAAATTGGGAGTTATGCTTTGTTGATCCTCATGTCTCCTAACATCTGAGGTGCTTCTTGCTGGACATATCATTCCAGATGCGGTGCATCTCCTCCGGGGGGATCTGATGGACTGTGATGACGCGCCTGTACCTGCAAAGACTGTAGGCCATTTTCCAGTGGTTGAACCCACTGTTCTGATAAGGGTGGATGCCTAGTTTACGCAAACACATCCCCACATACACGTCCTCCAGGTGCAACAGTCTTGTGTGCAACGAAGTCTTGTAGATTAGCTCAGCTACATCTGCGGAGAACACATAGCCGGTGCCTGAGCAAAATGGTGGATATTTGTTTTCAGGGTATAGGTCCCTGGGCATGTACCACTTGCTGCGCATGTCTCTGATCGGACCACCGTTTATCACATAGCCTGTGAAGTATCTCCTTCTGGGCTTGGTGCTGGGCTTTAGAAGCTTATAAATAAGATTGTCCATGTTGACGAAGATGTCACTGTCTGTCTTCATGACATATTGAGCCTTTGGGCAGAATGTCGCTACCCAGCGCATGCCCATTAGAGTCTTTAGGGTGAGATTGTGATATGAATCAATAAAGTTCTCCACTACAATATCATGGAAGATCTGACTCTCCTGCTCCACCATCTGGTTGAGCACATCGTCTGTGTTCCTCCCCAGAAGAAAGATGGTGAGGATGTGGATCTCACTATAAGTGCCCTCATCGCCCCAGGTCTCTCGAATGGCCTGCCGTGCATCAAACTCCTTGTGTGTGGTGCTGATGAGGATAACCAGGAAGGGCGTGATGCTTTCACACTTCTTCGGCTCATTTATTACAAATTCGAAGGCATGTGGGTTGAGGGGGCGAGTGCGGATGTTGGTGAATGTGATGTTTTTGGGGGGAGGTTTCACAATCCTTCGTTTGGGCATAGCCATGTGACCAACATATGTGGATGTCGGCCGCGAAATGCTCAAGTACCACAATGCGCTCGCCCAGCAAACCACTGTTAGGATGTACAAGCATGATACTTTCGAAGGCATTATGCTACTCTTAGGTGTATTTTTATGAGGTGGCTCTTATAAGGTCTTCCTTCCATTAGTGAGGTTTCACCCAGTGAGGCAGCATTAAGCTGCTCAAGCATGTGTTTTGACATTAATTGTCAATAATGGATTGCTTTAGAGAGAAGAGACGCTTTTTGCAATTCAATGTGAAGCACTTTAAAACTGAATGAATGTCCAGATTCTTGGCAAAAGCATGGCATCTCCATTTACATCTGAAAAAGAAGAGACAGAAACATCAGTATAAAATATATATGTGTGGTTTTAAAAATGTACATATATTAATTATACATAAGCTTTTATTTCAAATGCATTAATATTTGTAGGGGACGTTTATATAGGCTATGCAAAACGATGTAGGGAAGCAATCACTGAGTGCTACATAAAAAAAAAATCCAATAAATTAGCCCAAGTAGTCAAAATGATCTACATAAATCATGTTTATAATGTTTATTTTTTAATCTTTGGAATAAATTTGACCAGGGAATGAAAGAACATTTTTCAAAGAAAATCAACGTATAAGCATAGTAGATCAAAGTTATGGATAAAACTATGCATCACATATTGACATGCACATATGGTGGGATTCATGTTGAAAATCCAACAGGTCATATCCTCAGGCTTTGATGTTTTCTGTGTATTTTTTGTCTTTTACCTAGAGGAGTTCACATGCACTTCTCAAGGGAATTGCTATAAATTTCAATGCATTTTTCTTCAAAGGCTGGAGGAATACAGATTCCAATCTGACCAGACACATAAAGGCATAATGTGATAATTTGAATTCCATTTACCTGCAGTGTGTTGTCAAACACAAACCTATCAGACTGAGAAAAACTAAAAGAAACCCCCAAACCAAAACAAAGAAAAATACCTAATTACCCTAATGTAATTGAAATCATAATATAAAGTATGAATTATATTCTGAAATGCCAGACTTTCAGAATATGAATTAGTATATGTTTTATTTTATCTCTAAAAACGACAGATGTTTCTGTTAAGTTTGTATCATATAGGCAGTTGCTCAGGATGGCATTATAAAAGAGGAAAGAATAGCCCTTGCAAAAGCACAGATAATATAAAAATAGAAGAATAGGCTTCTTTCCCATGTTAGGAGGTAAAATGTCTCACTTTTAAAGCTTTGTTAGATGTAGAGAAAGCCTAAAGTGGATTCTGCTGAGAGATGCTCCAGCTGAAAAGAGTCTAACCTTAAATTCAACAAAGCTAAGAATAATTACATGCTTTCTGCTCTGCTGCACCTCCACTGAAAAATGCTTTCTAAATCAATATTTGACTTTGGGCATGAAAGGTGGTAATTAGGATCAACACGAAAACTGCCATTCACTGTAACTGTGGGCTTAATAAATAAATAAATCACTATTAGGTGAAATATGCTTGAAATACACAGAACACAGACAAATATGTTGTGAAAGAATTGGGAAAATCACTTCAATTAAACTGTTGGTCATGCATATAATAATAAGCAGTAACTGTTCTGTTGCAGATTTTTGTCAAGAAATTTTAAAATCAGACAAACATAACAAGAGTAAATACAAAAAGGCAGTTAAAAATACTTTTAATTATTGAGAGGAAATCAATCCAGACCAGCATGGCGTAATCTGAAATAGTAATCATTCCTTTGGTTAAATTAGTAATTAAGTAATTAACTAAAGGCTCAGTATTGTTTTACCTGACGTATTAAGTCCTGGTGAATGCCAGACTTGCAGAATCAAGTCATCCCTTAAATACAACCACCCACAACATGAAGTAGTCTAAACAAAAAGCATCTTATGTTTCCATGATGAGATGTGAACAGTTGACGTTTGTGAGTATGGAAAGGTTGACAAATTATTTTATAAAGTTTTTCTACGTCAGTGAACATAGTTATCCACAAACCAGTAAAATATAGTAAAGAGCTGAACCTTCTTAGGAATGTCCGACCAACTACAATTATTCCAAAAGTACATTGATGGCTTCCCCAACAGGTTAAAACAAGTAACATCTCGAGTCAAACACATCCAGATTTCATATTTCATTTCAAGTGATGGTGTCAAAGTAACAAGAACACTTGGTTTCAGCCTGACTGCGCCTTTTCCTCCTTTTCCCTCTCGTCCTCTCACTTCAGGCAACAGAAAATGGAAATCTGCATTGGTAAAATGCTGTAAAACTTTGTCAGAGTTACACCTTCCCATAAAATCTGTAGCAGCTATGTAAACGGTATAAAGTATAATAACTGAGATTGAATCATCCTTTATTGTCCCATTGTTGTAAATCACACCTTTGATTTTGGAAACCAGTCCCACTGCCACACTCGAGATGCTGGCCAACACTGTTAAAGTCAGGCAAAAACTATTTGCCTGATAACATATTTATGATCCCAAAGACTAAGACAAATATTCTGTGGATTAGATGCACAAAAGTGAAATTTTTTGATAAAAAATAGTTTTCAAGGAAAACATCAGATTATCAGTTTGTGACTTTGAGCTTGAGTGCACAGCATTTTAAGATGTTTTTAAAAAAAGGTGTAGTAGTCTAGTCAAAGTCCATACATAAATCAGAATAAGATACTGTGGCATAACCTTAAATACACTATTCATGCTTAAAGATCTTCCACTTTAACTGAATTAACACAATTCTATGAAGTAGAGCAGCCCAGAATTCTTCCACAGAGACAAAAAAAAGTTTGTCACTTATCAAAAAATCTTGGTGGAATTTGTTGCTCCCAAGACCAAAAAGGAAAAAAAAAAAACCAAAACAAACAAACAAAAAAAGATGAAATATGTCCATCCATCCATTATCTGTTTACCCTTGTCCCTGATGGGGTCGGGAGTGGCTGGTGCCTATCTCCAGCTGCGTTCCGGGCGAGAGGCGGGGTACACCCTGGACAGGTCACCAGTCTGTCGCAGGGCAGCACAGAAACAAACAGGACAAACAACCATGCACACACATACACCTAGGGAGAATTTGGAAAGACCTAACAGTCATGTTTTTTGGCTGTGGGAGGAAGCCGGAGAACCCACGCATGCGCAAGGAGAACATGCAAACTCCGTGCAGAAAGACCCCGAGCCGGGAATCGAACCCAGGACCTTCTTGCTGCAAGACAACAGTGCAACCAACTGCGCCACTGTGCAGCCCTGATGGAATATGTAAGACCGGAAATATATATTTTTTTACAGAACAGTAGCTGAGTCTATTCATCACCATTATGAATTATGATTAAGTTGAACTCCCTTCTTCTTCCTCTTCTTTTGCACTGTCTCAATAATTCACTGTATCTATTGGATGCTGGACAAAGAGACTTTAAGGTGAAGATTCAGGCTATGATTCTTCTGAAGAATTAAAATTCTGAAGCCTTGCTTTTAGATCACCACAGAACTCAACAGGGCCTGTCTGCAGTCACCTTCATAACACGTTTAACCCAATCAGTTTTACATATCATACGATCTCACATTTATTGACGGGCAAAAACTCTCCTACTCCCTGTGAGAATAGCGACATAGAAATTGCCAGAAAAAAATGTTAAGCTATTAAACATCCTGTAAAGGGTGGGGCAGGTGTGCATGCTACACTTTGTGACTAAACCCGCAGGACATGAAAGCCAATAGAGAACCGCGCCAGAGAGGCGAATGGACGGGGGGAATAATTAGCCTATACTACCAACAGAGACCTAATTTATCATGATTTATTATATGGCAAGAGGTAAACTTGTGTTGGGAGTAGGGCACAAAGACAGTCATTCATCAACACTTGACGTTTCTTTCTCCGCATTCCTGCGTTGAATGTTAGTTGGTTTATTTATTTTATTTTATTTTATCATTATTTATTTTTTTAGAAAAGGTCTGTTATGTACCCTTCTATATACAAACATAAATGTTGTGATTCATGGCTCCATGTCTGTATGCAGACAGGTTTCTAAAGTGTTTTTCCAATAACATTGTATCAGAGCTAATAGATTGCCTGCCTGAATTATAGAGAGCTTGGGTATTAGGTAGGACTTGTGCCAAGAACATCTAAATTGATTAACTTTCTTTTATTTCACACAACCTCTTCTGCATATTGCTGACTACTCTTTTAATGATGACTCACTAAAGTGGCTAAGCTTCAAAGATGGTACTATAATTTGAATAATAATTACCTTCACAAAGATTACACATTTTAAATTAATATTGTAAAACCTCACTGATGAGGCAGCATTGATAAGATTTACTTCTGTCAACAGTGGGAAAATTTCCTAAAACATTTAGGAGTATTAATGCATTTATTTCTCCATGGATAAATCATTTTCAATTCTTGCTTAAGGATATAAATAAGTCACTTCTCAATTGCTTGGTGCAAAAACAAAACAATGCTTGTAGGATTGATTGAAGCATTGTAGTTGCCTATTTTCAAAGTCAGTGTATTTTACTCCATGCTTCATCTGAAACCCCAGGCAATTTAACAAGATGTTATTTATCTTTACAGTACATTTAATCTTAAATTAGAAATAACTGCTGCTCTAAATTGTTGAAGAATTAACCAAGTAGTTGCTTGAAGTTTGGAAAAGGTATGTAAGGAGGAGTAAAATTTAATCTCCAAATATTGATACGGTGAAACAATAAGTCTAAACATTCTTAAACATTAAGCAATTTAAGTTTTGTTCTAAAACTTAAATTACTTGTGTTTAGTGCTTTTCTCAAAAAATGCCAAAGTGACTGCCTGAGCCAGCCACTAAAATATTGCTGAAGAACTAAAAATGACTCTACTGTCCAGTTGTTTATTAGTGGTTATGCAAGACGAAGCCTCTTTTTTTTTGGTTTATAAAGAAATGCCTGAAGACTTTATGGGAGTAAATGATCTGTAACCATGCCAGCATGAATCTGAACCGACAGCTCCAGCTTCAGCTCCAGAATTGAGAGAAAACTTTTCAGATTAGTACATACAATTTATGGATTTAGTGCATTAATATTTCTATTCTGGTAATTATGTGCAGCACACAGGTCAACTTGTATGACAGAAGAGCTTTCTCGCTCTTTGTTGACTTATTTATATGTAATGTTTACATTTTTAAGGCATTTCTGTGCATCTGTACAACTTGATGAACTTGTTAAATAATGTAGCCCTACATATAAACCTGTCTTGACTTGCTGTACCCTTCTGATTTCATCTGGGTTTTTTTTTATACTGCTGTCTCCTTAATATATTGTTTCATTGCTGATCTGAACTTTGGGGTAACTTGTGTTTGTTTGTGAACTGCTTCATGAGTAAAATTGACAGTGACATTGACAAATCTCCTTAATCAGCACTGAGTTGCTGGAAGCCATATTTCTGCAATTTCACAACACTGCACCAACCTTGGGGATGAAAAGTGTGTGAACCAGCAGTTATTGCTAGAATGTTAAATGATTTTTTCCCTTCCAGTACTTTGTTATACAACACAGATCAAACTAGAGCAAAACAGAAAGGATTTTTTTAAATTAAATGTAAACTCTTTGTATAATCCTACCTTCACCAGTCATCTTATATAGAAAATACAGGTTTGCTATATTGAGAGTATTTCACACATTTTACATATTTTGTGGCTCCAGATGTAAGACTGAATATCCTCAAATAGGCAATATGAAGTCAGAATCTCGCTCTAATAACAATTAGTTTATTTTTATGCGTTGACCTTGTTCCATAAAATAGCAATGTAAAAATGCCATCAGGATAACAGGGTAAATATATAACAGTACCATCAGCACAACAGTAACTGAGACAAAGTTGCATGGCTGCATCTGTTAAATCCTCAATTCCCAGAAGACTCTCACCTTTACTGAGTATCAGCAATTTTTTGAGCCAATAGAACATTAATCTAACTAACAGATAAATACAGGATGTATGAGCTACACCAGATTTAGACACACCTGTTTTTATCAATCTTTGGCATATCATTTTAGAAATATGTCATACGTGCAATTTCTATTACATGACATTCTGCTGCCAAAGCAAACCATATTTGTAGGTAAATCTTTCTAGGCACATAAGAATTTGTTTTCACGACACAAATACTGTGTAAAAAAATAAACCAGTCTTAGGTAGAGGTTGCTCAGCTGCCATCGTAAGTGCATGTAAAAACAATTTTACTCTGAGACAAGACAGTTTCTTCTTGATGTCTTATAAGAAAACCTTCATAAGAATATGGCAACTTCGTGAGCCAGCAGAGTAAAAACCAGAATGTGTTTTGTGAGTTTCACAAACTCCTATAAAACTGTGTTGTTACCTCCCACACACTGTGTTAAGCTCATGGGGATTGAAAAAAGCATGTACAATATTTGAGGTTAGGCTTTTTCTTGCAATGCACCTCAGCTGCAGTAAAACAGAAAGCATCACTGTTTGAAGTACACGATAAGGATGAAATGCTTGTTAAAGTACATTTAGTTTCAGGGAAACATCGGTGCAGTTTAAATGTTGTTCACCTTTTAATTTTGTGAGTCTAAAAGCATGCGACACTTTGCAAGTCTGGAAAACTGTCTAAAACTTGTTTTGAAAAGACAAAAAGATTGCAGGAATGTTTGTTTTTCTACAACCACATATTCTTTAAAAAGGCAGGCCAACCAGGGAGACAAATAAATGTGTTTTTTTTTTTTTTATTCCAGATCTAGTTATCATCTGATGCTGTTTTTAATGAATGTCACAGATAAAAGACAAAAAAGTATGTATATTTTTGCTAATACTGATTAACCTAAATTTGCTGTAATTTTGGGGAAATTTCCTTAATGTAATAATATATGTGTGACTACATTCAATATGTACTCACTATTTATTAAAATATACATAAATTGTATTTAAATCATCTTGATTTGGATAAAGCACAACAGGTAGTCTACCTTGGAAGAGTGTTCATATAAGTAATAAAAGCATTTAAACATATCACGGTGAATCTAAGCAGAGTAAGCTTAAAGAGAAAGACATAAAAATATTAACTGAAGTGAGGATGTTCAGATGTTAATATGCAAGAGATTAATTGGTCAAAATGCCAGCTGTACAAGAAGCAGTCCTCTTATGCCAAGCAAACACAGCTCTGGGTAGTGTGTTAAGTGTTGCAGAGATTTCCCTTAAATGTTGGCATCCATACACAGAATAAATTGGGCCAGAGCTGTCCAGGCATTGGCGCTGGCACACAGACTCCCACACATCATCAGACCCAGATTAAACCTGACGTATCCTCATCAGCACCAAAACATTTCACTCCTTTTTCTCTTCTGTAGTCGTAAAAAAAAATCTGTTTATCGTGTGATACTTCCCTGCTTCAGCAGTCCCTACAAGTCCACCTGCCTGCTGTCAGCACACTAGGCGCTCTAGAGGCTGCTGCAAACATGGGTAACTGTGAACGTCTCATTTAATTTCACAATCAATCTATCCCAGTTCATTTTTATTGTAGCAGATAGAATGGAAAATAAGTCTTAAAATATTTACTTTACTCTATTCCATTGTAATATAAAAGTAAGTGAAGAGTGTTTCTAAATATATTAAAACACTGACTGCACTAGACCACCACTAAATCCTACTCAGTGTTTTCCAAGAAGATAAACTTTAAAATACTCTGTTGTCAAAAGTTAAGATCTTTGTTTGTCTCAGAGGGAAGATTGCTCCTGGGATGTGCTGTGCTCCTGTCTTATTTACTCAAATGCAGTTTGTTCTCTCCTTCTTTCCCACATCATATCCTGCACACCCAATTCCGTTTGAAAAGAAATTCACAAGCATTGAGTGTTACTTCAGGGTGAAAAATGTCTCATTTTCGAGATATAACAATCCTCAAAGTGCCACACAAGAGAAAATTAATGTGATAAATAATAACATAACATATAAACATAAATAATCTGGGAGAAGAATCACATAAAATAAACATTCGATAATCCCTGAGGAACTCAGCATTTCAAACAAACAAAAGCAGATGCAAGAAAATAAGACAAAATAAGCTCAATACACCCCACCTATGAAAAAAGCACCAGGTTAATTTGATTAAATAATAAAACGTAGCGTGTTTTATTATTTAGTCAGCCGGTTACTTATACAAAAAAATAACCGTCTTTAGTTTTCATGCATTCCAGTGCAAATTTCTTAAAAGCTTCAGCTTTAGTCTGAATGAAAAAACAGCTTAGCATATTATTCACCAACAAATTTAAATGCATTTTTAGGGGATTTTATGTGATATTCATGATCTTTATGCTTGTAAAATCTAGAAATCTTAAAACTCTAGGAGGCATAATGAAAATGCAAGTTTCTATATATATCCACTTCACAACTTGAGGTATTTCACTTCTTTGCTGTACAATATGCTTAGCAACTTACACTTCTTCAACTTTTGACTAAATCTTTGAAAAGCAGAAATGTTTGAAAAGGTCTTAGAATGTAAAGATTATCCAGGGTCTTTTTGACTGAGTTAAAAAAAAAAAAATCACTCAGCCACAGAACAGATATTTAATACTGTGTTAGAGTGAATCAATGCTCCCTACCAAAAATATTTACAGTCAATATTTTCAGTCAGCTGCCTTTTGAGGTTTTCACAGAACAACCAAAATAATAACTCAAAATAAAAACTCAAGCGAAAGAGCCACGGCTGCTTTTCAGCTCTTTTAAAAAGAGAAACGCATCATGAGGTGTCATCAACAGCACAGAGCAAAGCAGAACGTAGATATTTAATGAGCGAATGTTTGCAATGGAACCTCTCCAGCCAACCGTACCACATCACAGAGCACCTAGGTAGTCATTAGAGGGACAGATGGTGCGATGGCTGATTGGGCTCTCTTCTAACCTATTTCACAGCGTTTCTTCTTATAATGCCCTCTGCAGAGGTAGACAGCAGTGTCTGAAATATTACAGATAAATCAAAACTGAAAGAAAAACAATAGTACAGTAAATAAAGATCATTTTATAAGAAATTCAAGCAATACTAATTATTCTTAGACAAAACGCAAAAAAAGTAAATATTATTTATTTACTTATTTAGTTACTAAATCCGGCAGGCAGCATAATAGTGATCATCTAACTGCTCTTTCTGACTGCAGAAGCTGCCAGTTCCACCCTTGCTCTGGCTGATGGCAAAACAATCTTAGAAGACAGCTAAAAATAAAAATTCCTGATCTCCACATTCTGTTAATTCACTGAATTCTGTTAATTCACTGAATTAACAGAATCAACAGGTTTATTTGCAGTGCTTCCAGTCAAATAGGTGTGTGTATTTATTCCAGCAGAGAAAACAAAACACTCAAATGATCCGGTAGAGCCAGAAACCATAAATGAGTTTTTATCGGGAGAGAAAGGGGATTTAACTGAATAATGTGAGGAGAAATTAGAGATTTTTTTTTTTTATCTCTCATTTACTGATAAAATGACATTGTTTCAGGACTACCACACCAAGAGTCCTACTTTCCTACAGAGATACATACCAGAAAGGTGTGAAATTAATGAAAAATGTTGCAAGCACTGTAGAATTTATCGTGGTATGTCTGTTCCCATGAATTAAAAAAAAAAAAAAGACTGTGTGCTTGTCTCAAATTAAACATGTTCTTGTTGCAGAACATATTTGAATATAAGAAAAAATTTGATGCAAACACTATCTTGACCAAGCAACTTGGCTCAACAACAACTACCAAGATTGTGTACTAGGGGAAGTAGCCTAAATGTATATTTTAGTTGGAAGTGGCGTAGGACATGTCAAAGTGCAGCTTGAACCTGTGCAGTGCTCAGAATAAATAAATGTCAAATAAGCTTATTTGGACCATCTTGTATGAGATGGGTTGAGGTCACATATCATTACATGAAATATGGAGCTGCTGGGTCTCCCTGAGCTACCACTACCAAGTTCACTACAGATAATAAGAGCAAAGAATATGACCAAACTAAAGAAATGACAAGAATTTCTAAGTAAAACTGTGCTTCAGGAAACCACTGAACAACAATATCTGCATTTTACATGTACCTGAATAAAACTATGAAGATGAACTGTGAGGCTGTGCTGCACTTGTATCAATAAATGTACAAACCGTAACAATGATTCCAGGATTTTGGCAGTTTTATCTGAAGTCTTTCCGAAAATATTACTGACAGTAGTAAAACTTGCTTTGACTTTCATGGTTTGTGGTTAAATAAATTGGTTTGTTATCAATCACTTCTATTTGCCCTTTTTTGATCTTAATAATAGCATAAACTATTTGAATAAAACTATTTTTTTTTTACATTATCTACCTGATATTGTGCTAGCATAAAATGGCAATAATAGGTCTTCATTCAAAAAGTCAGAGACTTTCTGAGCCGCTGCAGACTCTGCCTGTTTCATTTAATGTTGTACTGACATTGCTGAATTTTGAGCCATGAGAAAAGCAAAATAATTAGTGAAGAATCTGCAGGAGAAGGTAGTTTAACTTTCTAAACATAAAGAATTTGTTACCAGTTTGTTTTTTGAAGCACACAAAACGGTCTAGTAACCTCACAGCACAGCAACAAAGCAGCAGCACAAACTTAAATGTGTAGTTACTATTCAAAGTGAATGTACTTTATCCTTATGCTCAACACACATTTGACATTTGCCTTCTATTTTGTTGGGAGATTTAATCTTTTCTTAATAATAACAATAGTCTGGCCATTGCCTTCCTGTGCAGTTCCACTTGAAAAAGAAATCTCGCTTACAGCACCGTTTGGGCTTTCTACCCTGGAGTTTGATTGTCTCTGATAGATTTTGTACCGGGTCCAATCAGTGAACAGAAGGAGAAGTTGTGAACGAAACAGCTAACAGTTGCAATTAGATTTTAGCAAAAAATGCATGTCTTTGGTGTCAAAGTTGTAACTGTTCAAGGCACCCTTAAAAACATCTTGAGAAACTGGCTTTTCTCATGACATTGTTATTACGTGATCATTAAGACGCTGCTGTATGCAAGCCTTAAATGTCTCAACGCTGTGTGCCAGAAAGTCATTAATGAAAACCAATTGTAACAGCAGCAGACCGATTTCCAGAAGACAAATTGGCTTGCCATAGCAACACCACACAAATTGCTCTGTGTGCTGGTTGAGTAGGTACGTCATAAAAAATGACTAAATCTGCCTCAAAAGCAGTCGATTGTATGCATGACTTCTCAGCGGAGGTGTGGCATTATATCTGAAGTTTGTTCTGGCTTTTATGAGAAGGTCAAGCGATTTTAGCTTTCTGAAGCTGAAGGCTGAATGCACAATGTTGCATTCACACAAGTACTCCCACACAGAATTGCTTTCAAAGTTCGTGGGTCAATCGTCCAGATGGGCACTGAACTGGAAATGACCCGAATCATTTTAAGTCCAGCAGCAAAATGAACCACAAGCTTCCCTGCTCGATACGAAATGGCAGCCGAGCCACGGCCACAGCAGCTGCCTCACCGGCCAATCATTAAGAGATGAGTTCTCTAAAAAAATAGCATTCTTCAAAAAAGCACTTTTATGAAGCAGATGTTTTCGCTATAATGAATTTAATGATTTAAATAAAGATTTCACTCAGTAAGAAGGGAAGACAATATGACAAACTAAATGTAATCTTGTTGGCACCAAGGGAAGGTCTGCTTCATCCAGTCAAAATTCAGAGCAGCTGTCCAGAGAAAATTTTAGAGCACCTCAAGCTTCACTGGTAACATTTTATTTTCCACGCAGACTTCCCAATTTCCCATTATGTCTGGAGTACTAACATCTGGTAGAATAACTATTGTATCACTGTATTAGAGTGACCTATGGCATTGTGGGTTTATAGTCTGTGGATAATTTTCACAATGCCAACATTTTTGCCTCAAACATTTTATTTGTTGGACTTTTGTTAAATTTTAATTGACCAAGTAACTAAATTCTCGGTTCTCTATATACAAATAAACAACATAATATACTTTCAAAGTTTGTGGATCAAAATAATTATTAAAAATACAAATCTCGCTCTGTAATAAATTTATAAAACACATGAGTTTAAAATAAAAGCTTGAGTTCTGGTTCCCATATGTTCCCATATAGGGAAATTACTTAACTGTGCAAACTGGTAGACAAAATCAGTTTTTCTAAACCTTAACAGATACCTTTCAATATACTAAGGTAGCCAGATATTAATGTAATCTATTGACTAAGATAAGCTTTAGGATATATGTACACATTTGACAGAGGAAGTAATTATGCCTCCATTATATACAGTCGCTCATTTCTGGACATCACTAATGCACTCCAAAGATTTGTCTGCTTCAGAGACATATGGCCAGTTAATGTAAATAGCCCAAGCATGGCCCTGCTCCCCTTACAGGCTTCACCCCCGAAGTAAAATCAACATTAATGATGAATCATTATGCAGAAGAGTCTCGCGTTTCTCTCATTATCTAACAGGCACCGGCAGCCCTGTCGACCCCAAAGACACCTACATCCCAGTCCTAATATAATCTTCCACTTCTTCAGACATTAACCTACAAGCCTTTAAGTAGGCCACTTCAGCCTGATGCGTCCTGTTGACCACAGCTACATCTGTGACATCCTGCTCTCCTGCATAAAGAGAGGCACTGTGCATACAGATCGTGATGTCCTCCTGCACACCTTCACAAACACACACTGACCACCCTGCAATTTTTTTGTTCTTTTTTTCCTTATGCACCCACTCGTTACACAGAACACAATGGACACAAGTTTCTTTTGCGGTAGCACTTTTGCTGCTTTAAAAGCACAGGTTCTCTTTGATTTACTGACCTCTTTCTTCTTCCTTCCAACAGTCTGTCATGAAATATACATCCGCATTCAATAAGTTGGGGCTCTGAATCAACACAAAGAGTAGAAGGAACAGTCTGCCTCTGCTGCCATTTCCAGATGTATATATATATATATAATATATATATATATATATATATATATATATATATATATATATATATATATATATATATATATATATATATATATATATATATATATATATATATATATATATATATATATATATATATATAAACAAATCTCTCTCAGTAATAAATTGTTAAATATAGACATATTACTTATATATAGTGCTCATGGTTAGATGAACATCTTTGTTTACTCTAAACTAAAGCCTCAATGCAACAGATAAACTGAGCCACAGCATAAACAGTAAGAACTTAAACATATATTCTGCACTTTAATATTTAAATAATGCACATTTTCCTAATAAAAGAAGCAGTCTGAAAGTTGAATAAGTTGTGCTGCAACACTTATTCAAGATCTTTCTTCAAAAGATCTTTTGAAAAATATGTCAGCTATATAATTTGTCAAGGTCTTCCAATCATCTTTCAACAACAAGGATGCCATTTTAAATAATTAAAAGGAATTAATACTGCAGTCTTAAAACATTTATACAAAATGTTGCAAATCTAAAAGTTACTTCCAGTGTTTCTATTAACATTATTTTGAGTATGACAGGCCTAATTACAACATAATATAAAGTCAATTTTATATAATACCCCCAAATTCTTCTCCGAAGTTTAGTTATCAAAGCATATGAGAGCAAAATTCCTAACTCAAATAAATGGAAAATGAAAAAAGCTATTTGTAATTGAGCTGTTGCTCATCAATGTTCTCTCCCCTCTTCTACTACTTTGATCAACAGGAGCTGCAAATACTTTGCATTAAAGTCAAAAGTCCATAAGAAGTGAAAACATATGAAGCTCATGAGTCAGTTTGGTGTGGAGGCCTAGACTGCTAAGTAGTTTGCAAACAGAAAGACAATTACCATAAAGCAACATTTCTCACCAAGGACAAACAAACAAAAAGTAAAAAAAAACTCGAAATGTAAATGTCTGCAGAAGCAACAGCTGTGTCCAAACTCTGTTTCAAACTCGGCGAAAAATGAAAAAAGAGTAATCAAGATGCCATGATCAGGCATCATGCCAGATGAGTCACTGCTATTATTCCAGTGAAATTATTCAAAGCCTTCCAAATATAAATTCACCCTCTATTTTCTATAGCTGCCCAGGGTCAACCTACAAAAACTGCAAAGAAAGCAAACAAATCTCCCTATGAAGAAAAATCTTCATTTTTCCTTGTTTATATTCCACATTAAAATAGATCCAGGGTTAGCTGATCAGAAAGGACAGTGCAAAGTACAGATCTGAACAAGATGGGCAGCTGTGGGTTAATTAGAAAGAGTCTGGTAACTACCTGGATGTAGTGTTCCAGCTCCTCCCCGCCCCCCGAACACAGACATTCAGCATGTCAAAATATCTTTTGGCAAAAAACTGAACCCTGTTTGCCTGCCCATCTGCGAAATGCAGTGTAAACATGAGTATGAATGTATCTCACAATGAAAAGGCTCTTGTCTAAATGTGAGTAGACAGTAAGACAAAAGAAGCAACACCACCGTAACAACATTGTCTAATTTACCATCTGCCATATAGTACGAATAAATAACCTTTTGAAATTCATGTAGAATCTGCCTGTAAAGCATATGGCTAGAGTTTTAGCAAGAATGTATAATGTCCGCTGAGAAAATTCATGTGTAGCTGATTGTTTTTGATTAAAAAAAGTATTTTAAAGAAAACATATTGGATTTAAATTACAGAGATATTTGTATTCCCCGTTGGCGTCAATGCCTGTGAACAAAGCATTTGAGACCACAAAGCCAGTACTGAAGAGGAATGACATTAAAGACTGGATTACAGGTATTAGAGATACCTTTTTATTTCAAGCGAATTGCTTCAAAGTTTTTCATGCTTTACTTTGTACATACGCGTTTAGAATAAAAAAGCAGAATTTGGAAGCTTTGGTTTTCGTCTTTGGGCTGCAAAGATAGGATCACATAGAACCCATAAAAAATTTATGCAGCTTTTGCTTTTCTCCTTTTCGGGTTTATCACATGAGAAATCCTGTAGAGCCTTTGGCAAAACATTGCAGCCACTGTGGGTTTCAAAGAGGTAGTGAGATGTAAATGTCGTAATTTATGTTGTTAAAAAGTAATTTTTGCTAATGGAGTGGAAAAATAACTAATCCAAATTAATATCTCCAAAGGCATTTAAAGATGCCTAAGTTGGCACCAGACTCCGTAAGCTAGTTTCATGACCAGTGAGGAGTATAACCTGAAGTCAGAGTAAGAAAAGGCATGTAAGAAGGGATTTAAGTAAAATATCATGTTATTTCTGTGTATCACCCATTCTGTGAACCATTGGAAGAAAGTTAAACTCTAGCTAACAGGAATAATGATCAAAGGTAAGTTGTAAGAGCTGGCTTCTTATTAAACCTGCCATCTTAAAAAAAAGTTAGGAAAATCTCTTTATATTAAGTTGAAGTTCACTTTTTTTGTTTTTATTGTTAGGTTATTTTTATTTATTTTTTGTTCTTTTTTTTTTAAATGCACAAATATTGTCTTTTTTAATGCCAGCTGCCAGACCTTCCTCTAATTTAGATGAAGAGGCTGTGGCTTACGCTTTTTAGGGGTGGAGAGGACAGTACACAAAATTTTTATTTAATGTAAATATATAAATAGTCATTTATGTAACTGGTTAAGTTGACAGAATTGCTCTCAGATATCTATGGGCTAAGTAGCCAGATAATTAAGTGTCGAATGTCAACACTGAACACATATTCAGTAAAACGCCAGAACAATATGTAAATTATGGATCTGACAAGGTGCTGAAAAGCTTAATAAATTATTCTAGTGGCATGGACACAGAAAGTGACAACATGAAACACAATGACCTTTGAGTCAAATGTGACAAAAAGGTTTTGCAACATTACACACCTGTAGGCTTAAAGAACACAAATATTGCAATAGAACTCAATTCTAAAGCGAAAGACTAACAAATATGTCCAAATAAAAACTGCACTTGACCTTCTCCAAGTGCAATTTTGTGTCTGTAATAAAAACACAATTATTTTGGAGGTTGATGAAGAGAGATTCTGAAATATCTATAAAATCTCTGTCTGATATCCAGCTGATTTCTCCCGCTAACAGATCTCTTCTCTGCAAGTTATGTCTCTGGCTGCATCTTGGATCACTACTCTCATTGTAGGAAGGATAACATAAGATGCTTTTAGTGCTGTCCTTTTTGATTGTAACTGATGAATAGAAATCAGCATTAGATAAAATATGTATCAATGAAATAATTTAAAAAATGGCCTCAAATCTCTGATTGATGTGTGTGTATCATAGCAGGCGTGATTTTACAAAAACTAATTGCTAACTAGTTTTCAGATTAAATTGAAGCAGACACAGCCATAATGTAATGGCAACACCCGATATTAGTCAACTATAGTCTGTAAATAATCTTTGCATCTTTCTACGCAAGCCTGAATCAAGAAACCTTTTAAATAAAATGATTTACAAAGATCAACTGAGGTTTTCAGTTGTTTTTTCCCCCTGAATATTATAAGTGCAAAATCAAAATGAATCACTCAAAGCTTCTGGTCTGAGCCAGTCCTTAACTTGAAGTAAGAATAATACTGGAGAAAATAGTTAGCCTATTAACCTTAAACAGTTGAACATGTTTAGCAGCACTTGATATACAGTTGATCCATTCATCATTTATTTTTTATATAGACAATCCCTTTCACTTTCAGCTTTTACTTCTGTTAATATTACCTCTTTCATTGACATAGCTGACTCCAAAAAGAAATGCATTGCATTTTTATTTATGAGAGGTCCAAAAAAAATTGATAACTAACTCTGACTCAACAAAATACATCCGTCATAGGATTGGATTACTGCCAAGAGGGATAACATGCAGAAGCTAACCACTTCCCATTAATCAGATGCCAGCACTTCAAGTTTATGTGGATTTATGTTGGGAATGAAAAATGATGCTTTTGGCTTGTGTGCCTAAGACAAAGCACAGATCCACCTCGGTACTCGTGTGCTGCAGAAATAAGTACTTGGAGTCCAAATTAAAATACAATTACATGAGACAATGTGCACATGTACTCACATTGTAATTTTCATGCACACTACTTCTATCCTTCTTTCTGTTGTTTGGGTAAGGGAAATTAAACGTTCTTCTTACCTAAGAAATGGGCAGATATTTCTTTTAACGTGCTAATTTGGAGGATCATCCCAGCAGAAATAGCTAACTAATTTATCAGTACCACAGATAAATTAGAATTACATTAGTTCTTAAAGCTGCATTAAACTATTAAACACTGCTTTGTGCTCTTTTAATTTTTTTATGTGCTAGTGAAATTAATCCTTCAAAATTATTAACCCTAGGTATAACAGTTTTCTCTAAAAAAGAGAAAAGTTAAATATATTTCAAACTACAGCATACTTAAATGTGGTTCTTTTATAATAAAATGTGATTCATGTCCTGCTGAGAAGAGAAAACTGGATTGTTTGTTGCATACCTGCAGTTCTGTTTCCATCTCAACCTGAGTCAAAGCAGCGAAACATTAAAAGTCATTTTATGTTCTGTCCACATTCAGTTTTAGTTGGGTGATTCTCAGTCTTCCTCGGCTGAAATCAGGATCTACAAACTGACACTTTCTTCATTGTCTATTTTTCTCTTTATAAGTCTATTAATTTAGATTCATAAATTGCTTCGCTGGTCATTTTTGTTGTAGAATTGTAGTTTGTTTGTTAACTGAGGTGTTAAGTCAAGCATGAAACAGAACAAGATTGACAAAGGTGAACTGAATTGAATGCATTGCCCACCATAAATCCACTGTCCTCTGGTTGTCTAATAATGGGACACAGGTTACAAGTCTAGTAGGGAAACTTAAACATTCCTATCCTTAAGAACACTCACCAGCTCATTTTGGTGGATCTTCTCTGAATGGGTCATACCTAGAAAATCTCCAATAGGAAGCGAACATGAAGCCATCTCACTTACATAACCCCACTCCTTTCAATCCAGAAGAGCAGTAGCTCTACCATGAGCTTTCCTCAAACAATAGAGCTCTTCACCTAATTTCCAGCCATTCTACAGCAACCAAATGTTGATTGCACAATGCGTAGCAACAGATTTCACCCCATCATAGTACCAGTCTCAAATTAACTAAACTGCAAATGTCTGCAATGTACTTGATTTTATCCACTTTAAAAGTAAAGTAATTTAAAAGTAATTGAAACTGGTATGAATTAAATTATTTCAAGGGGTGACAAAATATTTTTTAATCTTCTGTTGACCACAAAAAAGGCTTTAATAAGGTGAAAAGTGCAATATATTTGTATGCCGTAGAAGAATATTTTAACAATTTTGCTTTAACCAGTCAATTTATAAACATTTTTGTTATAAAGTATCCTGACAGAATTCAATCATTTCAGATGCTTGACCCGTCAAACAGCAGTGGATGTTGCATGTATTATTTCTAAAAACAGTGCATTTCAATCACATTCCCCTGTATGCTACAGCCAACAACATCAATCCTAGCTGCTAGGTCAAGAAAGAGGAATCAATCGAAAGCGAGATCAATGTAAGTTGTGTCTCTGTTTGTACCAGTAGCCAACAAAAAAAAAAGAAAAACAGTCCTCCAGAAAAGAGTAGTGGACTCTTTCTGGAGGACTGAAGATAACTTTACAAACAGAGGGTCAATGTATTGGGGAGAAATCCGCAATGCCTCCAGCTACCCTGTCCCTCTCATGTCTCGCTGAAACAGCAACCTCCCAGCATCTTTTGCACAGAGTGAAGTGATTGCTGACATTTTCAGAAATGAGGAGGTCAGTAAAAGTTCATTTTCACATGCTTCTTTTTTTACATTGGTGAATTATTAAACAGATATTCTGGCTTTCCCCCTGTCTCTTAACCTCTTTTGGTACAAACCACAAAGCAGGTCTTATCTAACACCACTGGAAGTGTAATCTTCTATTTGTCTCTGTTTTTATTTTTGTTTTTTAGTAGCTGCTTTAAGCTAACTTGTTGGTAATTCGCCAGCTTTAAGTGGATTCCTCCAACAAGCAGCTCAGTACCATTGAACAAAGTCACATCATGCAGATATAAGCTTGAAGTGACAGGCAGTGATGAGTGAAATTGAACTGCAGAATAATTACTTTAGTAGATCCATCTTACTTACCGTCTATAATTTTGTCTTGTCAGTTTTACTGATATTCTTAAATCATGGATGGTAGAGAAAATATTCAAGAGACAGCAGAAATGCAGCAAAAACTTACCTAGTCAGATCTAAAGGCACTGAAGTGTTACTGGCATGGAGTATGAAACATATCTGTGTACAGACTGTGGCAAATATGAAATGGAGGGTGGGTGCAGCAATGTGTAAATCAGAGATTAAATAAAGCTTTTCTAGCAACTTTTTTTTTTTTTATCTGTGTCACCCAGTCAGAATGATGAGTGACACATTTGCCTAAATTTTCTCTACTTGTGTTCAGTCTTTGCCTGGAAAAAAGTCAAATAGAATCAGTAAAGCTTATTTTTTAGTCATCTATAAGGGAAAACTGGAATTGAACTGCCAGTGGCAAGTTGACCACAGACACTTGGTTTACCCTTCTCCTTCCAAAAATAAACACTAAACCTCAAAGGCCCGTTTCCTGTTTTGTCATTCAATTCTGCTTTTTAATATAAATCACAATGAAAGATGCTACTGTTGTTTATTTGTAAATAACAATTTGGATGATACAGCTAAACCTAGTAGTTTTCTAGACCTGATCAATTGATTAGTTGATGTTATGGAGCATAGAAATGGGCTTTTAATTTGTCTTTCATCAACAATCAAGATAAGTTGATAAAACATATTTGACATTCATATTATTTATAATGAATTTTGATGCTGTTTTGTTTGTTTGGTAAAACAAACAAAACAGCACACATGCATAGTAAATGCCAATAAATAACAGGCGATGACTGCAGTCCCAAAAGTCTCCAAGCCACTAACTCACCTTAGATTGGTAGTTTGGTATTCAAGTGTTATGGACAGTCTATATGTAACCAAAGATATGTGTTATGATCCAACAAATGACAACAATGCTCTAATGACGTTAGAGCAGCAGAGTTGGGTTTGTAGGCTGAATACCTGGCCAAATTTGCTTTATCAAAGCAAAGTTTACCATTTAACTTTTGTAATTTCTATGAATATGTAAAGTACTTTTGAATTTGAATAGAATTTGAATCAGATTTATTTGCTTTTGACTTTTGTTTGGTGCTGTTTATTGGATTGGATAATTGAGTTTGAAGAAAATAACACATAATGGCCATTTAGCAATTAAAAAAAAGTGAGCCTTAATGGAGCCCAGAGAAACTGCACACAACCCCTTCTCTTCTTGATCACCAGCTTGGTTACGCTGTTTTGGGACATAACCCATTTTTTAAATAAAAATGTGTTGTCAATCATGTAGTGTTGATTGTGGTATTAGCTCAATCAGCTGATCCTACAACACTTAAGAGAACTACATTCCCAAATTTTGGAGACATAAACTCTGATCTGCAACTGCAAATTTTAATAACTTTAAGAATTGAGTTTGGCCTATTAAAGATTAAATTAAAGTGGTACTGACACTGGTTGCAGAATAAGAGAACACTAATTTCAGGATTTAAAATTGTTGCAATTGATTTGAAAAAAAAAGACTTGTGAGAAACTTTAATATATATGTATAAGAAATGATAATGTTCTTGAACAATGTTCTTGAATATCAAAAGGCATAAACACTCTGGTCATAACAAACACAACAACGCACCCTTTATCCACGTAACCTGAAACATAACCTGTCAACAAAGCAATTAAGAAGGTACTCTTCTTGAAAACCAATTACTGCACAGACCGAAGGATTATAATCTTTGGGCACATGGACACAGAGTAATTAACCTTTATCTTTCAACCTGTCCCTGCTGTCAGACATCATTGTTGATGGGACACTCAAAGAAAATGATGACCTGGAGCAAATGGAAACATGTAAAAGCACTTAGTCAGCTTTTCCTCACATTTACCCTTAACAGAAACCAACATTGATTCTTGGTCAGTACATGCACTGTTATCCATTCTACTTCATACTCAGAGATTGTTTACACAGCTTGTTTAAAATAAATCTTTTTCAATGAGAGATTCAACTTCCTCCTCTGAAAGCTTGTGTGTACAGTGAGCTCAGATTTGTGTGTCCTGAGGTGTATCGCACAGTGTTACCATATAAGCTGTGAGAGAAAAAAGAAACATGGCTAATGAGAAAGCTGTGGCAGGTGAACACCATTCACTTCCCCACCCTAAAGTCCTGTGGATGCGCTTATTATAGATAAGCAGAGCCTTTATAAGTAGCTGCTTGAAATCACCCACCAAGGAGTTGTTGTGCTATAGCTATCATTGTAACACATTAAAAACACTGCAATGCAGCCTTATATTAATTTATCTTTTGTCTAATTATGTTTGCACCTCAAAAGAAAGTTCCAGATTTCTTTCCTCAAGTAAGAAAACTCCTTTTTACCTCAAATTAAATTTCAGTTAGTGTTTTCTCTATTCTTAAAAAAGACACAAGGGATAGAGTGTGTACACAGAATGCATGGATGCGTCTTTGTTGATATGCTTTTTTGTCTATCATGCATGTTTGATTTTGCTCCTAAATGTTTTCCATCGTGCTCTTTTCATAATTTTTTAAGCTAAATTTAAGTGCACTGTTTTATTGGCTAATCTCTTTAATTAGGGAGGCTCCCATATTAAATTAATTGACCAATAATACATGTCGACTGGCATAAGAGACATTTATATTCTCTAAAAGAACAATCAGTGCCCCAAGTTATCAGTACTTGTATAACAGGAAGCCCTAGATCACCTTTAAGGATGAGGACTTATCTTTAATCACAGTATTATTATTCAAAGAGGCGCTTTTATGATAGAACTAATTGAGTTACACATAAAAAGATACAAGGTCTTGCAAGTTACATTTTCCACTTAACAATTAATTTATTTCATACTAAGAAATTTATAGTGAAACAAAAGGACAGCCCATCTAGATTCTTGTATTTTTTGTATGTGTGAAGGGTTTTGGGGTTTACTTTATGTGGAGTTTAATTTTATGGTTGTGCAATAAATAATAACATGGTTGAGTGCACTGTTTTTGGTTTTGTACACTTCAGAGTGAAATCAAAATAACCTCCAAACCTGGTACAAACTAGATTATTTTTGCTAAAACCTTAAAACTGAGTTTACTCTCTCAATGTAAAAAGACTGCATGAGTTTGTTAACTAAATTAGTTTTCTAATATTTTTCATTTGTTGTTATTTGAGTGTAGCAGTCACATGACATTTAAGTATAAGTCTTATGGCAACAAAAGAAACTTTTCCACTTTCCTCACATTTTTCTTCACTCATCAATTATTGGAAGGATATTAGAATGTCTTTGGCATGAACAACGATGACAGGGTCCTTTGTGTTTTCTTGAAAATTATTTATGTGAGGAAATGACATCAACCTCTACTGCAGGCAGATTTTATCTGTTTGCCCTTTCATGCTTGTGAAAGGGTCACAGGATTAAGTGTAGCATCCTCAAGTTTTCTTAAACATATGAATGTTTTTACATGCTAATGTCCTCAATATGTAAATGAACAATTCTTTGATCTGTCAAAGCTGTTTTTTTTTTCCTGCCGCCTGCAGTAAGTAACTTGGCTGCAGAAATTACTTTTTGCTTCTCCTCAGGCTGGTCAGGCAATTTTGCACCGCAACAGCTGTAAAACTATATTTATTTTCAAAAAATATTCCTTTAACAAAAAGCTTGTTTTTGCCGGGAGTAAAGAGCAGTCCTATTTTGCCTCTGTACCAACCTCTTTTGTTTGCTTTTACCTTAAAATAGCTCACTTCCCTTCAAGCATACCATCTCAGAGGAGGCAGGGAATACAATTTTACTGTTATTCTTATTTATATTAGAAGAAGAGACGACGTCACGTTTGCCCGAGATAGAAGTTATAGTAAAATGGGGTGACAGTATTTTAAAACAAAGATAAACATTTTAAGTTTTAGTATTTAGCGCGTCTAGTGTTGCTAGTATTGCTGAAATAGCAGTAAAGTACGGGGGTTGTCTATAGTATAACCATCACATGCACACAAAACCTTGGAACTGCTCTTTACTGGAACCAATCTCCATATTTGAAGCATCCTGCAACCTGCAATTTCAACAATGAGTTGTTTCATTTTGAAGAAGGTGTGATGGTGCCGGGATTCATTGAAAAGGAAACTTGCAGCTGGATGGTAGCTCTTCAGGACTATAGTTGGCGATTCCTGATCTGGACAACACAAAGCAAAATGGATTTTCTTTTTAAGTAGATTCTTGACAAACATCTCTCTCGTCTGTCTCTGCTGCGTCTGACTTCATTTCAGTTCACTCAAAAACAACTAATTTTGAGTGTTCAGTCAGTGCCAGCATTTACACCGAAGAGTGTTATTAGTAAAATCTAGTAGGGCCTCCCTAACAGAGAAGAAAAATAAGAGATGTTTGAGTTTTTGAGTGGTTGATTCTCAGACTGGCTTGATGAAGCTAAAATTGCAGTGAAAAGCTCTTTTGGATGTGCATTTACAATGGTTTCCATGTTCACATCTCATCATTTTTGGCGATGTGACCTTTCGCATGTATGGTGACTACAGGAAGAGCAGGTTGTGAGGTAAATCTTTAATGTTTTTATACAGTAGTCTTTCATGAGCTGCATATGGGTCTGTCCTGTTAAATATGTGGAAATATGAGTTCACTTTGAAATGGTGGTCTGATTAACAGATTTTATTATATAAAGGCATAAATATTTGCAAAAGTTTGAGACAAGGGTAGCCCCTTTCTGGGTGTGATTTTAATATTTTTGAAGACATCAAACATATTATTCCCAATCTTACTTTTTTACAGCTCTACAAATTTTATATGTTACTGGTTGCTTGCAACAGTCTTAATCTTTAAATGATAAATATCTTTTTCATTTGTTTTCACTGCTATTTCTAATTGTGATATCTATCTGAACTCCAGCATCATCATATGATGTATTTTTGACAAGTGCTGGTTTGATCAAATGAAATTGCTGTGAGAAGAATAATGACTGGAGTTATGCAAAAGCAAGTGTTCCTTAATTCGTTTGGAGAAATATTTCTCTTTAAGTCAAAGTGCAGTAGGATTTTTTAAGATGTTAAAGATACAGTTCACTAATGCTTACAATGCTTATGCTACAATAAGGAATAGATATTTTAAACCAAGAAGGTGTGCTTTGCAGAACTATTCAGACGACTACACCTTCCACATAACAAACATAAACCTGAATGTATTTTATTGGAATTTCAACTGATGGACCAGCATCACGTAGTAGATAAGTGTGAAGTGGAAGGGAAATGATAAATTGTTTTTAAATATTTTCACAAATAAAAATTGGAATGCATGCTGTGCTTTTATATTCGGCCCTTTTATCCGTACTTTGCAGAACCACATTTTGCTGGAACTACAGCTGTAAACCTTTTAGAGTATGTTTTTCACATTTACATAAAGACTTCATTTTTTCTTCTACTTTCCCAGTGGGGTGTGTGCTGCTTTGAGTTGGACTTTCACCTAAAACTGAGTAAAATAAATTGAAGTGTGTAACTGTGATGTGAAAAAATAATGTGAACACATTTTTTGTTGGCATAGATAATTTTGCAATGCATAATTTTGCAATGCTTATCAACAGGTGCAACATAAAGAGGTTGAAAAAAAAAAGATTTACCATTGACAGGTGATAGTGATTAGTTGTGGTTATAATCAACATGATGCATCATCTTGTTTTGAGAAAATGATCTAGGTTTATTTTATCAGTCTCTTTCACATAAAAATAAATAAAAAAATAAATACATATCTTCACTGTCTACATAAGTTGTATGGATAAGCCTCAATAAATCATGTGGCCTGTTAATAAACAATGAGAAATTGGAATGGCTGAATTGCATCTCTTAATGAACCAACTAATGAAGCCATTAATGTCTCAACCTCGTATGTGAAGATGACTTGAGACTGTTTTAGGGTGATTTTAAATAAGATGACATAACTAGGGAGACACAGGCTCCCGGTGGCATCATAATGGTCATTTCCTCCATGAAAAAACACTGATTTCTTCTCATGATAACTCTTTTTAAACAAAGTCTTCTGTAAACATGTGCAGACAATTAGATTCATCATTTCATACCATCCATTCTTCCATCAACACAAAGCGATTTGTGATTAACTCAAAAACATTCATAACTGCATATAACGATACTTCTCTCTCATTCACATTAATTAAAACTCGAATTTAATGGTGCAGAAACTAAAAGGTTCTTTGACATAAAGTGTATTCATGTTGGAAAACCTTTCAAATAATACTACAACCAAAGAAATGGTGAGGTAATATAGAGAATGTTGTGACAGAGGAATGCACATACATTTAACAGGGAATAAACTCAACCTTAACATATTGCTAGGCATCAAATTGCTTCCTACCTGTGCACAAAAGATGACTTACTGAGGAATAGAAACTGAAGAAAAGTATTTCAGAATACATCTTAAAAGTCAGCTTGATCCCCTCAAGGCCACTTTGGGGATCAAAGTGGGCCAACACAAAAAAACCCTATCAAAAATTGTTGAAAAGTTGATGAATGTCTCAGCTTTGTCTGTAGTCCAAATAGTGTTAAAAGATTATGAATTTCCACTGGAACAACCCAAGTCTGCCGTTGATGTTGAAAGACTCTAGATACTATAAACCACATAGTGAACAAGAGAGTGCAAGCTTAAGTTGCATTTATTTTCATGTGGAATGGAGGCATAAAGCTCTTAAGATAGGTGGGCGTATCCCCAAACATGTGAATGTTTGGGGATACGCCTTCCTATTTTTGTTTATTTATTTCAATAACACCCAGGGCAAAATGGTTTGAATATTTAAATAAATATAACTGTTTGCGTTACACAAAGTGAGTGGGGAACATACCATCTGCTGAAAGCTGCGGGCAATTTTGGTGCAAAGAAAGAAAAATGAAAAAAGCAAAGTCCTCAGGGATGTCTCAGAAGTCAGAATTAAAAATTAATAATAAAATAATGTAAATAGTTAAAATCCTGCTGTCGCTTTTTGAGAAAGAAGTACACAAGTTTTACCACAGTAAACATTAAACAGATATTGCTCCACATGCGGACGTTAGTAAACAGAATTGTGATAAATTTACTGGTATCCCGTTTGGGTTTAGTGGTTCTGGTGAGACAGAAAGGCTTTGAGGAGTTTGTTTGAGTGGGGAGAGGAACAGAGTGACTGATTATACAGCTCAAAACAAAAACTCTTTTATGGTTAAATTAGTTTAGTTTTTCTTTTCTTCTTTTTTCTCATGTAATCACAAATGAATCAACAAAACATATGCATATGACGACACATTTTATAATCTGACAGCACGAATTAATGAGTTAAATAGATTATTTTACTGTTTGTGATCATCAGCAGAATCCCCTACTGACTTAAAAACACCATTCCGACAATCCAACAGTGTGGACTGTTTGATTAAGATATTATTTTTAAAAGTAACACAATTTTCTCTTGCCCTTTAACCAGTTTTCCACACCTGCTTTGTTTGCAACTGCAGAGAGAACTTCAATGGATCAGATAAAAGATGAACATTTTCCCAACTGACATACTTGATGAGCATATTTGAATCTGCACATATTTTATAAAATCTATTTAGTTAATCCAGTGCAGATACAAAGCAAATAGTAAGATCAAAACTGCTAACTAAAGAACATGCCCATGTCTCAGTGATGATAGCTGTCTACTGTTGACAGCTATCATCCATCGAGCAAGATGGAGGGACAAGAGACTATCTCCAGCAGTCCATTAGACAGATCCACTCTCCAGCTCCAGCATCCAAACAACCATTAAGAACCCTCTCAATGTGTTATTAAAACTTAAGCACAAATAATATAAAACAATGTATTTTGTATATGTTAAATTTAAATATTGATGGAACTAATTTACAATTCAAGAAGTTATAAAAGAAGCAAAAAAAAGTGATAGGAACAAAATAGGTGTAGTGTTGTAATTTCTGTTTTTCTTATCTTGAAGGTCACATCCTATATAGAATTTGTCCACAGTGATTTTTTTTCCACAGCAATAACATAAACTTTCGCTGGAGAGTCACTGGGGAAATCAAATCACACTGCAAAAGGACCTTGTTCACAATCATTCTTCGAGTAAGGTACCTTTAATCCACTCATGGAATGGACTTGTTACTAAATACTTGACTCCAAAACACAGCTTCTCTATTTGTTGCAGAGAAACAGATAAAACAATAGGAAATTGTTAAATGTATTAATTTAATCCTGCATAAATTGCATAAATGTTGGTTACGTGCTCATTTTACTTGGAGTGTCAATCTCAATCTCATGAGTCTCATATAAAAGCTGGAGCATTTTGCAATTGCTTGTGGCAAGACTACAACAAATAATAGAAAAAAAACATATAAAAAAGGCCAATAAGGAGTATATTTAAACAAACAAATATTTCGCAAATTCTACTAATAAAATATCAACGACAAAAAAAGAAAACTCTGTGTGTGCTTAAGAGTTCACCTAAAAGATGCAGACCAAAGTAAAAAGCAATTACAGTAGCAGTGTAAGAGCATCTGAATTATTAAAGAGAGAAATGCAGACATTAAGACACAATAACAAATCAATGAAAAACAGGAGAACACCATGGTGATTATGGGTTAAATATGGAAAGAATTACATAGTGGACAGAGTTAAACACTGATAGTTTGGGAACAAAACGCAGATCTGAATGTATAATTAAAAGAAGCAGCCAGTTCCATGAATATGGAATACAAGTGGATGATGAGAGCAGGAGGTAAGCTGGACACCATAATCACTTGGCATCCTCAGATCAGAGGAAAAGTAAAGTCAGTCCCCATAATGTTAGGTGAACGACATGTAAAAGCCCTTTTCACTACCTCTGGGAATAATTATAAGATAAAACTCACATTAACAAGATTTCACCTGGTTTTCATACAAAAACATAGAAAACAATAACAAGGTTTGAAGAAGAGACAGAATGCACTTTAGCATGTTTTTAATTTTCTTTTTTTTTTATCACATTTTGATAAAAATGCTGGAATGGAGTGGACTGGACAACAGAAATGGAGCCTAAACCCTCCTAAAGTAAAGGTAAGATGTTTCTGATAGGTCAGAGGCCTCCTTTCTCTTAACTGTGAATAGCTCTATTGTAATATTAATGAACATTCCCTACTACCCTTTTATTACTCTGATTTCTTTACCATGTTTTTGTTATTCTGTCCAAATCTCAGATGCCAAGAATTATTGCACAAGGCAGACATGGAGCTAAGGCGTAAATTCAAGCTGGGAGACAGAACACAGCTGATCTACATCACAGCTGATCCTCTTCAATCACGTCACACCCTGCTGCGGCCAATCAGGATCGGCGCCCTTGCGCGTCCCAGCCAATCAACGTCAAGCTGGTCCATTCAAGAAGACGAGCTTCCGGGAATCTGCCTGCTCGTCAGCTGTGCTTCGCCCACCTCCTCCTTATCTCCACCTTCAGCCCGATGACCATTCTCCAGGCGCCCTACGCGCTCCTCCATCCAAGGCTCTGCTCCATCATCAGTATTCGGACCGGGGTAAGACTAGTGAGCTTCGCCGGACTCAGCATCTTCCCCCCGGCGATCTACGCTCACTAGTCTTCCGCCGGTTCGAGCGCCAAAGATTTGTTCATTAAAATCCTCTAACTGCTTATTTTTCTCTGTGTGAGTTGATCCAGATTGAAATGAGGATTATTATGTTTTCTTTATCCCTAAAAAATCTATTAGGATAAGAATTTGTCATGATTACTTGATGATGCTCCAAAAATGATACAATAACTGGATTAATTAGTTTTTCATTTCAAACTATTTTTCATCAGCTGGGCACCCTTGAGCAGATTAAGTCCTACTTTGTTTCAGGATGTCTTTTAAAGCAGTTTCCATGTCCAGGTTCAGTTGCTCCTTCAACTAATATTTTAAAGTAACCAAGTAGATATAGGCTGAGTTTATAATGTTGCTATAATATGTTATTTCCATGTCAAGCATCCCAAGCAAAAGATATCATTCAATCGGTATTTATATACAGGTAATCATTTATCAAGTTAATAAAATGTGATGGATTTCAAACCTGCTAACAAAACTTTCATTGAGTAGTGCTTCCTATCAAATCTAATAAGAGAAAATTAATTAAAATCTTTAATTAGTTGTAATAGCAGATTCTAATCAAAGAAAATAGAAAAAAGATAAAAAGGTTAAGCTAGAATCACAGCACATAAAAAGAATATCTCCTGGTTGTACCTTATATACTGTCATAGCCCTTAAACTCAACAAACCTTCTTTTATGACCTATGACACTTTCAGTTTTGTATATTGCAATACTTCCAGTACAATAATGTAAAATCGACATATGCAATGAAGGTGTGCTCATAATTAGACTAAAGTCATGAATGACCCCAATCTATGCTGGATACACTGGGGCATATCCAGTCAAGCTTTTCTAACAAGAACTCAGTCAACTGAATCATGTTTAATCCAGATGTAACCTACACAATAATCCAAACAGCCAGAAAGAAAACTATTTTCCAACAAATAAATGTACTTCCAAAAGACTGAAAAATAAATCACACCCCACAGAATATCAAGTTAATCAATCAAGAGATCGGTTTAGTGCAAACAGCCTATTTCTGCTGTGACCTCTGAGTGTCCAGCAATGCATTGCTTGACTTTGTCTCAGTCTTATCAGCCAGCAGCTTACTATCTGATAATCAACAAAATAAGTACAAAACATGCCTCTGATAACCGATCATGCTGTTAGTGCTGTTAAATTTGGCTTTCCCAATGTTTTTTAAAACAATATAAACTGTTTAAAATATATAACAAATAAAAAATGTATAGAAATGTGTGATGAAAGTCTACATACTTTATAATTACAGAGATATGTTGTTTAATTGAAGTTCTTGTAATGTAATTGGCTGCCTCTGTTATTTATGTGTTGCAACTTAAAAGACAAAAATTTTGAAAAAGCATTTTTTTATTATAAAAGACAAAACAAAATACATTTATATGAAATTTAATAAAATATATCAGTCCTCGAACCTCTACATTAAAATTAAACATTTTATGATTTCAACAACTTATATATTTTTTGGAGTCTTAAGTTCCACATGTAACAAAATTATGATGCCCGACTGAACAGTAGCAGGGCCTTACAAGAAGTTATAAACTTTTTCTCAATGTGAACATGAGAACATGATATGGAAGAACTGTGGCTAGAAATATCTTGGAGCTAAACTCAGAGTGAATTTGATGACATTCCACCTTATCTATAAAAGACTTAGGCAGTGTAGAGTAGACCGGCTTAAATACAATCCAGACATATTTCTGTTTCTATTTTACACAGACCCGTTCAGCATAACGGGTCTGTTATGCTGAACTGTGTTATATAATAAATACCTCACTAAGTATCACAAAATAAATATCAAACCCCGAGAGCTGTCAAAAGCAGTTATTCTGAATTTATACATATGACTCATTTCATTCTCATGAGCAGCCTATACGAGGACTTGAGTCAGTTTCATTTGCACAACCCACCGCACATTTTCAGAGGGAAATACAGGGTGCAGTAATATTACAAGCCTATTTATGTCATGTCCAATGTGAATTGCTTTGAAATTTCTGAATACACCTCACAATTGTTTAAAAAGTATCTCATATTCAGATTTTACTGAGAACGTAATACTTTAGAATCAAATATTGAAAGTAGTGTATAAATTTTGATATGATTGAGAAGTTAATTTGTTTCTTTAACTCTATGTTAGCGATTAGTAGTGTACCAGTTTTATAAATCTATTTAGGTGAAAAAAGTGAAAAAAATCTGTTCAAGTAGGGAAATTGCAATAATATTGGGACTTTGATTTTACAGTAAAAGAAGATGTGACAAAATGTTTAAGAACATAATGCCCACCTCTGCTTGTAAGGCAGAGAGACTGACTGCTAGTATGATGATATCTCCTGATGTATGTTTTGTTTTCCTTTTATGGTTTTAATATTACTGTTGTTTTCAATAAGTTAATGTTGTTCTTCCATTTTTCTTTTCAACAGCTGGAATCACAGCTGGAATCCTAACCCCCCCTAAGTCTGGGGGAGTTAGGATTGTTTATATCCTTTTTCTTTCCTCTGATCTCCTAGGTTTTTATGGATGATTGCTGTGCTTAATCAATCTGGCCCTGTTGTGATTTCTTCAGTTTAAAGGGAGTTTATTATCTTCACTGTCTATGACTTCTTCCCTTGCAAATGCTAATTTCCCAAATGTTCAAAACGAATTGGCAAATTTGTAATTCAAATGTAATTTACCAAATCGGGTTAGATTGTATTTGGACTAAATTGATCTGTATTGGTTTAAACCAAATTAGATTAGATTGAATAAATGTCACGTTTTATATTCTGTTTATCTTTCTTGCAAATGGGCCTCAAGCAATTTCTGTCAAAAATGTCAAAAATTCTGTCAAATTTTAATGTGTGTTCTTTGCCTTTATTGTGATTATACAGCTACTGACTTGAACCTTGCAAAATAGGTATCTGATCTTAGTGGGATTAATCTGGTTAAATAAAGCTTTATTTTAGGGAGAGTTGACTTTTTTTACAGTATTTATTGAGGTTTTGTTCTAGCTAATATCCACCACAATGTTGACAAACCACAATGTTGACAAACTGCTGCAATGCCGACCAAAAACTTAAATCACCCACATTTTTACCAACAGCTGTATGAACAAATTATAATCACACTAAAACAAAGACCTTTAGTTCTCCTTGCCTTTAATTACATACACCTGAAAGCAGATATGTGTATGCACTTAATTTAAAATGCATGACTGTTTTGCTCACTGCCTGGCAATAAATCAGATCTTTTCCTATTTTATGTTTTTAAGAGTATGCACACATTTTCCTAGTATTGATGGAATTGCCTGTTCCATCAATACTATTTTAATGTTGTGGATGCCCTTCCACAACCTTTTCACAATAATCTGCATCAATTTTGCCCCGTTGCTCCTGATAGGATGGTTGTAACTGAGTTAGGTTTAGAAGGCAGGTCAGGCAACAAATTTCCCAAGAGACTGAGATAAGAGCTTTATGAGCACCACTCCAAAACATTAACTTTGTTGTCCCTAAACAACATTGTTACTAATATGGCAGGATAATTAAGTCAGTGTGCATTTGGAGGACTTATCTTTGCCTAAGCTTTAACTTTCTTACTGAAGTCTGAAGATGTTGCTTCAATATTTCCATATGCTGCCACCCACATTCGTCATAGTTTGGCTGATATTCCAAGCTTGCAAGAGTCTCCCTTTTTAACAAACCTTTAAAAAAAATTAAGGTCTTTGTTCCTGAGTGTGTTTGAAAGGTGTAATCTGTCTTTTTATGTTACATTTCGATTAATAACCTCTTTATCCTTCTACACAGGTTGGACAGGACTCTCTGGACTGGATATTTTCACAAGGTCCTTTGCTTTTAACCAAGGGCATTGAAGTAGAATGCAATTGTTCTTATTTTGTTTCTTGCATTAAACAAAATAGCATTTAACATTTAAACAAAATAACATTTAAGGGGGAAACATTTCATTTCCCCTTCAAAAAACATTGTAATTTTTGAGTGCAGTTGGAAACAAAAACCAGTCAAGGATCCCACATGAAATAGAAAGTGAATGAATATTTCCTTTATTTTTTTTTAAACGCCATCACTGACTATGCATGTCTGCTATTAAAATGCAGACAAATCCCGTCTGCTTTTGTCTGTCATTCAATTATGTAAATTGTTATCTAAAATAGCATATGCATTAGGCATTTCAAAATTAAACAAACAATGATCATTCATTCATTCTTTCAGATGAGGGTATTAAAGTCCAAGTGATCTTTTATCCGAGCCAGTTGTCTCATAAATATTCCAACAATATTTATTCAGAATGAATTTCAATACACTGACATACATTGCAGACTGTAAGCCCAGTGCAACAAAGCAGGCAACACTGACTAAGCAAAGATGTAGTACTTTAAATCGGGGATTAAGGGTTTACACATGGAGAAAAGTGATTAGTGAGAGCACACACAAGAAGCACACAGTAACACACATAGTCACTGTGTCATGGTGTGAACAAAGGGTTTAGCAACAAAAATACACCCTAACCTGTGGTCGGGATGTCAAGAAAGGTTCCCACACGGCTAAGTGTTGAACATACTTTTTTCTTCTTGTCTTATTGTTTTGAATTGTATTTGTTTCACGAATGATAGCCTACATTTTCACAGTAAAGTAGTAGTGATAGTCTCACATTGGGATAACAGAGCAAAGCTTTTCTAAAAGTACAGAAAAATACTTTCAAGACTCTCTGTTTTGATGAAGAAAGTCTAAAATAACTTCTACAGTTCATTGCATAGGTAAGACAGGTGCAAAAATAAATTCGGTCAAATATTTCAAAACATCGTTCAGATATTCTAAGTTAAAACATGATTTTTTTTTTTAAACAATCACAGCTATTTTTCTTTTAGGCAGTGTTTCCCACTGTCTAAAATAATTTAAAATTTAAAAGAATATGTTACCCCTATCTCTATTACTATAAACTTAGCAGTTGAGGCTGTCCACTAACACACTCAACTACACTGATTCCGTTCAGTGGGAGAAATGGCAAGCTTACATAAAATGAGAAAGTTGCGAGTTAGTACGTTTTAAAGATCAAGCTGGAAAAACAAACAAACAAAACATCTAGCTGTCCTGACTGTTCTGGGATGTTTTTCAAAGTTTGACATGAAACGCCATGCAGCTCCTGATCCTCATCGCCCAGCTGAACATCCTCCGCAGTTCTAACGCGGAGCGCAGAGGTGGCAGCCCTGCCAAATAGGACAGAGATCAGTGTGTGCTCACAGGGGATTGAGTCTAAGTAGCTGCGTCGCTAAATACCCAAATGGGTATGACCCGAACGCACATAAGCAGAGATCAAAAGCGCCACAAAGGAGGAGACGCCCGAAATTCTTCGGCTGAGCGCACAGAGACCAGGAAGGACACATGAGTAGAGGATAGATGGATGCCCCACACTGCAGGATTCTTTCAAAAAGTAGGACCATCCCGACTCACTGCGTTTCACAACCGTGCAGGAAAAAAGCTCAACCTGCGCACGCACGCGCCATAGCAGATACGAAATGAAAATAGCCGTCCTCGGTGCCCCCCTACCTCATTCTGCGTCCTCATCCCACTCTCACTCGTGGTGCCGCCGATACGCTTCTGTTCTGCCTCAGCATCCCAGAGCTCGAGGTAGTGGAGGGAGGGGGTGGGGGGGAGCAGAATCATGACGGTGATGCAATGAGGCTGACGCGCCGCTCAACGAGGAGGAGCCGACCAATGAGAGTGTAATCCGAGAAATTCCTCACCAATCCACTCAATTGAAGAAAGTGAAGGCTGTGCTTGACCGCAGTCCGTAGTAGCAAGGTAGATTGAAGCTGTGGGAGAATTTTTTAGTCAGCCGCCCGTGCGAACTGTTTTCATTCCCCATGTCTGCGCTGCAGATGTTACAGCTCCAGTAAAGCAACATATTGTGTGACCAATCAGCTACGATTGTAGTCACAGCTTTTTAAGAATAATGTGACGATACTAAATAACATCAGCAACAATGATCAAATAAAAATTGTGGTGATGACCAAATAAATAAATAAGTAACTAACTACCTAAATAAATAAATAGGTTCATTTGATTTTGCTTTTATCAACAAGCCCAAGGAAATAATCTTTGGCACATGCAGGACAACAGTTGTCCAAGAAGTTGAACTACACCTAAGCTTACTTTCTATGTCTAGCATTGAGCGTTGCCTACTCACTGCTGCATTTTTGCAACCAGATTCTATCTCTATTTGGTTGAATACGAAACTGACTGTTTTGGTCTGGCTGTTTCTGTTGTCCTTTCTTTTCCGTCAGCTGATTTGGACTTGCATCAAAAATATCCCAAACTCTTGTGTGTTGTCATAATTAGACACTGCTGAATGGAAACATGTATCTTCCACTATTTTTCTCTGCACCAGTATCACCTTTAAATATCCTAAAATTGCCAGTCCCAAGGATTTTACTGGTTCTCTTTAACAGGTAACAGGGTCTTCCTATCATCTTTACTTTTTGTGCATTACTGTTTCACGCAAATATTTCTGTCTGCATCAGATGGCTGGTCTGAGTGACAATGAGTGTTTTTATAAGTCATCATGAGCAACTGCGCTATTTTTTTTTTATTTACTCTTTTTGGGCTATGTCATGTGTTTGGGTTTTTAGGACTTTTGCGGTACATTTAAAACAATTGTCCCCACCTGATCCTCTCTCTTCTGTAGCCACTTAGTTTAATACGTCTCCCATTCAAATTCCATTGAAAAAGCATTGATATGCTCCTCATTTGGTCTTGTGACATTTTGCCGTCTACACTTTGGTTTTGTTCCAATTGAGAAAAATCGCTGTGTCAATTCGGTTTTGTGCCTCTGGTCTCGTAAATGCATCATTCTTCACATCTCCACAGAATGACACAGAAAGCCATGAAGATTTTTTTCTGCAGGACTGCCTGGGCCCTGCTGGATGATCTCGTTCATCCAGCAGGGATATCTTGTCCAGACCTTTATCCATTGATATTTTATTTATGTTTGCAGTATTATGCACTGTACATATTGAAAGAGACAAACTTTTTTTTAAATAAACAAGCAAGTTTTAATAAAAAATAAATAAATAACAAGGGATTTACCTGTATTATTGCTTAAGTCTAAGGTTTAAAATCAAACTGACAAAAAACAAAAAAAAACAAACAAAAACAATCTTATAGATTACATTATTAACAAAGGTAATAGTTCGTCCATTCCATCTGTCCATCCACTATCTACTATTCTCACCAGAGGGGCGGAGTTGGAGTGGAGGTGTAGGGTTAGATCACTTCAGGGACTTCAGATTCTTTCTATAGGGACAGAATTTGGAGCAAAAACTATGCAAATAAACAATGATTCAACTTATCACTCTTCCAGACAAATCTATAAGTAACACTTATGTGACTGGATCAAACATTATGACTTGATCTGTAAAGAGACAAAGGAAACAATAGGATTGAATTTTTTATTGCCCTTTGATCAACAGTATTTCAGATGAAGCAGCCTGACAGCAGGACATAATCAGAAATGTTCTTGTACAAAGGAAAGTACAGTAAACTGTTTATTCTAAAAAATACACATTTTTCAATGTAAAATATATTCAGTTCAAAGTAGGATACAAATGTCTCTATTAACTCCATTATATTATATACTTTCTATATTATAAATAAGACAATTTAAGATCGTATCAGTCTGCACACCAGGTGCAAAGAATAATGCTTAAAAATGTTTAGTTCAAAGATGGACCTGCCGAAATAATACAAAAGTAGAGAAAACAGAATGAAGCTGTTCAGAGTCTGTTAGTAAAATGAAATAAAACAAAAAAAAATAGAATAAAATTTAAAAGGACTAAGTTGAATTGTATTTGATCATAGCTTTGTAATGATCTAAAGGTATATATTTTCACATGATTCAAATCAACTAGATCAGGGGATTTTAAAGTGTGGGTTGTGTTTCCTCTAGGGCTCCCAGAGTTTTTCAGTGGTGCCATGATGTGAGGAAAAAATAAGTAAACAAGAAAAAGCAACTGCAAACATTGAACAAATCTCACTAGGCCTGTGCCAGAAACAGACGGATCTTTAGTACCTGAAGATGTGATGGGTAGAGCTAGGTTTATAGTAGATGCCATGCATTAGATTTATGGCTGGTTGTGGGGCCGGACTGTGCCAGATTATGCGCACAACCTTTCACTCAAAATGAACAATTTGGAGGGTGCTCTTGCAGAACAGGTTCATCTGTATCAGCATTTAATCCCTTGCTGAAGACTCATTCTCAGATGCAATGTTTGCATCAAATACAAAAGGGAAAATTGCCTATTTGCTTTCTTATAGGGGACTAACGCTTCTACACTTTGAAAACCCCTGAATTAAATTAAGTCATTTAATAAAAATTAATGTAAGTTTTATAAATCTATATAGAACTGATTAAAAACAACAGAAAAATTAATATGAACATGGGATCAAATACTGAATGGTTTATTAAACTGGACTACTGCTTATCAGAAAAAAACAACCATACACTGCAGTGAACATTAAAATGACACAGACTAATTTCCATGTCTGCCCAAGTGTACCATATCTACGTTCTTTACTTTTATCTGCACTTTTATCTACCTTTTCTTCACTTACAACTACACCCTGCTTTTTCTCACAATTTACAAATATATACACAGTTTCCTCTCTATTCCTGTCAGTTAACCTTACCTTTTTACATTACTTAACTGTATGACCTTCATTTAAACACTTTCCTAACTGTTCCAACAGTAGCCTTCCGTTACCCTTAAATCTTTTGTTCTCTTTTATTGATCGTACTTGACTAAACTCTGAATGTGGGAGATTACATTTCAAAGGACGCTTCTGGGAACAGCCTTTCTATGTTGGAGTTTGGGGGACATAGGAGAGCTTTCCGGAGGGGGCCAGTGAGGTTTTGTTAGCTGAATGTCTTCCTCTATTTTAAAGGTTTTCTTTGGTGGATCGCCCTGAGGAGGCCAGACTACGGTTATCTTGTTGCAGTGTGGCTTGCTTTCTTTAAATGTTTTTGTCATTTCGTTTCCACCTCTGTGGGGTTTATCTGTTGAATTCACACTGTTCATGGAATATCTCCAATCTATTTGATCATCTAAGGGATTTGGCCCACTGCTTGCCACAAGAGGGTTTTGTCCAAGACCGTCTTCGTATATTCCTTTGGATTTAAGAAGTTGTTTGTAATGAGGTTGGCAGTAAAAATGTCCATGAAGAGAGACATAATTTCCCAAACTGCAAAGACAAAGAGAAAAAAAAAAACATTTAAAATATTTTTTCTTTCTTTTTTTTATGTACAATTCTGCTTTCGCAAACTAGTATTTATTCATTTTTATTTGTAGGAGAAAATTACAATCCATTCCAAACAACATACATTTATATAAGTTAAAGTTTATTAAATAAGACAAAAGCAGAGACAGAACATTGAACTCGTGTCACATTTACCTTAATTTATTTCTGCAATGCTCACAGCAGAAACAGGATTTATGGTACTTTTTTTTGTCCACTATCAGAGCATCCATCGGATAAGCCCTCCTCCGACATACTGTACAGAGCTCCGACTGCGGAACACGAATCTGCTTTCCAAAAAGATCAAAATGGAAATAGTGAGTTTTTCAGCATATGCAGCTTTTCAAACACTTTACTGAAGTTGAAAATATAAACATAAAAAACTCTATCTATCTATCTATCTATCTATCTATCTATCTATCTATCTATCTATCTATCTATCTATCTATCTATCTATCTATCTATCTATCTATCTATCTATCTATCTATCTATCTATCTATCTATCTATCTATCTATCTATCTATCTATCTATCTATCTATCTATCTATCTATCTATCTATCTATCTATCTATCTATCTATCTATCTATCTATCTATCTATCTATCTATCTATCTATCTATCTATCTATCTATCTATCTATCTATCTATCTATCTATCTATCTATCTATCTATCTATCTATCTATCTATCTATCTATCTATCTATCTATCTATCTATCTATCTATCTATCTATCTATCTATCTATCTATCTATCTATCTATCTATCTATCTATCTATCTATCTATCTATCTATCTATCTATCTATCTATCGTGTTTTACTCACATTCATAGTTGTAATATCTGAAAACCCTTTTAGATTAAAGAAGGTACATAATGTACAATAAATCATATTTGTCAAGGCAGACATGCACCGTACTTCAATGCACTGTTGTGTTATCAAACAGACTGAAATTAGTGTTAATCAGGAATGTCAACATTTCATCATATACAGTGGTGTGAAAATGTGTATGTACCCTTGCATGTTTTTTTCCTTTCCCAATAATGAACCCTGTCATTTAAAAATTGCATTTTGTTTTACTTGTGTTGCCTTTGACTAATATTTAGATTCTTTTGATGTTGTGAGACACTTATGTGTAGAAAAACGTTCAAAGACAATTGGAAATCAGGAAGGGGAAAACACTTTTTCACACCTCAGTATGATACACAGGACCCATCTGAAGAGTGCAATTAAGGTTTTTTAATTTAAATATGTTAAATTATTAAAAAACAAAGCAAAGCCTTTAGTCTACTGATTTTGTAGTTTTTCTATGTTAATGCTTCTGAGCCAAAAGTTATGAACTAAAGCTGGATCTAAACCTATATATGAGGAACTGGATCCCTGCAACAGTAAATAATGGTGTCCTGGTTTCACAAAGAATCCAGATTATATACAAGTCTACGCAGCTAGTTAAACAGTTCATAATAATTTTTGTACCTTTTCCTCTTGTGAGTACTTTAAATGTCATATTTCAGATTTGAATATAAATCAAAAATATGTTTTGTTTATCTGTGATACTGATTATTCTCTCATTTTTAGAAATATCCAGTTAAAGCTTTCAAAAGCAATTTTGCTTCTGCTGAAATTGTTTTTGTTTTGAGAAGTTTGCTGAACTGCTAAGGTTACTGTAACATGTCTACTATTTATTTCAATATGATTTGTTGATATCTTAGTTAGTAACATGTTACAATGCCATGTTGAAAATAGTTACAAAAAAGTTGCTCTCTTCCCTCACAATTTTGGTATTTTGCTTTGAGTATCATATAAAGTTCATGAATAATGTCTTTGGACAGTAAAGAAAAACATATGAGGAAACTAAAAAAGTAAAAATAAAGCAAAGTTGAAAAAAGCAGAGAACAAGTTGCACAATCTTAATATTTTAGTTTCATTCATTGCAAAGCAGATTTGTTTTTATCATGATTGTATCTGAATAAAACTACAGAGCCAGTAATACCAACAATCCTGCCAGATTGCTCCATTTATTTTGCCCCAAGTAGCAGCAACATACAACCATGCACTGAGCCCTAAAGGAATAGCACACATGCATCAATCAATGCAGGCAATAACCCACAATGACTCATGAACCACATGTAAGAACTTTAATTTGATTAATTTATTTTACTCAAGATAATCTCTAACTTGGACATTTTAAAGTTAGCATATAAACAAGTCAATGACATTTGTTTGTCAACCTCCCTTTTAGCACCCCTACAGACTTCCTCTTCCAGGCCATTTCAGACACTTTTCATTATAGAGACTATGAAAACAATCTTGTAAAAGCACATAGGCCGTGCTATTAAATTTTGCTGTTTCATGCCATGCACTCTTTACCCGATGAGACAGTCTTTGTCTGATGTAGCACAGCTTGTGATGATGTCTCTTCAGAAACAGTGTACCCAAGATTTTTGAAAACTGTCTCACTCTCTGTCCACGTTTTGTGGAAATTCCTCAGCAGATTTTCTGTGGTGTCCTCATCGTAAGTTTCTGTTCGCCTGGCAGCTTTCTTTTTGACGGCATCGGCATAAGAAAAAGGGACTGGCTGGGTTGAGACATTTTCGGAGTGCTGAGTGACAGCAGTGATTGTTCCAGTTACTTTGTTACCAAATTCATCAACATTTGAGAAATGTTCTGTGATTGTTTTGGTTTCTGAGAGGGCAGATGGTTGTGCCAATATTGTTTCTGCATCATTTCTTGGAAAAGGGAGCGGAGTGCTCTGCTTTGAGCCTCCTTTTGTCTCATGAGATCTTTCCAGATTTGGAGAGTCTACTCTTGCTTTGCCGAGACTTGATACAAGCTCCTCCTGATCCGTTCTCTTCTCTGAAACTGAGAAACATTGCTCATCCAGTTCAAAAACATTTCTAATCGCCTGGATGTTAAAACTTGGTATTTCCTCTTGTAGTATGTCTCCTTTTTCTTTTATACAGTCTGAGCTTTTGTTGTCACTGTGAAGGCACTGTACAGGTGGAGTGAGCTCTTTTCTGCTATATTGCTTTTCTTCTGGGGATTCAAATTTGTTTATAAAACTTGACAAGTCTGCCTTTAGAGGCTCATCTTTTTCTCTGTTCTTGTTTTCAGCCTCACACTCCTCCATGTCAGGACCCAGCCGTTCACTTATAGTGATGGGCTCCTTGCGCACAAAGATCTTATTAAGCTCAGCTTTTTGTGCCCCTTCAAAGAACTCCCGCTTTTCTTTGACAGAAGCAGATATCATGTCAGAATCATCCGAATCTTCTCCAGAATTTGCCTCCTTTTGGAGTTGTAACACATCATTCTCAGAGCTACTTTGCGTAATGCTTGTTTTTGAGTTGGATAACTCTGTCAGTGTCCCTGAAGTCTCTGTAACTTGAGCATCAGTTTTGATTTGCTGGTGAAATGTTGAAGGCAGTTCTACAACCTCTGATTTCTTCTCAATCACTTGATGGGTGAGTAGTGGTGGGGGTGTGACAACCCGAGAAAGTTTTGCTGTTGTTTCTTTGAGTCGGGCCAGATTTTCTGCCTTATCAAATGTCGGCGACGGTGTGATTCTGGTGATGCGTGATGTCGGGGTGTCGCACCTGCGTGGTGGAGGTGTAGGAGGGGTGGGTGGCCTGTGGAGTAGGGTGGGTGATGGAGTTACTCTTTGTGGTGAGTCTGTTCTTCGTGTGGACTCGATGGTGATAAATGTTGGAGAGGGAGGACGCATTCTGAGTGAGGGGGATGGAGCTCGGAGGTCGACTGACTTGCACAAACTCACTTCTTCTTTTCTGCTTTCATGTAAGGTGCTTTTAAGAGTTTGGTGTTCAATTTTGGCAGAACCGATACTGATTTTTGATATTCTTTGTGCCACCAAGGCAGAACTTGCTTTCTCTGCTACGGGCTCACATTCATGCTTCTCCAATGTTTTGTCTGTAAGCTCCATTAATTTGGATTCTGCAAGTTTCTTAAGATTCAAAATAATTTCTTCATTGGTCTGAGCAGCGCTTTCAGCAGCACTTTGTTCCAATTCATGTTTTCTTTCCGGAGTTATGATCCATTCTGGCACTGAGTTTAAAAGACTTTTTACAGATGTGGAATGCTTTTCCTCTGAAATGTTTTGTATCTCTGCGATTTGAGAAATTAACACTTGGATGTCATGCCTCTGAGATCCCTTTGTTCTCTCTGTCATGGATTTTACAAGTTCCTTTTTTTCTGACTTGCCTGTCACCGTAATTGGGACATCCCAACTTTCTCTTGGTTGTTCCTTTGCGCTCTGTTGAGAAACTGTCACTTCTTTCTTTTGAGATCCCTTCCCTTGCGCTTGAAGTGCTTTTTGTTGCCCAGACTTCTGATCATCTTTTCTGTGAGCATTAATAACCTCTCTCTTGATTTGAACATGCTCTTCTTTTATACTTTTCTGAATTTGGTCGACTGCAATTGTTTCATCTCCTTGTTGAGTCATTTCAGATGTTACTCTCTTCACTTCTGTGTTTGATTCAGTGACATTTTCTTTACCCTGGCCTTGCTGTGCATTTCCTTTTGACTTTTTGGATTTCTTCTTCTTCTTTACCGGAGCAGGGGTTTCTGGTTGATTGACAGTATTGCTTACAGGTGTTGCAGCCACAACAGCAGAAGTAATATCCTTCTTTATATCTTGTTTTATCTCTGTTGCTTCTGCTTTCAAATCTTGTGAAGCACTCTGCTTTTCATTGTCACTGGATTTGTTCATCTCTACTGGCTTTTCTTGTTTGTTGTAGTTCTTTTTTGATTTTTGGCTTTGTTTGCCTGTTTTTCCATTTGTAATGAGAGACGTATTTTCTGTTGGCAAATCTGAGACTTTTTCTTGGCTCCTATTTAAAGACACATTTATTCTGTTTGTTTCATCTGTAGAAACATTATTACATACCTGTTTTACCTCGTTATCAGTTTTGTTCTGATCTTCTGATTTGTTGGAAGTAGTGTTGTGCGTTTTAGTGTCTGTTTTGGCATGGCCACTAACATCAGTGATAGAGATCAAGACTTTGTCAGTTTGGCCAGACTGATTAGAAGACACTGATACAGTTTTCTGAGTAGAAAACTCAGAAAACTGTGTAACAGTTGAGACGGAGGAGATCTTTTGACTGGAGACCAACTTTGTATTTTCACTTGTTACATTTTGCTCTTTTGCAGACAACATAACTGTGGAATCCACAGTGGTGTTGCCATGCTGGGACCTGGGATTGCTTTGGGTTACGTCTGATACCAAAACCGTCACAGAGGAGTCTGAATGAGCACCCATTTTTGTATTTGTACTTCCTTTCTTAGTGGTTCCTGAGATACTGTAATTTACCTGATCCCTACTGGACAGCATTTCAAGAGTAGCACTCACAGAGTCATGTGCAAAAGTGGGAGACGGAGAAGTTGGGGGGGTATTTTCCTCCCTCAGTTTCCGGTATTTCTCCTCTGCTTTTATCAGTGCTGTGTTAAATTTACTAGCTTTTCCTCTCATGAACGGTGGAGGGGAAGGTGGTGGAGTGAATTTCACTGGAGCAATGTAAACTTTCCTTAGTGGTAGTGGCGATTCTGCTGGTAGAGGTGGAGATGGTGGAGGAGTAAATTTTACAGGAGCAATGTTGACCTTCTTGAGCAGCTTAGGAGATTCTGGGTATGGAGGAGGGGTGTCACGGGAGAATGTCTTTGAAATGTGCATGGTTTCTTCTGTTTCATTTTTCACAGATGTTGCCTGTACCAGTTGCTTTTTACTAAATTCAACTTTAGACTCCAACTTTGGAACTGGCTGCAAAGCAGGAACTTTCACTTTTTTGACTATCATTCTTTTTGCTGTTGATGGAGAAGCAGGAACTGTTTGCGTTGGGGTGCTCTCCAGTTCTTGTTGAGGTGGAGGAGGTGGGAGGAAGTCTTGATCACCAGTGAGTGGCGGTGGTGGGAGAGGAAGGTGTTCAGTGTCAGTATCAGCAGTTGGCGGAAGAGGACTAGGAGGAGGAGGAAGAAGATCTGTTTCTGCAACGGGTGGAGGTGGTGGTGGTAGAGGCAGATCATGCTCTGGTACTTGCGACTTCAACGTGTAATTGTCAGTTTTTACTTTGGTTTTAGACAGTTTTCCCATCCCCTTTTGGTTTGATTTAAGATTACGAAACTCTGTTTTTACCGTTTTTATGCCATGGTTTTGGGTAATAGTTTTATGCTCCACCACTGTTGAAGTCTTTATTCTAACTGTATCTGACTGATTAGTAATGGAGTGATTTTCTTTAGATGTTTCAACCTGCTTTGTTGTTTTTATCTTTTGTATGTTCCTCTGTGCATCTGGATTTAGGTTTTTCACGGCAGGGCTCTGTTTGACTTTAACCCTTCTGTATACTCCATGCCTGACTTTGGGAGTTTCCCGCTGTGCTGTTTCCATGAGTGATTTGATCGTGCCTTTAACATCACCCTTTATCACTTCTTCTTTTTCCTGTTGGATTTGCTCCTGTGTCTCATATAAGGACTTGATTGACATTTTGACATCACCCTTGAGATCCTCTTCAAAAGCAAATTTCTGTTGGGTCTTTGGGGATAGAGGAGGCTCCATGAACATCTGAATTGTCCCTTTGACATCTCCTTGAACATCTATTTCCTGCTGACATATTTTTCTCTCACTTGAGGCATCTTGCAGGCTTTGCATTGCCATATGAATATCACCTCGCACAATTTCTTCCTTTTCAACTCCCTTCACTGCTTGCTTTGCCATTTCTAGAGATTTTAGGGTAGCCTTCACATCTCCAGGAACTAAATCCTCCACAGCAAAACTTCCAACTCTGGAGGTGGATGATTTCTCAAGAGATCTTAGAGCACCCCGGATATTTCCAGGAATAATATCCGGCTTCTCCAGCTCTTTGTTGCGTCTCTGAGCCCTCTCCAGACACCGCAGTGCTTTTGGAATATTACCTTTTACCACCTCCTCTTTTTCCACAACCACTGTCTGTTTAGCTGATTCTGACAATGAGCTCAAAGCCGCTTTTAAATCCCCTTTGACTATCTCCTCCTTCTGGATTCTTTCCAGTGAGAGAGTTGGCTCTGTCATGAAAACTTTCAATGCATTGTGAACATCTCCTGGTATAACATCCTCTACTGAGCGTTCAATTTGCATTTGATGTTGGCCGAGGATAGATTTGGTGCTCTTGATATTGCCCCCAATGATCTTCTCTTTTTTATTTGTGTCATCCAGAGTTTCATCAGGCCCCAACTGGAGCTGTTTGAGATAATCAAGAGCTCCAGATTCAATGCATGTGGAGTAAAAATTGACATTCCCCCTTTCAGTGTCATCTATCTTTATCTTCACTGCCTGATCTGACTTTTCTGAGCTGGACAGCCTTTCAAGAGCACTCTTTATGTCCCCTTTTACAACGTCTTCTTTCTCAACATTAACATCCTGGTTTTTATGTAGAAGAGAATATAATGTCATCCGTACATCTCCTTTTTCATCCTCCTGAATGAGTATGCCATGTTTTGCTGATCCAGTCTTACTGAAGAGATTGTTGATTGTTTCCTGAATGTCACCATGAAGTATTTCCTCCTTTTCAACATTACTTTCTTTTTCTTGGCTGAATAGTTGCTCCACTGTTGAGCTGATGTTTCCCTTCTCTTCTGAATCTATGACAATTTGCTGCTCCTTTTTTTCCTTTCTGTTAAGAAGGTTCATCATAATCGTTTGTAGATCTCCCCTGATGATTTCCTCTCTCTGAATCTCTGGAGTCTGCTTATTCATTAACTGGTATTTTGCCATTCTTACATCACCAATCTCGTCAGACTCAATTAGTATTCCCATTGAATTCACTATTTTCTGACTGTAAAGTTCCTCAAGAGTTCCCTTGATGCTTTTCCCCAATATCTCAGCCTTCTCTACCTTAGTCTCACTAAAGCCATCAAACGGTGTTGTTTCAAAGAGCCATGTTGTTGTTTTTACATCTGCTTTGGGGATTTCCTCCTGAGCAACAGATATATTCTCACCCTCATCTACTTCTTTAATGTGATCGAGAGGATTTTTCTCAAAAAGCCAGACTGAATGTTTAACATCTCCCTTTGCAACCTCCTCCTTTTGAACAGTTTCAATTAGGTTTTCAGAACTCATGCTTCTAATTTTGTCAATGGACTGGGTTTCAAACCTCCACTTTGCAGACCTGACATCACCTCTCTGTATTTCACTCACATTAACAGTCCTAACAGATCCATTTGAGGAGGTGTCAGATTCAAAGCGCTGTTTATTCACTCTCACGTTGCCTCCTTGTATGTCTTCCACAGTTTTTATAAAAGGCTTACTTTCTTCAGCAATCCTGTCAAGAGGCTGGGTCTCAAATTTCCATTTGGCAGATGTTACATCTCCTTTTTGTACATCCTGTTGTGTCACAGATTTAATGATATAGACCTCATCTGTTTCTTTAATTGCATCAAGAGGTTTTGTTTCAAACAACCACCGGGTCCCGACAACATCTCCCTTCTTCACCTCCTCACTTGTAACAGTGGTGACCTCATGGTAATGACCCTCTTTGTCCTGTATGGCATACAGGGGCTGGGTTTCAAACATCATTGTGTAATTTCTCACGTCACCTTTCTCTTCCTCGTCGCAAATAATTTTGGATGTTTTTATGTTTTCTGTTTCAGAGGAAACCTCCTGGATTTTATCTAGGGAATAGGTTTCAAAAATAAACCGACCCTTGTTGACATCACCCCGTTGCACATCGCTGACTGTGTGGCTGTTCAGATATTCCTCTTTGCTGTCATGTATTTGGTCAATGGACTGGTTTTCAAAGAGCCATTTGCAGTTCACAACATTTCCTCTTTGTATGTCCTCGGTCTGAACTCTCTTGAGCTTTTCCATTACTTCATCAGAGGAAGACGTCATAATGTCTGATGTTTGGTTTTCGAAAATATATTTTTTTCTTGAGACATCTCCAGACGCAATGTCTATCTCTGTGACACGTTTATAAGATCCTCTCTCCTCCCCCGTGAGGTTCTCCAGGTTTTCCGTTTCAAAAAGAAAGCAAGCCATTTTTACATCTTTTCCTTTAATGTCTTCTTGGTTTAAACTGCATGTCTTCAAAACTGTTTCAGTTTCGTCGTGAATCGAATCAAGTGTTTGCGTCTCAAACAGCCATGTGCAGGTCTTGACGTCTCCCTTGGGTATTTCTTCGGATTCGTTTTCTCCTTTTAATTCCACTCTTTCATACAAGATGTCCATTGGCTTTGTTTCAAACAACCACTTGCATGTTTTCACATCCCCCTTCACAATATCCAGAGCTTTATTTGTCTCCACAGTTTCTTCATCTTCAAGATTGCTGAAGTACTTGATTGCATCAAGAGGCTGTGTTTCAAATAGCCACTTTGCAGTCTTGACATCGCCAGATTCAACTTCCTGTTTAGATATTCCTTTAATGACTTGATATTTTTCAACGCTGTCATGAAACTGATCAATGGGGCATGTTTCAAACATCCATTTGTAGGTTGTTACGTCTCCTTTAACTACCTCCTCACGCCGCACTGTTTTCACTTCATGAAAATGGCCTAAACTGTCTTGCATAGCATACAATGCTGATGACTCAAACAAGTTCTTATTTGATTTTACAGAGCCAGATGTCACACCCTCTATTGGAATCATTTGCAATTCCTTACTTGTGTTAAAGTCTGTGCTCTCAAAAATGTGCTTGTAGTTTGACACATCCACTTTATCAATTTCTTCAAGGTCAATTGTTCGGATTACTTCTCTCTTTTCCTCTCTAATTTCCTCCAGTGGTTGGCTTTCAAATAACCATTTCTGATGTCTCACATCGCCCTTTTCCTCATTAAGTGGTATGGTCTTTTTCAGTTTTCCTACCTCGGCCAACTCCTTCAAGTCGTCACTTGGAATCGTTTCAAAATATTCTCTGGCTGATCTCACATTACCAGCAATAATTTCTTCTTTTGTCAAGGAATAAGAATTGGAATTGTCTTTTAACGTATCCATTGGCTGTGTCTCAAAGACCCAACAGTTCCTACGAACATCTGCCCTGCAGCTTGTTCCATCCTCTTGCGTGAGATCATCCTCAACATTTACAGTACGCATGACTTCTTTTTTCTCTTCTCTTATTTGTTCGAGAGGCTGACTCTCAAACCGCCACTTCTGGTGTCTCACGTCCCCTTTCATTTCTTCATCTACTATTGCCTTTTTAAGTTTTCCAACCTCGGGGCAGTTCTTCCTGGCTACTTGAGGACTGGTTTCAAAAAAGTCCCTTGCAGATCTAACATTTCCTCCTATAATCTCTTCAATCGACTCCGATGTCATGGCCGTTGGAGAGTCTTTTGCTTGTGTTTCAAAGACTAACCGGTGCTTGCGCACATCAGCTCCAATAATAGCTTTCTTCTCTGTTTGCAAACTTTGCCACTCATGGAGAGAATTTAATGTTTTTATCTCAAACAACCATCTGCCCCAATCTCCCTTGCTGCTATCCTCCATAGACAGACTGCACACAAGTTTTAAAGGAGCAAATTCTTTGTCTGTCAGGTCCAGAGGTTGGGTATCAAAAAGCCAGCGTGAAGCAAGAGAGTTCTCCAGTTCAGTTTCTATTTTGCGCACAGACTTTATCTCCAACATTTGGCTTGATTGTCCTATGATAACACATTTAAACTGAGTGTCAAATGTGCTTGTTATGACTTTGACTTCTCCACTGATTTCTTCCAACACTGAACGCAAGCTCAGCAGGTGGCTCTCATCAATAGTCTCTGTGTGCCCCAAGCTTTCTATTAACTTACTATCAATCATGTAAATAGAAGCATTTCCATCATCTTCAGTAAACACAATTTCTTTTGTCAAATCCTCCTCCTTGTGCATTTTGTTTAGAGTGTCCATATTTTGAGTTTCAAACAACCACGCTGCGGCACGAACATCCCCCTTATCAAATTTGTTAAATTTGTTTTTATATTCCATTGAGTTGGTGTTCAGAGAGCCCAGCTCATCTATCGGCTTGGTCTCAAACATCCACGCCGTTCGTCTCACATCTTTACCCACAATTATTTCCTGTTGAGTAATTTTCTTGTTTTCTTCTTCCTCATCAGGAGTTTCATCTTTGATAGCATCCAATGGTTTATTTTCAAACATCCAGCGCATGGTTTGCACCTCCCCAGGGAGAATCTCTTCCCACTCCTCATACTCCTCATCATAGACATCATCGGGACTACAGTCATCATCATCCTCATATGTGTACACTTGGTTCTCGACCTGGTTGTTCTCTGTTTCACTGTATTCACTGTAGTACTCTTTTTCAATATTCTTACGAATCTCAGGTTGAATGTGCTTGTATAGACGTTTCAGCTCAGACATACCCTTCTGCTTGAAAAAAGCTTCTCGATTGTGTTGTCTGTTTACTGGCTTCAGAGGCTCATGTGAGCAATGGCTCACTGGAATATTTTCACTGTCTGATGGCATTTGTAATAAGTGTGGAGGAGGAGGAGGAGGTGGAAGATATTCAGAATCCTCAGCCGGAGGGGGTGGAAAGTCCTCATAATCCATCACTGTAGCTGGGGTTGACTCCATATCAAATTCCTTACACACTTCACTAGTCAGCTTGTTGCTCTGATTCACATTTGAAGACCACTTTGATTGATTGATGTCACGTCCAATCTTTGTTGGGAATAAAAATATATTTTTTAGTAAATTAACTATTAAAAAACATGAGTATATAATCTAACACATTAAAGTCTCAAAATCTGGTTTTGATGGGGTCTATAAACAATGGTAATCAATCCATAATAAAATAAACTTCTTGCTTTCCTCTCATTCACTTCCAAACAACAAAGAAATAAATTGCTGATTTTACGCAAGACAAATCTGTCAAGGTTTTGAGTGAGTAGCACAGCTACACACCAGTCCAGTGACACAGTTTACCTCACCTAAGCATTATGAATTTGCACAGGTGTATGCTTATGCAGAGAGTATGCTCTATGCAATTAAGAGAGTTAAAAGAACTTATCTTTACATTTTGAGAGTGATCTCAGAAAAAAATATGCTTGTATTTCAAAAGTTATTACCTTAATTGGTTTTTGTGCAGAAGCCTCTTCTATTGTTCTTTCAAAGTGATCCCTCAGCTCTTTGGTTGTGAACCTGGGAAACTCTTCGTCTAATTATTAGCACAGGAGTTACAACAAAGAGGAGATTCATATTAGCAAACCTGAGATAGGCAATACAGAATGATAATTAACAGATAGAGTTGCATGAGCTCCTACCTGTATCATTCTGATGGTTTTCATAACTGGAAGCCAGGTTGCTGTCATTGTAGGTCACCTGTGAGTGTTTTAAATGAAAGATTCTGAGAGGGATTTTATGTAACTGATACATACATAATTATAATTACTCTTCTTGCCGTTATGTTATGTGGTTATGTATTATTTTATCTAATGAGTAGTGAGTCGCTACTGGAATAAATTGTTATAAATTTCATCCTTGATTTTAGACCTTTCAAGTGTTAATTGTTACACAGATTCTGCTGAAAACTGAGAAATATACAAAGATCTTCTTGTATTTCTTTTAGAATCATAATGGCAGAAAATGTTATGCATACCATAGTTTCTTGGAAATTTAGCTGCTGACTGCCTGGGACGACCGACCTGCTGACATGTGACCCTGTAACCTCATAGGCTGACATCTCCTGTTAGGGCAAAAGAGGCATTTGTCAAAGATGGTAGATGACATACAACCTCATAACACACATTTCTTGGTGCCACATATCATAACCAACTGTTTTTATGGCCAGTTATCAGACTCAACTTCAATTTAGTAATTCTGTTAAAGCATAACAGGACACAATTAAATACCATCAACATCTTGCGCTTCTTGAGCTCTGAAAAAATAATCACAGGAGTAAAGATAATAAAGCCAAGTTCTTCTTTCACACTGTGCAAAATAATCTATGAATATTTCCTTCATATTCCTTGTTAAATAATCTGTCTACATAAATGGACTACAGTGTTTATAAATATACCCTGCAGGCTTTAACAAAAAGTTGATATATCAAACAATGCAAACATGGGTCCACATGTTCAATTACAAGTATAGCAAACAAAATGCCATGCAAAAGTATTCATAACCTCTGATCCTTTATGAAGTAGTCCACATTACAACCTCAACCTTCAATATAATTAATTAGGATTTTTTTTGTAAAAGACCAGCACAATTAGTAAATTTTGGCTTAGTTGATTCATGTCAAAGTCTTAAAACATCCAAACTTGATTAGTAATCTTGCAAGGCACTGTATATACAACCTCACAGAGTTCAGGTTATCAGTTTTTTCTTGCAGAACTCCCGTTCGAATAATTAGAATGTCAAGTGTTATGATGCAGCAGCAACCAGTTCAGGTCATTACATAGCATTGCCACGATTTGCGCACTCATTTCCTCCAAGCATTTTGCATCAACCTAATGGAGCTGATCTGTGTACCTGCTCAGTTTTTTGATGAAAATGACACTGAGTTACATTGTGTGATGTTGAAGCTTCCTGGGTATGAATTTGTTTTCTCACGCTTGTAAGTCCCCCAGGCAGGGAACAGACCTCTGACTCCTCCATGACCTAATGAAGCAGGAAACATTGTTAGCTGCCTCCACTTCTGGAATTAAACAGCTGCTCAGTATGGCTTTTCATATCAGGATGCATGCGGCGCAGACAGGGGTTGTGACAGCTCATGTAGTTTGTGCAGTGTTTTCTAAATTTTTCCAACAGTTGCTTACATCTTGTAAGTGATTTTATGGTCTGCATGAATGCAAAAACTGACCCATGGTCACAGAAAAGAGTTGTCAATTTTATCAAGACTTTATCGCAACAGAAACAAAGGTTTACCTCAATTACCTCAATTGTTGTTTCCATGATCATGGATATCACTCTCTAATATTATATAATAAGGAAGAATATTTTTTCTTTTTACTGCAACTTGCGGGGAAACAATGAAAGCAGTCATCTGGATACATAGTCCATGCACAAGCTGGAATACCCTGGTTGTGATGGTGTTGTCTGCTCGCTTGGAGACAGCTGCCTGGGACATAGCCTCACAGTTGGCCTGTGGGATGACGTCTGAGTCCACAGAGTGAATCCCGATTCCTCTGGTTTTAAACTTTTAGAATGTCCAGCCCTGGTTGCACCTGCACTGCCAGCAGCTGAGGCACACAAAGCCAAGAGTTGGAGAACACATTTAACATCTGTTTTTTATTTTTTATTTTTTATTATTTGATTATCTCCCAAAAATTGGAAGCCAAATAACATCATACTGCTATTATAAATATATTTAGATAAAATCAGGTAAGTAATATATTTTTGTTAAAATCTGATTGATTGTGTCTTGAGTGTCACTCATAAAGTGCAGTTGCAGAAAAGGTGATAAAAATATCAGGATGCTCCTCTGGCCCAGGACTTAAATCATTTGCAGAGCTGTCTTCTGGCAGCTGTGCAAAATTTAGTGCAAAATTTAGTAAAAAGGTGCTAAACTACTATCCAATGTCGAAAACATTGACGTGATTTGTGGGGATTTAACATTATACCTCATTAAAATGCGCTCTCAAATAATATGAATGTACTATTTAAGGGATCTCAGCATTCATTATCGTCTTAGTTTAATGAGTACTTCTGTGGTTTCATAACCCTGTGAAATTATAGCTCATATCATTTAGAGTTTTAAGAGGGTGAAGATTCACATTAGGGTTACTGTATTTCAAACTTTTGTATGATGAGATATTGCAAGCCCTGCTTGTTAATCATGTTCTGGTATAATTAGAATGAAAGTATAGGACAAGACAATGACCTAAACGGTTTTATGATGATAAATTTTTCTTCCCTTGTTTTTAGTTAGCTTCTTTTGTGCTTTTATTTCTAATTAATAATGAAAAGTTTATGTGTAATTGCTAAACCTGAAATACTGTGTCAGGAGCTTAATCACTGTTCTAATTTGGAAAGCTTTCTTGTTTGTCTGTCAGTACTTATTAATATATAATGTGCTCAAAACAATAAGAAAACAAACTCCAAACTCAGTTTTACTTAAACAGTCTGAGCCTTATTGATGGCACAACATTGAATGATTCAAACATTCTATACTTATTCAGTTATGAAAAATAAACCTGAAATAAACTAACCTGGGCTTAGTTTATTTATTTAGCTAAAAACAAACAAACAAACATTGAAACAAATAAAAAAAAATGGTTTTCATAAATTTTTATGTATTAAAATGTTTTTAATTTATAAATCAATTAATATTTTGAAAAAAAAAAAGATTGAATAAGTGGTATGCCAGCAAAATGAAATGTAATCGCTTTTTATGCTGGTAGGCTGTTTTTTTTAAATGTTTCAGTACAACTTATAAAAGAGCAACAAATGTAGTTAAAATAATTCAGTCAAGTGAAATGATTTTGATACCAAGCAAAAAAATTCAAATCTGTCTTCAGGCCCAGCCTATTACATGGCAGACAAGGTTGGGACAAGAGCTCAAATATCAAGAAAGTGAAGTTAACTTGGCGCCATGTACATGCAAAAATAAATCCAGCCTATTTTAGACTTAACCATCATGGGTCATGTTTCTCAGTGAAATACAGTGGAAAGCTGGGAGGTCAAAGTTCCCCTTTCCAAAAGCATGAAAAAACTTGCACTCATGACCTAGCATTTAAGAATGCATTCAGTTTCTCTTCAAAACTCCATGTTTCATGACCTGGATATGAGGTTATATATTATCTAACAGCCAGAAGATCTGGCCTTCATACAAACAAACAAACAGCTAAGCTATTGGAATAACTTCATAGAATTTTTTTCTAATCTGTTCTTAGGCTAAAGGTAATTTTAACCTCCCATTTTAGTCACAGTTTGGTTTAAATTTTGCTCTCAAATCCTGTATTATGGGAGGATGTTTGCTCAGCACCAATGATTCAGTGATAGCCTTCAGCTATTTTGTTACATCTGACAACATTAAGGCAAAAAAAGTAAACTTGAAAGCTGGAAACAGGCAAAATAGTTAAACAGCACCTACCAGGAAAGAATGGTGTTGAATTATAAAATATATGATCTCAGTAAATAGAATCCCACAGTAAGGCCACTGTACCCCTGCCTGCAGGGTCTTTCCAAGCAAAAAGAAAAATCCGGGTCAGTGATGGAGACCAGCTCCAAGGCAATATGTTCACCTCTGTCCAACAAGCAGACAGTGACAGCTGATTTTATTTTAGACCCTCCGCCCCCTTGCAGTAGATGGTCCTGCGGTGTTTTTTTCCCCCTTTTTTAAGGTTCTAAGGCTCCATGCCTCCTGCGCCGAGTCCCAAGAAAACCCATACAGAAATACATACTGTGACTTATTTGCAGGCCCTTGTATACAGCTAAATCAGGTCACAGAGGTTTCATCATCATGTCTATCACCAGAGTAGATTCCATAGTTCAACAGCTGCTACCGTCTATCATAATATAACAAAATATGCACATAGAAACCCACAACAAGATACTCTGAGAATTGAATCAGCATTCACTTTTTCTAGAACCAAAGCAAAAGAAAGTGGACATCAAGTCGATATAAATTCCCTCAACAAAAAATGGTGTTTATATGTGCGAGTCTGATTTGGGACCAGTGATGTAATGCTACATGCGGAGGAGCACGGAGTTTCTGGGGCTGTAAATACAAGCGACACCTCTAAGTGTGGAGGAGCTGGCCGGCTCGTCTTGTTTAGCAAAGCTGCACTCTGTGGCGCCAGCCTGGCTGTGGTATCTCATGGAAGGTAGCTCAGTCTGTCTGACAGGCATAGGCTCGTCTGCATATATAACTCACACCTGTAGTTCTACAGACTACCTGCTTGGCAAAAAGTTTTTATGTTTCCTTTCATGCAATGTCGTTTATTTTCCTTAAACTAACTTTGCTTCAATATTTGCATGCATCTAGTATGCGATTGGCTGAAAAGTACTGTTTCTCTTCTATTTTATCTATTAAAAAAACAACATTCAAATTTGATTATCTGTTTTAAAGAAACGTGATGTAAGAAAACATAATTAACTTTTTAATCCTTCGTGAAGAACTTCACATGTGGTGGAAAACCAACACCCCAAATACAATATGCTTGCCAGTCAAAATGGTAGAGGCAGCATCATGGTGTGAGGGTTCATTTTTTCATCAGCAGCTCAGAAGCTGGTCACGGTTGCACAGTTATAATGAAAGTTTTGTGAAGTTCTTGAACAAATCCTATGAAAGACGTAAGTGTGGGGTGGAGATTCATCTTCCAGCAGTACAATGACCCCCAACACACAACCAGAACAATGATGGAATGGTGTAGATTGAGGCATATTTGCGTGTTAGGATGTGCCAAGTCAAAGTCCAAACCTAAATATATTTGAGACTCTGCAGCAAGACTTCAACATTGATGTTCATACATGCTCTACAGCCAACCTAACTAAAGAAAGAAAAATGTGCAGTTTTCAGCCTTAGAATGTGAAAATTTGGCAGACAAAAGACTTCCAGAAAAAAAAAAATAGGAATACTAATTCTTCTGCAAGACATTGTATGGTGTGAAGTATCCAAATTATTTTCATAAGTACTTTTTATAGTAAATTAGATTTGTGTTTAGATACACTGGTGATTCAAGCAATGAAAATGAAAAAGTGAGTAAAGGCAATAAACTCAGATTTACATAACCAAAGTACAACCAGCACTGGCAATAACAGTTGAATTCATTTGGATACAATGTAATGTTATGTGTTTGTCCTTTGATTGCAAGCAAATTTTAATTACAGCTTGTGAGTTATAATTCTCAACTGTTTGTGCATTTTCTTATTTAGGCAATTTGCCTTCATGCTGTCTACAAAGCAAACAAACAAACAACAAATTACACATGTTTCATGCACAATAGTAATTCACCAAAAAAACAAAGCAAAAAAAAAAAAAAAAAAACATTACATCATGTGTTCTTAACCAAATCAGGCTCTGCACACAGATATTTTATGAAGCAAACCTGGTTTTAAATGTTACAGTGAAATGAAGACAAAATATCCAGAACAGTGTGGGTGGAATCACAGACAGACAGACAGACAGACAGACAGACAGACAGACAGACAGACAGACAGACAGACAGACAGACAGACAGACAGACAGACAGACGATAGATAGATAGATAGATAGATAGATAGATAGATAGATAGATAGATAGATAGATAGATAGATAGATAGATAGATAGAATATAGATAGATAGATAGATAGATAGATAGATAGATAGATAGATAGATAGATAGATAGATAGATAGATAGATAGATAGATAGATAGATAGATAGATAGATAGATAGATAGATAGATAGATTTTCAGATAGATAGAAAGAAACTGAAGCTGGGCATTAATCCCCCATCTGCTTCCTCCACAGAAACAGCATTTTACCGACCAACCCAAATGTTTAGGAAAGAGTTAAAGAGTGCATTTGTAAACCTTTGTGCCCTTTTAAGTGCTCAATCCACAGGTACTTGATGTAAATAACTTTGAGCTCTTTATCTCAAGGGCTGAATAACTAAGATAAATCCCCAAAGCAGAAGGTAGATCTTTCTAAACCCCTTATTTTCCCTACAAAATAAGGAAAATGCATCATTCAATAATGCTTCAAGACATGTCACTGTGAAGAGAATAATGACAAATAAATACTGATATTATGATGGAGAGACAAAATGAAGATAATAAATAACTGATAGCATAGCCTAAGAATACAATTTGAAGTGAAGCGTCTTCTGTATAAACATATATGCTCTGTTTTTCATATTCATAAATTTGATAACATAGCTGGCCAACATTTGACTGCTTGTAAATTCAGAATGAGTGTTTCCAGCGGTTTTCATTTCGACCCCTCTGTCTGGTAGAGACTTTGGTGTTGCTCACATCAGTGAGCACTGCATGAGGACCAAAGGCAGATAGAGCCATGGGGTGCATGACAATGAGCTACCAGATGCCATTAGAAGTGAGCCTGTAAATCACAAGAATTCACTCAGAAAGAAAAGCTTTATATAGTGATGCAGATTAGTTTTTCTTTCTTCTTTCTGCTCTTTTTTTTTCAGTTTTAGCTGGATTTGCATTTAGGAAAAATTATTTCCCCCAGAACCATGTTGTTAGAGTTTATTATCTTCTGAACAAAAAGTGAACAATTTATATCCCCTACCATTTATTTGGAATGAGGGACTCCTTTTCACTAATGCATTTTCAATTTGCTTTAGCTTTTGATTACCTCAAGTGGAACATATTTTATGTACGAGACAAGATTGAAGGTGTAGACCTTCATTAAAGCCCAGCAAGCTTAAGTTATGATGCCAGATATGAGAGGCCAGTGACATGCTGAATTTAATAGTTGACATACACTCCAAAGTGCCTGAACAATTTTGGCCTCATGCAGAGTCACAGCAGTTTTGCAAATCGACTGGTAGTCAGAGCTCTGTGTGTGCTGATCTGTGCTGTACAAAGGGTATAGCGCTGACTTTTGACTACAAACCACCCACAAGCATTGACAGCAGACATCAAAGCAGAAAAATTAATAGGTGAGCCTGGAAATAGGCTGTGAAAATGAAAAAATAATATAAATTTAATGAAACAAGTGCAGGAAGATGGCGTGAAAAAAGACACACTTCAATGGTTGCTACAAATAATGTGGCAAGACATGAACAAATTCTAAGGGGAGCCCTTTGCCTATCATCAACAGGTCATTATCTTTAACAAGCGCTGCTGTTCTGAGTTTGTAGTACGTTTGCTGCACACAATTGCCTGTCTGTTTCTAAATTTAGGTTCTACAAGGTGAACATGTGAACAAAAAATAATGCATTTACTTCTGAAGCTAAAAACTGTTTTAGCTCCACAGTGTGGCTGTTTCCAATTAAATCCCAATAAAATACCCAGAGGTTTGCAGTTGATGACAAAATGTTGAAATGTATAATAAAGTTTCTGCTTTGCAGACAAAAAGAAAGGTAAAGAGCTTACAGAAACAACAACAGTGTTTACTTGAAAACACAGTGGTTTTTAATCTAAACGTCTTTATGTTTGATGTTTTCAAAAGTTACATTTTATATTCTGTTTCAAACCAAGGTACTGGCATGATGAATCATTTAACACTTGCAAAATATTAATAGATGATGGGTGAAGTTTACTATTTTGTATGATACGTGTCTTTATTTAATAATCAGTTATTTGTCAACTTTAAAAATGGAGCATCACTGAAAATTTTATGTTGTGAAACTTGGTTCATTCAAATATCTTAAAAACATTAATTACCATCTCCATTATGAGAGGATTGTCTTAAGTAAACACAGGCAGTTACTTTTCAAGGTGTCACTATTGGCAATACACAGCTAAGATACTAATCACCATTACTGGGCTAAGAAATTATCCCTGTGTTGGTTTTGGTTGTTTGCAGATCAAATGAGACCTTGAACATGATTCCCCTGCTGCTTATTTATAAAATGATGTGGTCTGAAGCAGCAGCAGTACCATAACTACAACACAAAATTGCAGCTTTTAAATCAAAATATAACATTCTCAAATTATGTTTTTGTTAGCTTATCAAAAAAAAAAATAAATAAATAAAATAAACAAGAAAGCAATGATCCTCTGGAGACGTTATTTACAGATGAAAACAAGTGTTTCTGAAATCTATTCAGTGTAGCTAATACAAAGCTGTGATTACTGATTCTCCTTATGCTGAATATTATAGGCCTTATACTTCCTGCATAAATACAAAATATTTCTGCTAAGATGTAAGAGTCAACATGCCTTGTTTTTGGCACTGCAGGGCTGCTGCTGCTGCTGTGCTGCTTAGATGTTCATTTCAGACCAAGAGCAGTTTCCAGTATTCAGAAGGCAGTTTAAGCTAACCAGACTATATGTTTGTCCCTGATATATTTAGTTTGGTGTTGGGTCTCTGACTGGTGGAGAAAGGTACTTTCCAAGAGGATCAGTAAATTATTGAAAATAAACCGGTCAACAAAGTTTGAAGCGTCAAGATTAAGTAGGGTGCTGGGATAGATCAATAATTTACACAAGAGTGTATTTGCATTTTCCTTCAAGGGACATTCATCGTTTCTTTAAAAGAAAACACAAACAAGTGCATCACCAAGGCGATACATCATACACACACACGCACGCACAAACACACAAGTTTCCACTTCAGTCAGTTGCTTATCTTTTTAGACTGCATCCTTTTCCTACACAAAAAACCTGAACTACTCAACAAACCAAGAAATCACTCAAAACTCACAGGAAGACACATCTGAGATTTAAGCATAATGTTTCAAATGACATCTATATGAGGCAAACTGAGAGACTCGACAACACCCATCCATGGGTTCGAGGAATATATCGATAACGCATATAGCTGAAACTCATGAGCATCATCAGTATTTTCAAAGAAGGTCAAACAGAGAGCATAATTAAAAGAACAGGATAACGTTTCAGAAGTGAAGCAGTTATTAACTTAGCTTCAGATAATCTTTTTGCATCTTCATTTTGTATATATGTAGAGCTTTTGGTCAGGGAGACATGAGCTAATAATTATTAGATAAAAATTATTAGCTTCAGTAATAATAGTAGCTAATAATTATGACTGAATTAATTATTATTAGCTTCAATAATTATTAGCTTATTATTAACTAATAATAGCTTACTTTTAGTGCAGAAAGGGCAAAGATCAAAGCAGATTTCTGCTGTCGTGAAACAGCTCAAGTACGAAAGATGTTGCAGAACAATAAAAAAAGTGGAGCAACATGTTTTTGCTCTTTGAAAATCTGATCACCCCTTGTGTGAAAAATGTATAGTCTCATTTAAATGATGTTATGCTTTTATGAAAGTAAGAAGAGAGACATGCTATTGCTTAATTGTAGTCAGACACTTTTCACCTTGGAGTTATTTCCGTCCTGTTTGTGCCTTAAACCCCTGTCTGATTTTGAAATGGTTCCATAATTTGCCCAGTCTGGCAGACACACAGAAAATAGAATTGCTCTATTTCCCTATTTTTGATTTTGATGTTTTCGTTGGTCAGTTCATGACAGCTATGCAAGAGCTATTTTATGAACAAACTGCCCACAATTATCTTTCTGATGTCTTGCCAGATTTACATTAAATGTTCTGCAGTGTCAGAAAAAGAAGTAGTGTGTTTGAGGTGCTGGTCTCTTGATTTAGATTGGCAAATACATCTTCAAATCTTCACAGACAAAAAAGAAAAAAAAGCATAGTTTCATTTAATTTCAAAAAGTGAGAAACATTTCTTTGTAATTTCATTCATTGTATGTAAATATTTAGTTTAAGATGCATATATGTTTCAGATAGAAGGATGAAGCTATCCAAACAAGAAAACGCATTAATAGATGGGTAACACCATTCAAGTCCTTTTACAACATCTTTGACCTTTATTTACAGTCATCTGTATAAAATATTACACCACTAATCTTTACCTTTGGACTTCTCCCATTGGTCAATTCTTCTTTGGTAAATGAACAAGAGTACTTTTTAACCAGACGTGTTTGCGTGTGTGTGTGTGTGTGTGTGTGTGTGTGTGTGTGTGTGTGTGTGTGTGTGTGGGGGGGGGGGGGGGGGGGGGGGTATGTGAATTGTATTCCTTTTCTTGCAAACTTGCACCAGGTTGGTAACAATATGTTGGCTCGTTCTTCATTCTGAATCTTTGGTTTAAAGTTCTAGTTCCTACTTATGGCCAACTGTAAAATCTCTCTGGTGGTTCAAGTAGAAGCGATTCATTTGTAACATATTTTATACCCATCTTTATCATACAAAACATTCCCTTAGTTTTACCTAGAATTGCTTATCTTCAGAAATATTACCTCAATAAAAATAGAGTGTGGCTGCTGCAATTCAGTGGTGCAATTAATTTGTTCTTCTACAAGTAAAAATCACATAAATAAATACTATTTATTTAGCATATAAATATACACTTTTTATTTGGTTATAAAATGTTAATTAAAATACATAAGCAAGCTTTTAAATTGTGTTAACCAGAGTGTCTTCCATATTACAAACAAACAGAGACCCTTGCACAGTCAATAACACTAAAGTCACAGAAAGGTGGGTGAAATAAATAGACATTTTGTCTTGGACTGCAGTCTTTGGCCCACTGAGGCAAATGTCTCCCCTCCTGCCAGCTGTCAGAGCTCCCACCACTCAGAACAAAAGCATTTTTCTAGACTGTCAGTCAGGTGTAGCCACTTTCTGAGCACTGTGTGTTTGATGTGAGGGTGCACACACTTGGTGTGTGTTTTGAGTTTTAAAATTCATTTAACGTTTATGAGGAATTATCTTTCTTCATGATGGGGATGACGAATGTGGCATATAAAAGCTCTGAGTTAATTTCAGAAAAGGTTAAAGAAAACATCTGAGAGACTGCTGTGATTTTGAAGCTGTTCATAATCCTCAGTGGGAATTCCCACCCTGGTAGAGATCATTGTGGGGTAATGTGAGTGACAACAAATCAATGGAACATTTTCCATGGTGGGATTGTGAATCAAATGAGTGACACCTCTAAAAATGTTCACAGAGAGACAACAGTGAGAGCACCAACCTAAGAAAAGGAGAATGATAAATGCATTCCAATAATTTAATGACGTGAAAAAAATATTTGACACTTTGGTTTGTTTCAAGCAGCTTTGTCCACTTCCTGTTTGTGATACAGTCATATATACGACCTTTCCATGTCAAGTTTACTAAAAGGGATTTTTAATTTTTCTGCAGTCATAATACACAAGAAAAAATGTCTTATTACAGTTTGTGAAACTTTTTTTTTTATATCACTCAACTAACACGTGGTCTAGTAAAAGCAACCAAACTCACACAAGCAGTGAACGAGACTTCCATGAAAAGATTTCACAATACCACCAGATTTGTGAAGCCCTGCTTCAGACATGATCATCAACCTTAGCTCTTAATCTGGGCTAAGAAAAAAAAGCATCAGGCAGAATGTCAACATAACATTTGACAACAACCATCAGAGAGAATGTAAAGGTTGTGAACAGCACATATACAGGTATGATTTATGTATGTATCTTCTTTAATGTGTGGGAGCTGTAAATTTATTTAACTCCTACCCCTGCTCTCTGTCAGTTGCCATGTCAGATCTTTGCAAAATACTCTGTATTAAGTCGGAAACTGATCTACCCACAACCAGAAAAATAGCTGAAATATTATCAGATGTATGTCTAAGAAATCCAGTCATATCACAGTGTTGCTTCATGCAAACAGCTGCGTCTGCAGATACAGAGGCTATTCCTGGAGAATGTGCATGAAACTATAGCTGGTGAAATAATGACACAATCAGTTTCCAACAAAAAAAGAAAAAGAAAAAGAAAAAATAAAGCATCACCAACATTCATAGCAACAAGGCATAAATTTAGCCCGTGCTCATCCTATGACATCTTCATGCCTGACACCCAATCTTGGCACCAACAGCCATGAAGGAAATTCAAAAAGCACCTAAATATAACTGTCTCAAGTGACAAAAGATGAGGCACCATGACTCACACAAGAATGACCTAGATTACCATCAATGAAATGCAAAGTGTGTTCAACTTAACCCAAACCATAAATTTGGAAAACAACAAGCTGGTCACTCATGTGGAGTAAGGCGGGAAAAATCTCAGAGTGAAGGTGTAGCAAAATGCTTTTTCCTTTCCACACATCATAAAAGACACGCATTAGAAATGACGTAAAATAAATCCAGCTGTAATTGCATTATAATAGTCACACATTGTAAGATTTAGAAAAGATGGGAAGATGGGAAAAATACATTAAGGTTTCAGCAATATCACCAGTGTCACACTTAGTTGTCCAAAAGATTGGATTAAATTATTAATTTATCAAATAATTAAAATAAATGTAATAAAAACATCAGTTTTGTTTTTATCTTTCTATAAAATGTATTAGTCTAGGAACTTGTAATTGGTGATTCACATCATCATTTTTTATGAAGGTATAAATATACTGTCACATGACGTCCGATTTCTCTTAACACATGCATCCAGAGAGCCAGAGCAAAAATGAAAAAAGTTTAGTGAAAATTTACTTTATCTCCTTTCCAGAATCTTAATGTTGATTATAAAGATTCATAAAATGCAACAGAGTTCTTCTAGATTTGATCAATTTATTTAAAAACTCTTCTGACTTTCTCTAACATAAGTTGGTAAACAAATAGTGAGACAAAATTTCAGAATAATTTCTTCTATCTATCCTCTCAATACTTTTATCATTCATTTTGCTAGATTGTGTTGAGATTCGTGCCAATCATGCTTGTACATACTAAAGACTAAGAGCAAGTTAGAGATCAATTAACCTAAAAGTCATCCATTGGATTGTGGGAAAAGACCAGAGTAGCAATGTGCAGAGGGGGATCATACAAACTCTAAGCAGAGAGACCAAACACTGGGATTTGAATCCAGGACCTTACCCACTGTGCAGCCCATAATCCCTTTCATTGCTCTCTAATTAACTTTAGAGAGCTTATTGGGATGTGCAAGCTCCAAAATTAATATTTACTTATGGCTTCTTTTTGTTAGTGGAACCATTCTGAGGCCATTTGTACTGATTTGAACTGTCCAGTAGAAGTACAAAACAAATTTCCAGTTTGATTTGTGCCCTGTCTACCTGCAAACAACATTGCCTAAACTATCACACTGTTTGAGAAGAGTGCAAGTTTAGTCGCCTCAAAAGCAATCAAGGAAAATTGATTATTACTTGTAGAGATGTTTTTTGGAAAAACAAACAACAATCATTGCTGTCATTTATAGATTTACTGAAACTTTTAAATGAGTTAGTATTCTTATTCTAAATAAACAAACAAACATTTGAAAGCGCCCCCTCATGGTTTGAGGGCTCAAATTATCGGCTTCATCTGTCTATTGTAAGAGTCCCTGACTTCACTTCTCAAGAGGTATTAATCAACAAATTTTACATGCAGCCATAGTTCAACACACCCGACTCAAACTGCTAAGTTAAAAAAATATTACCAAGTTCTGCAGAGAAATAGTAATGAACCACTTATTTGAGTCAGGTGTGTTGGAACGGTGATGCATTTAAGAACTACAGGATATTCTTGAGTTGGAAGCCCCTGGTCTATGCCTTTTTAAAGGGCCATTATGAAACCACTTCACTAAGACCAAACATTTGCATTTGATCTCATAAATATAGTGAGAGTGCTTTACGAAACATTGGAGCTGCACTATTAAACTGTATATTACAAGTGTGCTAAAGAGATTTGGAAGCTGCATTTCAATGAAAGTGGAAACTTTACTACTAAACTGCATCAGACCCAGTCAGATTTATCTTCCTACATCTCCCTACATCAATTATCTGACTCTGTGATTTATGCTAAATGAAATTGTTTGCTAAACACAAGTGCCCATTATGCAAAAAGCTTCACCATTAATTAATCTTGGCCGCAGTAAGAGAGTCTTCTGGTGAAAAAGCATGTTGGCTTGAACTAGAGAAACCTTTATGAGAGATTAATAAGTGAGTCAGAAAATTTGAGTTGTTATATTTTATTAATTTTATTTTTGAAATATTTTGATTTGATATAATTCATTTTATTAATTCATCTTGTTGTGGGCCTTGGGGATGGATTTGTGAGAACAGGGTTCTCTGCAGGGAGTACGTAATTGATTTTCTGTATTTAAAAATATGCTCAATAATGATCAAAACAGATCATCTAGTTTAAAGCACTAATGGTTATTTCAGTGAAATATTGATGCCAAGCAAAAATATGTTAGTCCTTTAGAGTGTGCTCTGCAAAATTTCCCAGCTATTTAGCTGCATTACACAGTTTCTGCAGCACTATTTACTGTAAGTAGATATTTTTTTTCTTTCCTTGTATAATTTGTCCTGAATGCAATCAGACAGCTGCTTAAAGAGGCACTGCTAGACTTGAAGAAATGCCTCAGATTTAATCTGTTCTGGCTTTTGTTGTTATACTGAAATGTTTTAGATAAAAAAATATATATAGATATATCACATGAAGATAATGTAAGTATTTCAAAAGAGAGCTTTTAAATTTAGGTTTGTTTTGCAGAAGGAGAAAGCTATCCAAACTCAACCTGCTTATATGCGAATAGGGAATTGTCCCCCAAACCTATAACTAACAGTCAGCTTTTCAGATTGCCTTGGAGGAAATCTTTCAGATTTTCCCTTGTAGGATTGTAATTATGCAGTTACATTGGAGGGTTCTGGGGCATGAAAAACCTGCTTAAGCTGATAAAAAAGTATCTCAATCAGATTTAGGTCTAGACTGCAAGATACCCTTGCAGATCACTCAAATCCCAACACATCAAAAATGGGTGTGTAACGTTTTTTAGTCTGATAGATGTCAGTCTGATCTTAAATTCCTTTTTCCTGAGATATAACATATGACTTTCTTTTAGCCCAAGATTTAACTTTAACCTTCCTAACTATATATCAGAAAGGTTCTATCAATGTGATGTCTTGATTTTTTAGATTAGATGTTGGCATTGGTTGTGAAATTGTTCCAAAAACGTGGTTAATCACATTTTATTGATTATTGAACAAGAGTGCATTCAAATAGATATTCAAACATACTATTTATCACAGGTGCTTGATATTGGCATTTGTTAAATGACAAACATACATGAGACAAGCAAAAATAGTAGAAATCCGCAGGGGGCAAAAACTTAAAAAATATATATATATATTTCCATATGTATGTTGACATATTTCAGAAATGTTAGTGTTTTTCTTGCTGATTTAAGTTGCCAAAAAGATCAATCTTGTAACCATATAAAAGGTTAGTAAACAGCACATGCCTTATTAGTTTTTAAAATAAAAACAAGAAAATTTTCTATTGAGAATTTAGAAGTCTGTTCACACAGTAAATCCTTTTGTCTCTGTTATTTGCCATCTGAATGCAAATGCACTCTATGCATAAAAGCTGTCAACCAATGAAAAACAATTCTTCGCCCTTCTACGCCACACAGCAGTGTTCATCTGGTTTCATTTCTCTGCTTTTATTATAGAGATGTTCAGCCTCCATGCTGTCAGAGGAGCTGAACCATCTGAAATATGTCAATCCAGAGCACTAATATTCTGCACGGTCCATTTCACATACATTTCTTTCAGTACGTCCTTTTAAACCAAATGAGGATTTAATGATGTGATTTAGTGATCTCATTTGTAATCGTAGTCATGGATACCCTGTCATTCAGTCTCAATAGCATCTGATAGTATTAAAATATGACAGATTTGGCTCACACAGACTGTCAATCATGCATCTCCACACTCTCACACATTGTCTTCCTCTATTAAAATCATCCATATTGAACTGATTGTGCTCACTGTTCACCTTGCTCTATAAAACTACTATGAACAACTGTATGCAATAAGAAGCAACTCAAGCTCATGTTGACATGAGAAAATTTGTCAAAGTCATAATTTGCTTATTACGGTACTAAAACATGAAAACTATGAAAAACTCCTTAACTGCTAGGGCGGGCTGCTGGGTTACAGGGTTGGATTTCAGAAGAGTCCACTTAAGATTCGCTATCTGATCCTGCAGTTCAGTTTCTGTTTGGCTGAATCATTCTCAGCTGCCATGTTTGCATTCAGAGTTCTTTCTCTAAGGACCTTCAGGCGGCAGGCAGTTATCAATCAATGCTGATTTTTCCGACTGCCTCAACATGAAATACCATAGCGGGTAAAAGGAAATGATGTCATGTCATTAAGCCACTGATTCAAAACATGTCAGTGTAAATTGAGTCATATTTGCTTCTACAGTCTTAATCATCAATTGAGGGCATTGATTAATTGTTGTTGAGCAATTTGAAAGGTTTTGTATCCTTGTAAAGTTGCCTCCAATGGATCTCTGAGTTCAAAGTTTGTGATGTGATTAAAAGTAATTTGGAATACTAGTGTCTAGTCAAAAGTAAACATAAATGAAGTAACAAAAGTTATTGCACTACTCACTATTTTGACAAATAGTCATTATAAAAAGCACTATTCAATGGATTAATATATGCAGACAAAGCTGGCTGCAGTCAGCAGATGTCAGTGTACATGTAAGCAGTAATCTTGTCCCATTGCAAGAGAAATCTCATAGCAACATGTTTGATTTTAGTTTACTTAAGAAACCTAAAAGATTGCTAAAAATGGTGTAAAAATAAGTAAAATGAAGCTGCACAACTGCCAACCTTTAATACATTTATTAAAGGTTTTGCATATAAAACCAACCAGAACACTGACTGTACTTACACAGAGAGTGTGTGTTCCTCCAAACGGTCCTGCAGCTTCTCTAATCCAGATGTGTTTAAAGTTTCCTTTTTGATCGATTATCAGCCAACCTGTAGAAGGACAGGAATGCTGCTTCTACTCACCAGGCTCAATCTCCAGATTGAATTTCCATTGTGGTGCAATTGTATCGCCAAGGACTACAGGAGGGAGTGGACACAGGTCACCACACTCGGTAGCGTTTTACTTTCAATGCAGCGTATGGGGCCTCTATCAGCAGCTCTACAAAGGGAGAAAATTGGCAGGTGGTTCACAAAAGCTCTCCAGAGCTCCTCTATACAGAGACGCAGTGTGTGATTCTGCTGTCAGCAATAACACATATACACTCCAATAAGCATAGCTTTTGTGCACTTATGATTTTATTTTAAGTGCAAAGGCAAAAATAATAATTTATGCCTGAGCTTATTATTTAAAGCATAAAAAGAAATCATCCAGCAGCTGTCAGAGAAAATTAGATGATAGAATGTTCATAATAGATCTGACTACAGTGACATGTTGAATGAAGGAAACTGGATATCCACTGGAGAGGAATGCATAATTCAGAAAAGGCTAGAGCAGAATGTCCCATGTAACCTGGTCTTTGGTCCACACTCAGCCCTCAGATTACACTCGTGCTTTCAACTGACAGCTGATCACTTTCCTTCACAGCAAACCTAAACTTTTCAATGACATCTGATTTTCACTGCAATACAACCCGGGGAGAAGTGAATGACATTTAATTTTACTCCCAAACTTCACTGAACTCATGTAAGAGGTATTTTTAAAATCTACCTTTGCCATCTTCTTTAAACCATCCACAGTGGTGGGACAAAGTTTTTGGCCCCTTTCAATTTTTTTCTGCTCACATTTTATTTTGTTTCATTTTATCACATTTTAATGTTTCAGACCATCAACAAAAATATATCAAACAAAGACAACCTGAAATAGAACAAAATATATTATTGAAATGATTTCATATATTAACGAAAAAAGCAACCTGGTTGTATGAAAAATGACTTACCCCTTTAAACAAAGAATCGGTTGAGGAAGTTACATCATAATATCTAAAATAGATTGAAGTTTGAACAGATTGTTTTTAGATGCTCTTCTAGGTTCTTTTGGCTTTTTTCTGGGTTCTCTTTAAAAATGATTGAATTAGTCATAATAAGATATTTTTTCTTTAATTTAGCACTAGCAGCCTTTATTCAATAGTAATCTGACAGAGACTGAGAGAAGTGGAAAAAAAAAAAGAAACATGCAACAAAAGAACCAAGCACATGGCTCGAATTCTGGACGGCTACATTAAAGTTTATTGCCTCTGCATGGAGCGTGACTGATCTAACAACTGCACCAAGCAAAGCAACAGTTTTGATGGGCACATTTACTGTTTGATCAATCTGTGTTTGTCTCGTAGATATTATCAAATCAGGTGGATAAAGGACAGTTTCAATGCCAAAGCACAATAAGCATTGCTAAATAGAACAGCCAAAGAAACTTTTTGAAAAAGTGATCCAGGTGACTTTTTTAAAGGAGTACAATTATGTATTTTTCAGGGACATTGTGCCATTTCATACCACATCCAAGTAACTATGTTGCTTTCAGATGGAATAAAAATACAACATATATATCAAAAATAACTTGAGAGATTTGACTTTACATCACAGTCCTATTTGAAACAATAAAATTGGCCTCAAACATTGATGAAAGAGTCAAAGCAACACTCCAGATGTGTTGTTGATAAGGGAATAATATTATAATTTGACATAAAATTCAAAAAAGTTGATTTCATGTAACACCGCAAATGTAAATTCTGAATTCACCATTGGTGAAGTCAATTACTGGAGCTAAATGAGACTGATCTCTACTAAAGAGGAAACCAAATTCAGAAAAGCTCAACATTAATCAATCAAAACATCACAGGGAAGGAAGCCCATTCTTATGTAATCATATTGGTTAATTAAGGACTACAAGAGCAAATGAGGATTATTACGGTGTTGTGCATCATTTCAGACAATACTGTCTGAAAGAGTCAAACATCAACAAGATGTCTGTGGTCACATGATGTTGTCTGGTCATATTAAAGCCCTGAAAAGAAACAACAGCAAAAATATTAATTTAGCTACATATGCTGATTTAAATATGTCAATGTGTTAATATTGTCAAAATAAAATATAAAACACTGGATTTTAATGAGCTGCTTCCATTGTACAGAACTGAAAGAGACCCTGGTCTCTGTTAACCCCAAGAGTGTTTGCAGTCCTCCTCCATTGTAAGACCATTGCTGCTTTTCAGCTCCAACACTTTAGCATCACCTACTGTTCATTGTGTGAAGGGCAGAAACAATACAGAAAGTACTGCTAAATAATTTAGGTAGATGTGGAACTGGGGGAGTGAAAGAGATACTAGGCTGACAGGAAAGTTGAGAAGAGAGTCTAGTTAGTCTGTATTAGGGATAGTTGTGACAATACACCATTTTTCACCACTAGCTCTCTGACTTGTGACAGTGAAAAATAGCATGTCTACTGTTCATCATTCAAATGATTGATGGTTGAATTTCATTTAGCTGCTGTACCTGTGGTTTCCTGTCCACTTAATTTGGGCTTATTCATCATACTCTTGTGCGTTCAACAAGATCTTTTTACATATGCTTCTCATGTCTTTTTCAGGTAAGCCAAGCCTGTCTACTCTTCTTTTCAGGAGGCTTCTAAACTCCCACTCACAGAACTGTTAGTGTCTGTTTTACAAGTAAAATTCACTTTGAGACTTAAAGCTTGATGGCATGTCCCCGAGTACAGCTGAAATATAAAAGAATAATCTGCATAACCCAACCATTCTCATGCAAGAGTCCAGATAATTCATAAAATAATTTTCTAAAGTCAGTGATGTTATCAGAAAGTGACAAAGGTTGAGGTTTACAACTGAGGACCTAAAGGACTCAAACCAACCACAGAAACTCACAGACATTCAAAAACTGGAAATAAATAAATTAATTTAAAAAATAACATACAAAAGTAGTGTCGCTGCCTTCAATTTCCAAAACCTAAAACTTCTAACAAAGGTGTTAACAGGTGGTTTGGTTTGAACGCACTTCTGACTTGCTTGTTTTGTGAAAATATGTGATTTATTTCTTGCAAAAGTAGTGACAAAAATAATTACTAAAGTATTATGCAACTTAGTCTAAGCAAAAAATAATCTCCAAAAAGTGGTCCAAAACGTTTTCTAAAAAGTGATCAAAAATCAATTATAACACGCCAGACATTTACCAAACAACAGGCCTCCACCCAGCACCTGGTGTGTTCTTAATTTCTCAAATTAATGGGGGGGTCTAACAATTAACACCGTAATCTAAACAGTTCCAAATATAAAAATTACTTACAAATTTTGGTTCTAAATCAACTTAAATATATTCTAACTATCCAAAGAAGAAAACTAAATTGGTAGAAATTACCAATCTCTACCAATTTAGCATAAATGGCTAGATTCACAAAATTTTTTATAAATAGCCTTAACAAGTAGTATATCAGTAAATTACAGAAATCCGCAAAGATTACACATAGATTGTGGTCACTTTTATTTGTAGGAAAAATGTACAAAGCTGAAAATATGTGTAATCCCAAATATATAGGCCTAATCCTTATAATTGTGCTATATAGTAATGGATGGATGGATGGATGGCCAAATATTAGACACAAGTAGATGAAGTAACGAGAAATTTCCAGCAGATGGCACCACATCCGTGTTACGCCACTGCAGGATCAGGGGTTGTGACATTTATTGAAAGAAAAAAAGAAGAAGAAATAAGCCATAAACACCAACATACGTGACTAACAAAGAGATTCATAGACTTAGACACTTATTTTGAAAGAAAATATTAGAATGACCATCCTGTAAGACAGACACAGAGTTGTTTCACAACGTATCCATTTTAAACAAACAAACAAAAAAAAGTTCAAATGTTGTCTAGAATATTTGAGGTTTAACTGCATTATTTAGTTTTGGAATATTGTCTGGTACGACATTTGCATATAAGCTCCCCCGCAGGGTCACAAAATACCACAATTTGAAAAACCTACTGAGCAAGATTTTTGTGAGTCACTGAATAAAACACAACAAAATAAATAAATAATAATAAAAAAAAACCTCTGAAAAGATCTTATTTTCATCTCTTGTACTTCAACAAATCCTACAAGTCTGAACTTGTTTTTGTTGGTGCTTTTCTATGTCTTTGTTGGTCTTCGTCTTCCCAGGTCAAGGATATTTGTAGTTTTACTTTTTGACCACAAGATGACAGTGTGTTTGTCGAAACAGTTTTTATTTATTTATTTATTGCTTTTTCAATTTTTTTCCCCTGGACTAAAAAAAAAAAAAAAAAAAAAAAAAAAAAAAAAAAGTTTTCCAATCTTTAATAACATAGAAAATATATTGCATTTATTACTATTATTATTATTATTGTTGGTAGTAGTGGTAGTTTTTTTTTTTTTTAAAGCCAACTCTTGCTTAGAGTAGCTTCTGAGCACATTTCTCACCATCATGCAGTACTTTTTCCCCCCTTATTTTTGTGATAATTATACTGCCAGCTACTGATTAGACATTATGACTTGATTTGAACTCATTCAGGTTATTAGTATTTAGACATCACATCTTAGCGCGGAAAAAGAAAATGGAGCACATAAATCACAAACATGTTGCAGTCTCAGAATAAATGTTCCGTTTTTTTATTTTTATTTTTTTTATTTATTTCAATATACAATTGCCAGCAGCGCCTGTGTTACCAAGGACTGCAACCTGATTACGGTCATGTTGCGTGTGATTGTTTTTTTTAATTTATTTATTTTTTTATTTTTTTGCGCGGAGGCTCCAGTGTTCTTCTCTGTTGCGGCTGGTTCCTGGTTTAAAGCCCCTGATTGGTCAAAAGGAGTCACGTTCTCCGTGAAGCTGTCAGTCTGATTCTGCACCATTGTTCCCCGAGCAGCCGGAAGAAGTGCCTGTATAAGCACTACTGTATGCGACAGCTGCACGGGTCAGCCCGGTATACTGTGCTGGGAACCGGCTCTATGTTCACCCCTTTCTGCTTAATAAAGGATTCTGCAAGGTAAAACTGGATCATGGTGGAGGAACAAACATTATGAACTCTCTGAGCTTCAAGGAGCGTCAGACAGGAGGATACTGATAATAATAACGAAATGAATGGTGAGTATGAACTATTACAGGTGACAGGCCTGCATTTAAACATATTGATGTAAGGTAAATTAGATTGTTATCATGTCTTTCTTTTACATCTTTTATTAGTGGTTTCAAGTATTTTATATGTTTTTTTCTGCTGGTTTGTTACTTTTTAATGCTGCAGGGAATAATTCCTAAGTGGTTCATTTGTCAAGCTGTACCAGGCACCACACCTCAGCTGATGGTCATTGCTTCTTATATTGTTGACTCAACAGACAGACCCTGATATAGTGAGACCAACATGGATTCATTTTAAAGATTTCTGTCTTTTACAAAGCAATTTTAGAGCACATATTTAAAAATTAAGTACTAGAAATAAGAAAGGTGTCTGCATGTGTTGGCAACCTAGGTAAACCTGTTTAACAGACAAATGAAAGATTTGTCAATATTATGTTCAATTAAACATTTCATATTGATAAATCTAATTTTTAACTAAATAGATTATGGTACAACTTTAACCAGTAACAAAATAACTTATTTAAGATAAAATTAACTCAAAAGTAGGTTTTTGTTTTTTTTTTGTTAGGATGCACAGATTTTGCCATCATCTTAAATAGTCGTCAAAATGGGAAAGACAAGAGAACAGACTCTTTTCAAGTTCTCATAACAACCATCGGATGTTATCTCAATGTGAACTTCTTATTTGTTACGCATCCCTAAAAAAATACCTTTTTGTCTTAATGTTACAAAAATGGTGGTTGGCTTAACAGGTGAGAATAGTAATCAACTTTAGAGAAATCAAAAACTCTAGAGAAGGTAAAACAAAAGACAAGCATGTTGAAGAAAGGCTGCATGGCTGCTGTTAAGTATGATAGTATGAACAATTGACTATCTGCCAAAAGTTATATTGCATTGTATCTGGAGTTAAATCATCACAATTTTATAGCATACAAAAAAAAAAAAAAAAAAAAACATCAGGGCTTCTTCCACAAAACTGAACATTGGCCAATTATTTTTTTTACATATCTTTACCTGGGATGCCAAGAAACACAGTCAGCAGCATATAGCCAGCTGGTCTTTTTAAAATCCAGATTAGAGTAGAAGAGGAGTAGGGTCTCATTCGAGACAGAGTACTGTGTGGAAGAGGATACGGACACTCTGGGAATACCCCTGCTTCTCCTCCACCTCCATCTCACAAACAGGAATAAAAGGAAGGTTGGTACTCCTACGGTTAAGAAGATGCTCTGACAATCATTTGTCAGTGCAGAAAAGGCAAAGTTTTTCTAACAAAGCCTCCGCATTTCATTTCTGATAACAGAGGGCATTACAGCATAATTAGTCTCTCTTCAGTACTTCACATCAGATGCAACAACAAACAGCATAAACCATATTTCCCAGGGCCACAATGTGCATAATCTCTTTATCAACTGCATAGTTTAAGACTTGCTAACGGTATTAACAAAAATTGTGTGTTCTCTTGTGTTTTCTCTTTTTTGTTCTCCACAGAACAGAAGTGGGTCATCGCATTGTAACACATTTAGCTAAAGGTAAGATCAGATCTTGTTTTTGCTGATTGAAAATTATATCATCGACGTTCAAAAGCCATTAACATAGTGAATTTATCCCTGCGAGATGAATGGTATTCAAAGCTCACACAACTGTTGCTGCGATGCCACAAAAGACTGGCTGATAACAGGGACAGGGCGAGATGTTGGAGCAGACAAGTGTTTAGTAAATGAAGACAGCTGTTTCACTGACACAAGAGATGCATCTGATTTCACAAAGACAAAAAGAAAAGCCATTTCATTCTCAACTGTGTTGTGCTAAATATGTTTTTTTGTTTGTTTGTTTGTTTGTTTGTTTGGTTTTTGCAATATAGGCATTGAATTTTAACTAATATCTATTTGGATATTCAAATGAATTTCAAGTTTTCTTCTTTTGAATTACATTTTTCAGAACTGTTATCAAACATATCCTTATCTTGACATGTATGACAGCATAGACATGTTTTATGTGAGTATTACTGTGATGAAATGAAGCCCAAGAAGTATGAGTACTGCTTGTGATTTGTTCCTGTTTTTCATAATATATTTGCATTGAGATTAAGGGTTTAAAATTGTGTTTTCTCTGTGACAGATCAGATGAAGTTGCTTTTACCACAATGACATAATCACCTGATCACTTCGAGTTTAAAGTTCAGTTCTCTATGTAGTTTTTGAGTATATCGAAGTGGTTAAAGTATTAGTTACATCGGTGAGACAATACTTCTAACTTCAAGCATTCAGCATGGTGAGGTGAGATAATCTTCTTCATTTCAGACAGAGCATCTCCCTAGGGAAGCATGAGATTAAGTACCATATTTTCAGGGCAACATTTGAGTGGCACTTGTATTTATTTCATATCTTTGATGCATTTATAAGTGTTGTTGCTATTGCTGGAATATTTTTTCAACATGTCTAAAATGAAACCATGGCAGCGAGAACAAATCTTTGTTTTCCACAACATAAAAACTTCTGAAACAATATTTACTGTACATAGATGTTAGAAGAGTGCAAAGTAGTGATTATATCGACTGTTTACTATTACAAATGGCACAACAGGCTCATCTCATCTAGGTAATAAACCAAAAGTCTCACCAGACATATCTGTTTGTAGTTTGGTTAAAATGTGTTTGTTCTTCATTTAGAATAGAAACGTCACATGTGTAGAGTAGCCAGATATTTTAATAAAGTAAAATTAGCATTTCTTCAAAATGTATATTAGTAAAGCAGAAGTAAAAAATATGGTGCATTACAAATACTTGTAAAGTTATATTTTTTCATTAAAAAAAGTAGATTTAAATATGTACTAACCACCTCTGTATATACATAAGTTAAATAACATTAATCCAATTCAAAACAAGCTACCCAGAATCCCTACATCTGACAATACATTGAATAAAACTACAGAAGAGAAGCAGACTGCATTGCAGTTCATGCAACTTAATTTCCTTTTACAAAGTATGAAGTAATGAGAAACCAAATTAACTATATGATGTGGATTAAAAATGACTGTCAGAGAAACAGCAATACACAACTCATTTCAGTATTTATAGTTACCAGTAGAATAAGTCATGACTGATGATTAATATCTACTTTTTGTTAGTTTGACAGCAAATACAATTTTATTGCTTATTTGTGAGAGGCCATTCTGTATAAATGAGGAAAACATTTGCTTGTTCAAGGAATTGTGAACATCTATTCACAGAATTCAAAATTATGCTAATTTGTTTTAAATCCAGGTCTTAATATCATTGAAAATACATGGAAAATATTCAAATGTAAATTATTACAATTATATTTGCAAACCTCAAATAATGATTTAAAATAAATTGCCTACTGCAAAAGCTAGATATTTCTGTAATGCGATAAACCATCTCATAAGTATTTTTTGAAATAGCCAATGAATAAATCTATCAGGTGTGCTTATATTCCTTGTTCATGGATAGAAAGTAACTTTAGAACCATATTCTTGAAAGTGTCTTTTATTTTCATCAATAACTCTGTACACCTTAGTTCCTTTCATAAAAAAGACACTTCTTGAAAAGCATACAAGAAATGAATCCCTTGGATCATAAAATTATTATTTTTTGTGATTTGGTTAGTATTTAGCATATATTTTTCTTTTATTTGTCTGTCTTTGAAGATATTTAAGTTAAATCCCTCTGATAAATACATCTCTTTAGCCACATGAATAACTAATGCATTAACAAATACTTTAATATACAATAGCACTGTAACTAAATGGTAAATTTGAGAAATTGTATTGTTTGAAACACAATATTCACAGTTCAGGTCTTGAAAGTTATATTTTGGCTTTTGACAATGTTGGATGCCTTGAAAGACAAACATTTGTTCCCATGTCTGGTAAGACGATGCTGCAGTATTTTTTCTTAAACTGCGTACATTTGTACGCTGCAGAAACACAGCCCCGACACGCCATATTGTGCTAGGGTTATTGTGTTTGGTTATCTGCCAGCTGCTTCTGTCAGAAATTATGCACTGCTGCAACTGTATTGCAACAAGAGGTTAAACAATTCTAAAACCCTTTTCATACCTGTTGTATGTGTTTTTGGTAGGTTTTCTCCTTTTCTAATACTGTGAGTTCCTCTCTCCATTCATTTTTCTCTTCAGTCAGTTGCATCTCCGTTGAGCAGAATTTAATTAGTACATGTGGGACACTAACACAAACTAAAGGACGCTGCAACATTAAGTAGATATATTTACTCATGAAAAAGCTGGTCAATTAAAACATCGTCTTATCTGAAGAAGTAATTCAGTTGCGCCAGTATTGCAAACCTCAGCACGGATGGCTTAAGCTTGATACCAGTAAATTTTTCCATTAAAAATTCACAGAAGAAGGTGTCATGGCATAACAGCACTAAGCAGAATCTCACATCAGGAAGCCAATGTGGCCGAGTTGTCTACACACAAAGCTTCACATGCATGGGTGAATCCATTCAGTTTCCTTTGATTAGGGAAATAAGAATCAAGGGGTCTCACCTTCACAGAAAGACTCTGAAGAAGGATTATGGATCAGACTTTATTTGTGTTGAAAAGTTGTTTTATGGTTTTGGAAATTAGTGGAGTTGTAGAAACTAGAATTTCTTGTGTGCTTTTCAACCTCTAGTTTTTTTTTGTTTTTTTTTAATCTTTATATATTTTAGTTAATAAGTGCCATAGGTCATGTTAAAATGCAGAGCATTCCTTTATATTTTGCTTTATCAGTACTAGAAAAAATCCCAACACCATAGAAGTGAATTAATGTTTTTAAATTAATTCTGTTGGCTTCAAAAATGTAAATAGTTAATCAGTATAAAAAATATAAGAAAATAATAGATATGCATATTATTATAAGAAAATAATAGATATGCATATTATGTATTAACATCAAGGAATTTTATGACTGCTTGACTAAAGCCAAACCAGAATTGTTGCTGTTTGAGGAAACATAAATTGTTGTCCACATTCAGATTTATTTGACCCACTTTCAAGTAGGTAAATTTGGACCCCCTAATGACAAGAGGAGGTATTTTGCATTACTTTATATAGTCATTAGTGACAAAAGAGAAAAAGAAAAAAAATTGCCTCTCAGTAATTCATTACCTGTTCAGTGTGCTTTCTATTGTTCGTCACAGCACATTTTTATGTACTTTTTTATTAGAAACCCCAAATGTATGCAACTGCATCGATGAAGTACATTTTCATCAAAGGTTGACTGTAAACTAATATCAACCTTTCAGATTGCAGAGCAGCTTTGTGAGTCTCTGCAGGGTTCATGTTTCCAATTTAGAAGCTTTTGATGTGACTCTTTTTGTGTGTTTGGCTCCTTCCTGTTGAGTTTTCATGGTTCAAGATCGCTCTTTCCTGAGATGTTGCCATGACTTCTATTTAGAAAGGCTGGTCTGTTGCCAGCAAATCCAAAGGGGTACACATATATGTGCCTTTGTCAGCTCACTGTTAACCATCACTCATGTCCTATTGGTTATTTACGTTGCTGGTATTTTACGATTACTGTCATAGAAAATAATGATCACCTTATCTAGACAGAGAAATAAGCTAATTAAGCAACAATGTACCGTAAATATGTATTAAAGGTCTTAAATAATAAAGGCTGAACAGCACATAAAAAATCCAATTCAGTTTTGATCACTGTATAAGCTTTAGATTCTTCTTTTTATGCTTTCATATCTCAGCTTGCCTTGATCTAGAGCCAAAAAAGCAACAGGAAAATAAAGGGTTTATTGTCTTGTACTTTGTGCGTATAATTATCTAGTTGAGGTGTGAACACTCAACATTTGTAAGAGTTTGAACTAGAGAAGAGCAGAAGTTGATTATACATTATCAGCTAACTGTGGTGTACAGCAATATCTTACTCTTGCTCATATTGTAAACAACAAAGGAGGAGCAACCATTATCATGTACTGAACACACAAATGAGCAGTCCATTACATGGTAGCACAAAACTCAGGACAACCATGCACACACTAATACCTAAGGGCAATTTAAAGATGCATACTAACTTGATGTGTCTGTTGTTTGCACTGTGCGAGAAAGCCAGAGGACCCAGAGAAAACCCACGCAAACGTCTTACAGAAAGACCACAGCCTGAGTTTCAAATCCAATATTTTCTTTTGCTTGGAAGGCATCAGGGTTAATAATTGCTGTGCCATGCAGCCCTATTTTCATTAGTCCTATGAAATTATCGTCATTGATTGTCTTATCTGTTATGACTCAGGTTTTGCCACGCTGGGTAGAGAACCATATCCGAATGCAATATTGTGTGAGCTACATTTGGTGGATAAAATGTGTGATATAAATGATCATCCTCTTAATTACAATCTCTGGTTTCCATTATCACTTATTTAAAAAAGTGCATTATTGCAATTATTATAAATTATTGAATTGGCAGATGATTTCACTATCTCAAAATCAAGATTTCTGCTGTGTTTTCTTTTCAAGAATTCAAACATTCCTTCATAATTGTAGAATTTAAGATACTAACCCTCAACAATTTTCACGTCATTAGTAGTTCCTGTCACTTGTGGTTTTTAATCTGACTCTAATTCATGATACATTTTAATAGCAGTGAGAGCTGCCCTACCTCCCAATTTCTCTCAGATAACTGAATATTTTGCATATAAAAAATGATTCAAGATCTCTCCATGATACTGGCTATATATAAATGATAAGGCTTGTCTGTGGAATGTGAACTCCACATCCCACAGCTTTCCTCAGCCTGTGTGAAAGATAAAAGCAGCCCTGCGTCTCTGTGAAAGGCTTTGGCAGCTCTGTTTCTGCCAGTGAGCCGACTTTTGCTAACTTTCAGGCGGCATGGGAAAATATAGGCATAAATAAATGATAGACTTATGAATAATTTAGGCATGCATTGTGATTGACATGAGGGTGAGAGTACCTGATTATGCCTCGACAGCGTGAGACTTCAATTACAGCAAGTCAAAACTCCAGGCTCAATGCGAAGCATCTGCTATGCTGCCTGTCTGCTGTTTTTTGTATTTTGATCACCGGTTGTAACAACAAAAGGCGGCTGAGACGAAACAGTGCTTTAGTTTAGGCATGTTTTATTAAAGAAAAAAATCCTAATGTAGTTTGGTGTGAAAGATTTATCTAAAACCCACAATCTCGTCAGGAATCAGAAAGTTTGTGAGCTCAAAACTATCAACAAGTTCTTCACAGAATATCAGTTATTTAGGAGAATGCAAATATATGCTGGCTTTCCAAGAGCTTGTCCGCCATCTCCAGGTCTTGATTTTATAAGATATTACAGTGAAAATAGTGCATGTGTATAGTCATGTGGCTAATTAACAGCCCTGCTTCCTTTATTGTTTCTAAGAGGAGGAAGAACAGATCATTGAACGCTGAAGCTGCAGAGGAGAGGCTGCAGCAGGCGTCACCACGCTGCAGCTCGGATTCGTGCTGAGTGCTGAACAGGGGGCTGGAGGGGGCTCACTTCTCTCCACCAACAGCCCCCCATACCTCCCTCCACAGCCTCTACCCCTTCCCCTCCCCCTCTTTCATGTGTGCAGAGCAGATCTGTCTGCAGCCTCAGGCACAGTGCACGTTAACAATTGTACAGAGCGCATGTGAAAATCTCATTTGCATAAATCTGTAGATGTTGCAATGTTTCTTTCAATGGATTCCTTTGTGTTTAATTGGAGATTGCTTTTATTATTATTTTTAGCTTGCATATACTTGTGCAATTCTTCCAAAGCCAAATGAGAAAAGAGGCTTCTGCATTCGCTCATTATTTATTTGCATAATTTGTACAATCTGACAGGACATACACAAACACAGACGATCTACAAATTTATCAATCACGCTTCAGTGAAATTGTTGAAGTTCACTACATTACTATTGATTATTATACTGATTTTAGATGTTTGTATTATCCATCAAATGCATCCATTCGTATTTGATGCATAGATCCAAAAACCTTATGATTATAGTGCTTATAGGACTGTTGCACCCTATTCTCTCAGTTTACATGTATAGTGGAAGAAGCTGCTATAACTTTCCACAAAATGAATATTCAGTAAATATTTTGGGGTATTGTCAGTGCCTGGGATCCTCCACTGATATCATCTGTAGCAGCATAATCATCCAGGCCACAGCCTTTCCTTAGGGGAGTCCAGCTGAGACCTGAGTTTCACTCTCTCTCTCTCCTCCTGTCTGTGCCATTTGGTTTTACCATTTATGGTGGAGTGTGACATCCGTGATGGATGTGAGCAACACACTGCCTAAGAATGGCTATGAGGATGAGGAGGTGGAAGATTTTTCTTTGTGCTGACATAGTTTTAACTGCATATTGACTATTCTGATGTAAGAAAAGACCTCATAAGAACTTCAAAGCAATCTAGGATGCATAATTGTGCAACCCATCACAATGGAAGCACTTTGTGTCCAGCCATATTTGATGATATGGTCACTTGGCAGAAGCACATTGAATAAATATGTAATGATAAAAGATTACATATACAGTACTAAGTTAAAGAAAAAATAAAATAAAATTGTTTAGCAAAACCTTTGAAAATATTAAGAATCTCCAATATTTGTGAAACCTGTAAGTTGTGTTTTCACAACTTACAGGTTTCACAAATCAGAAACCTTTTCTACATCAGAGGTATTCCTATACATATGCACACACAGACCACAGACTACCACATTCAGTAAGTTCAGTAATTTTGAAAGCTTTTTGTACAATTCTACCTATTTTTAGCATTGTGGGATGCTTTTTAGGAGCATTGTTTCAGATTTACTTATACTTGAGGTACACGATAAAATTTATTTTGCTTAATATGCCCAATTTGATACTGATTTAAAATATTGGGTTCTAAACTATTGGATAACATCAGTTTGTAACAGATTGTATTTTACATCGAACGATTCTTTATACAAGTCACTTTTGAAAAATGAGATGTTGTGTCTCAGTGATTCAGGATGATCCATCAGCCTGTAGCCCCAACAATAGATGGATTACGTTTGCAGGTTTCATTATTCAGAAATACATGCGTCTGCAAAATTGTTGTTGGCACCACGCTGTGATGTTAAGCTAACTCGCTTCACTGTAGAGCATGTTTACTGAAATGTTTTGGTGTTTTTTTCCTCAAGTTTTCCACTCCTTATCTCTTGTCTCTTTCCAGTTAAGGTATACTGAAGTGTGTTGTGCAACAGCAATAACTGTTGCCTGTGAAACACATCAGCACCAGGCAAAATAAATGTTTCATATTTTGCACTGAGGGTTTTATTTTTAATCAAATCGTGAGTAATTTAAGGACTCACTGCAGCTCACATGAAACAGTTCCTGGTGCTCCAATAAGGGTCACCCACCCCAATTCCTAACAAATTTGAAATGGTAAAATGAAAATGGTGAGCAACATCTCAAACTCTACAGGCTACTGTTAACATGCTAAATATGAATTTTCTTGGCAGCATCATTCTAAAAAACCTTAAGTTGCCTCCAATTGTAATTAGGTTTGAATTGGAATGGGTACAATTTAAAACCACTTATCTGTCATGAGAACATTGGTGTGAATTTGTTATATTAACTTAATACTATTCAAGTATCAGGATAGGTTTATTCTATCATGATGCAGAAATATTTTTTCTGTGTGTTTTTCTTTTATCATAACTGAAATACAGTATATCAAATAATCTGCCATCTGGACTTTATGGTATTTGAACATAATGTGGCATTGCCTTGTTAGAGAAGAACTGTAATGAAGGTGATAAACAAGGCAGGTGCAATAACTCAGCCTTGGTTTACTCTCTTTCTCTTCTGTGCTGTTAAAGTAGGTTTTATATATTGTATTTTCCATTCAATACACACCCAGTCTGCATGATGCTGATTATGTCTGAATGACTGGGGCAACACTCCTGCCCCTTTTTGCTCAATTAAATAATAGCTTTTGTTAGGATATCTTATATTCCACATTTTATTGTCTGCCACACTTCACAAATTACCTCTACATATATAATTAAGTAATCTCTAAGCCTTTGTTTGTTTGTTTTGCCTGCTGTCTGCTGTCTTTTCTTCTGTCAGTTGATAGAGTCTCTCGAAGTGAGAGCAAATATAGGTCACTGTCGCTGGTGCAATGGTGTAACAAATGCCACCGTTCCAGCTTGTGTTTTACTTTTTTCTGTAATAGGGCATCATATGTTTGAGGAAATATAGATAACATGGTTTACTAAAACTTGTCAGTAAAGATTTTGGAGTAAAAGGTTACTGTAACAAACAAAACATAGTTTTACGTTCAGAACAAATGTATTGGTATTATCAAGATGTGCTAAATACCTTACAAACTTCTTTTATTGTGGTGTGTCATACAGAAAATGTTTGACCCTTTTGCTAACTGGACACTAATTTTTTATAATTTTTTTAAAATTACATTTCTTGCAATAACATTTCACAAGGTTTATACTTCCCGGCTAAAGGTCTTTCTGTATGGAGTTTGCATGTTTTCCCTGTGCATGTGTGGGTTTGATCGGCATATTGTAGCTCACTCCCATCGCTATGCTAACTTACTACAGAGAATTACAGAAAGCAGCATTTATTAACATTTATCTTTGCACAATAGAAGCCCATGGTCTTGTGTCTATTGTGCAAGGAGAATGCTCTCATTGCATTATCCTTCTGAAAGACCTACTGATATTTCCTATGCTGAGTTTTCTGGCAAGAAAGCAAAAAGTTTTAAATGAAATCTCAAATTGTTTCAAAGCACAGATGATGCCATCTTCAGAAAAAAAAGGAGCCGCACGGCATCGTAGTACCTCCACTGTACCATAAGATACTTTTGCTCATTCCCATTCTATTTTATAGCATATCTCCCTAGAGTGTTTAGTAAAGAAAAGGTCAATGTTAAACTCATGTAAATAATGGACAGTAACTATTAAAGTTTCAGGAGAGTAAAGAAAATGCCACAAACATGGGATGCAGAGGTAGGATGATTTTTTTTTTCCAAGCATAATTTACAAAGAAACGTTTGAGATTTAGATGATGTCGAGTAGCTGAAGGCTTTCTGACACAGAGATGCTTTGCCGTAGTAATATTTAGAAATTATTTTATGTCTTGTTTTCTGTTTTCTGTGTTTTATGCATAAAATTTGCAAGAAAATAATGAACTGCAAATCAATTCAAAAATGTAAGTTTGCATACAATGTTGAAACTGCTGTTATACACTAGCTAATATACATTCATGTCAATCCAAGCTAACAATACAATTATCAAAACAATAATTTAAAACTAACGTAATTTCAAAGTAAAATTTACTTTTAGTTACAGAGTCTTCCCTGTTACTAGACAACAGAAATCCTGTAGGAATGAATCACTTTGGCTCATGTTCCTGTGTATAAGCATGACTAAGTCAGTGGCATTGACTTTCAAAGAGGAGAGAGAGGCACACGCAATAACTGTAAAATGATAATTTAAGAAAGCGTGATGCTACTAAAGACAGCAGCTTTCCATTTGCCTGAGTAACTTGTGCCATTTAGTGTCCATGTAATTTACAGTATAGTGTTTTTATAATTTGTCAGAATAAAAATGTATTGCTATGTTTATGTCAGAAATGTATAAGGATAAATCTTTTTGGCTTTGTGCCCCTTATGGTGTGTGTGTTTGTAGAGTTAGTGCATCCTCTTTACTGCTGTGTTGTTGTTGAAATGCTTCTGTGGTCATTCTGATTTGGCAGTAATAGCCAGCTGTGAGCTTAAAGAGCTCAGCAAGCTCTGTCAGTGTACAGTATGTACTCCTCCGCTTGCTTCCTGTGTGCAAACCACATATTTTAAAAAAAGACCACTGTAATGTGAAATGTCAGGTATAAACAGCTAACCAGACCTGCAATTGTTAATAAATAGATCAATTTAAAGTTTCAAAGCTTTTATATATATATATATATATATATATATATATATATATATATATATATATATATATATATATATATATATATATATATATATATATATATATATATATATATATATATTTCAGTATATATAATATATAATTCAGCTAGATTTGTCTGGGTTCTGTTTTTCTTCACTGCATTCTCACATTTGTTTTGTCAGTCATTTTTTCTAAGCTCTTTGACTCATGCTCCTATCACAGCTACAACACATTTTATCAATGAGGATCACCTTCTCTTTGTTCCAAATGTTGTTCATCCTTTTATTTATTCTTCCTATTATGATTGACTCCATCTTGGCTTTTGTGATTGCTCTCCATGCCCCTGTGTTGTTTGTCCCTGTTATGTGATATTTATGGAAGTTCAGTTTGTCAGTGTGATTTTTGCCTTCCTCCTGCCGGCATTTGGGTCCATCAGAATAACAGAATGTGACATGTCCTCAAAGAATGTTACTGGACGACATGGAGCACATGTCCAAATGTGCCAACAAAATATATCTTGTTGGAACTTCAAGCTTCTTGGACTTTCAAATGACTAAATTAGGACAATTTCTATAAGGCCTATAATAATGCACGTGGTAATTCACTCTTTGTCATCAAAGAGTGACTGCTAGACTGTACCTTTAGTCTAACAAGGTAATTTTAAAAATAGCTGGGAAAAAAAAGTCAAAATTGATAAAGGGTCAAATTTGAGCCACCTGTAGTGACTTTTGAAAGTAAAACATGCTATTTCTAATATGACACCATATTAGTCCTGGTGTCACATAATTGACAGCATTACAGGACAAAAATTATCTTTTGATCGGGCAAAAATGCATTAAAGTAAAGCCACGACTTAGCGAAGTCAATAGAGGATGTAGAGCATGAGAAAATAGAAATTGTATTTCTTAAAGAGTTGTAAAGAGTCACAATGTAACACCATTAAATACTATTTAGAACTTTTGTTAGGATTACATATTTCTTTTTTTTTACCTTCTTCCTGGCATATGCAGTAATGCCAGGAAGGATGCCAGGAAGGAATACTGAAGAAAAAATTATCTTTGCTACTCTAGTAAAAACCAGTCCCTTGATCTATTCTTTGCTTTGTACAGAGGGTCTGGACCCTAGGCTATTAAGAAATAATTACCTCCTGGAAACATGGGCTATGTTGAAGTTTTAAATAAATGGATCTCATTTTAGCCAATCGTAAACATTTGGCCACGACATGTAAAATCTGCCACCTTGATGAAGCTTACTGAAAACTGAAAACTCTGTAAAAAGCCCTATGAGGAGTAGGACAATTAATTGTTGTATTTCTTACGTTCTTATTGCCTTGACATTGATTGCTAAATATTTGGCCTTATTCACTTCCTCTGTTGCTACTACCAAACTACAGACAGACTACAATACTAAAACAGTGCAGAAATCAACAGAATCATTCATGACACCTCCTTCTGTTTGCCAATTGGCCCCGCTCAAATTCAACCAGAAAATCCAGCTTAATGTGAGAAATCCCTGACAGAGTACAGGAGATGAGAATTGAGTTGAATTGAGTAGGAAGGCAATGGCCAGGCCGTGTCTTTGCCATCTTGCACTTTAAGGTGTGGTTTAATTGTGACTTGGAACAGCCATGTGTCTGTAATGACTGTAATTCAGGACTCTATAAGAGGGGAAAAAATGTCTAAGCTTAATTCTATCCTGAAAGAGGAAGTGCTGGATCTTTTATGTTGACATACGATCCAGCTGAGTGCAAGAAAGGAATTGAGGCTCTTTGACTGCAACAACTGGGGGCCCCACTAACTCTTCAGGAGAACTTCCTGTCATAGGAAGCATCAGGAGCACATGCACTCTGGTGCAGACAAATCCTATTTCCTGTGGATGAAGTGGTTTTACCCTGACATTTGCTTGTCAATTTCTTCCATTTAGACGGTGTTTGTGCAGAAAACATTTTTTTGTAGAAGGCTGTTTGCATTTGAACCAGTGTGTTTTGTTGACTGATTTGATTTAGGCTAGGATCAAAAGAGATTGGAAAGGTTCTTGTTTTCTTGGAGACCCCACCCTCTCTTCTTTTCTCAAAGATGTTTTTTTTTTCTTTTCGTCTATCCAACCGCACTTCCCATTACTCCCTCCTTACCTTTACTATTCCCAACTAAGTCCCCTCATCTATGCATTTTCTATTTAAACTCCCTGCCCCATTTTCACACACACCTCCTCTCATCAGTTTCTTTAACATTTTTCTCCTTCCACCCCACACACCAATAACTCTCCTTCCTTGGTCTCCTCCTAGTCCTCCTCCCTCCCTGTGTTGGTAAAAATATCTGCAGACAGCAGTGGCAGAAGCACGCCTGACTCTGCCTCTCTCTCTCAAACATCCCACCCATGTGATCTCACAGGCTGCCTCTGCTCCCTGCTCCACTCTCTGTTCCAGTCAGACTCCTGCCTTTCAGCCCGGCTGCAGCTAATGAGCCTTTGTGCGGCCAAAGATAGAAAGCGAAGGGAGAGTGCAACACAGTGACAGAAGAGGCAGTTGAAGTGAGAAAGACTGTCGTCTCGCAACAATAAAGCATATGTTACCGACAACGCAGGCAGAACTGGAAAATTACTCGTCTCCCTCAACCTACTGCACTCTCCGCTCTCCCTTTTTCTCCCTCGCTCATGCCCGTGAAGCTCAGGGGTCGCTGCAAGTCAGTGGGCTGAGACAAAATGAGAATCTCTCCATTCATCATGTTTCACCTTCTCTGAGTGGCCACATTTGTGACTGGGTGGTTGTAGCGCTGTGAGAAGAGGTGAGAGGAGTCACACTCGGCCAGTGGATACAGGTCAGTTGTTCCTGTGAGGGCTCACACACACACACACACACACACCCCCACACACACACACACACACACACACACACACACACACACACACACACACACACGCACACACTTAGACACAAACATAGAAGTGGTCACTGTAGGATTGATGTGTCATGACTTGGTTCAGATCCCTTCGGCTTGTTGGCATCATTCCGGATGAGCATTGTGAGCTTTTCTCTGTCAACTTTGTGAATGATGAAGAGAAACAAAATACATTCAAGATGAAAGTGTGCTGGAGAACTGGGAGCACTGTTGATTAAGGATGGGAGTTGATGTCTGGCTTAATATGTGTTCAAATAGAGGCAAACACAGGGAGGGGCTTTTCCAAGCATGTTTTTTGCTGCATTAATTTCTTTGGGATTGAGAAGAGTGTGTGCTTGCCCAGCTATTATCAGTGGCAATGCAGTGGAGACAAAGAAAGAGCTGTTGCAGAAGTGCAACAATCTCTGGTTTTTATTTAGCCATGATTGAAGAGGTTCACCTTGGATCACCCACAGCTCTGTGGTTTATGATGTCATCCCCACTGAAGTTTTCATACTGGCACAATAGAATGCAGATGAAACCAGGAGGGGTTGGACGTATGGACTGCTCTTTATTGCTAAGAGTCCCTCACACAGGGTATGTAGCGCAGGAAGCAGGGCCATATGGGCAGGCACTATTTGTGAGAGTACATTAGAATCTCCATGGAAACCACTTTTGATATCAAAGCCTGAGCGCAGCATTAGCTGAGGGCTAAGCACACAAACACGCTTCCAACAATGGCATCTAATTAAGACCCGGAGTACAAAATGGGTTAGAATTTGAACAGGTCATCTCTGTTGGAAATTTCCACTCCTGCTTGCCAAGGTGAGAAGTGGCTAGCGAAAGCAATTCATTTTTCATGTGAGATCAGAAGCTTTTATAAGTTAGATTTTTTTTTTGAGAATTATGTAATAAGCTATTTAATCTGTCATTAATCTGTCCTGTTTCTCATTCAAGGCTCATTTTCTTTTCAGCTGTGTCCATGGGCTGAGAATAAACCGCATTTAGTTCAGGATAACGCTGTCTGTTTCTTATCCAAATTATTATAAATTCTTCATGAAGAGAGATTTACTCAGTGAGGTTACCCTGACTACCCTGAGTTTCTTGCCTCACATTCCTTGGTTGTAGGTAGAGCTGTTGACTCTGGAGGTTCTCCAAATGCTGGCCATGGCACAGCAGCCTCCAGGGAACAATGACCCCCTGGCTGGCAGAGCTAGTCCTCCCTCTCCTGGTTGCACCTCTCTCTCTTTTCCTCTCTCAGGCAGCATGTCTTACCGACCAAATTTGCATCTGTAATGACTTGATAGCAGAGCCCAGATGAAACAGCGAGGCTGTCTGTGAATGGAACTCCCCCACAAGCTGCTCTGGCAGATAGACAGAGCGGAGACTGGCTGAAGATGCACGTCGTCTCTACTGATTCCAGGTTCTGAGAGAGAGGGCGAGAGCGAAAGCAACCAGGGAGAAGCTGCCAGTCACTGCGAACCTCGCTGTACCTCTGCAGCACACTTCTGTGATTTCAAAATGTAATTATTACTGTTAAAACAGTGAAAGCAAAGCCTACACATTTATTATAATTAATCACTACATTTATACAATTGTGTATATATTGGAAGCTGTGAGCATTCTGTCTGAATGCTTTGAAAGGGAAAAAAACATATTAAAAATGATGCACTGTTTGATGTCTGCCATGCAGTAGTATTAGAGGCAGATTAAATGTGACAGTAATTAGTTTTAGTGTATTTGACTGATGAGCCTATTCTTGTTTATTTGTCTAATTGCATCATCAGTCAGGGGAGATAATGCACTCTTGGTTGACATTGATGTAGTCTGCTACAAAATCCTTTGCGTGACGTGGCAATGAGAAACATTTGAATTGATAAAAGCAGATTTTTTTTCCAGAGTGTGTGCATGGGAAATATGGTATGAAAATAGTGCTGGCACTCCAGCTGCTGTAATTTTCCAATGACGGGTATACTTATGGACAGTAATCAGCTTCTCCTGGTGTCATAAGCTGGGGTGAAAATACCAAAGAACCTTGGTTTCATTGTATTTACATTAAAGTTGAAAACAAAAAAGCACAGCATGACAGTGTAGAAGTAAAATTTTTCTTTCACCACCAACTGTGGATGGAAATGTTTACCAAACAGTTGAGAAACCAGTACTTGTTTCAAACACTTTTCAGTGTAAATTGTCCTGGTTACTAAAAAAAAAAATGCTATGTGTAATTCTTTTATATAAGAGGTGCAACAACATACATTGCAGATGTACACAAATTGATACTATTTGAGCCACATTAGAATTTTTTTAAATTATATAAATGAATAAAATAATTACAAAAAAATTAATCACACTTAACGGTATTGTTTTTTGAAGATTTCGTTTTACACCTTCCCTTTTACCACCATAGAGTTTGGGTACAGCCGTGAGTTTGGGAAACAAACACGAGCACACATCTAATCAATTCAGAATTGACACTGATAATGACGTGTCCATGTACTTAGAAATTTTTTTCCAGTTAATATGAAACATTAACTGAAATGAATTAAATGAACCATATAATATATTTATATTATATGGCATTTCTAAGATTTGAACCTAACATTGTGTTATAAACTTAATCATGATGGTCACCAGTGGAAGGTGAATAGATCCAGTCTCTGTCTCTTTTTTCCCTGAACCTCTCAATCAAAAAGGAGAATTAACTTCCTGTGAGGAAGATGTAGTTTGTAATTGGCAGCTTCACTATTTCCCCTCTGCTCCTTCGTGCCAAGGTGATCAATGACCCAGGGATTGCCTGGAAGCTGGGATATCAGCTAGCAAGACTGGATGTGTGTGTGTGCGCGTGTGCATGCGTGGGTGGGTGAAGGTAGGAGCAGGGGTGGGGGCAGTCTGGGTTGGTGGCTAATTGAGTGAGTTGAGGATTATGAAGGTCCTAAACCGAGTATTAAATAACATGCAACCCCCTTTTGCTGTCTCTCGCGTACAGGTGCAGATGCAGCAGGCCATGAGCGGAATACTGAAGAGAAAATTTGAGGAGGTGGAAGCCTCCTCCTCCCCTTGCTCCTCTGTGCGGGAGTCTGATGATGAGGTCTCCTGCAGTGAGAGTGGGGATAGCAGTGACAGCGTTAACCCCTCAACTTCAGATCCTTTCAGCCGTGAGTCTTTTTCTTTTAAATGCATCCTTCAATTTCTGTTGTTCTATTGACAGCAAAATGAACTTTTCCTATCAGGAAAAAGAAAAATACAATATACAATACAATATATATGTATATTTTTTCATTGAAAATGGTGTGAATCTCACAAACAAACTAATGCAGTAGCTCACAGATATTACAAGATGCAGGTTAAACATCAATCTACGCATCTTCAAATGAGCTAACATTTGTGGATGTAGGGCTGTGAGGAGACTGGTGCCGTTGATGAAGAGGAAGCATGCACAGCCAGCCTCGCTCATTAGGAGCAGCATCAGCTTACAGGCCTAAGCAAATGAATGATCTCAAGTTTTGTGTGCTCATGCTTTACTCAGACTATATAACACTTAGAAAAATGTTGTGAAGAGGTACACAAACAGAAAATCTTCAAATTAAGTAGTCCTATTTTGAGCCACTTTTGGGATGAATCTTGTAGAAATGAGTACTAAAAATGAATTCTATGGTGGTATTTACTAAGAAAGGTCCTTGAATCAATTAGGTTCTTGGCCATGCTAAATAAAACAAGTTTGAACTGTTAAAATAATGGGATGGACAAGGAAAAAAAGTTATTAGTCAGGTGTTAATAAAGAAGAATTAATTAATGATATTAGCGAACCTCAAAAACAAACCTCAAAAACTGATGGTACAGTTTGGAGTGCTACTTTTGCACTGCAAACTAAGAAAAAGTGCAGTATTTGTTCCATGACATAAATTAATTCTGTGTACGTTTCCAAACTTGACTAAATGCAAGCAGTTCACTTGGCTGATTAATCAAAGGTGCATTGCAAATAAAGATTTGAAGGTAACATTTCATAGACTGTCACCATTGCATGCTTTACTAATGTTGTGGAGAATAGAAATGTGAAGGTTTTACTAATTAGTTTGATGCAATTTACAACAGTTGCTATTACTGTAATATCATAATAATAATATTACTGAAAAAAAACTATTACTGCAGAGATCAATAGACTATCTCTTTTACAACTCTCCTTTTTGAGGTCAGATTTTTAAGAACTATACTCCTAACATGCTGATAGATGTTTCATCTTAATTCAGAGGAGGAAACAAAATTACTTTGCAGTAATTGAAAACAGAGGCAAGGAGCTTCAAACCACCTTAGTTTAAAAAATGTTCTTAACTTCTTCAGAAATCAAATCATGTATTTTCACATCCTGTGCATGTCCTCCTTTGTCACAATATCTCACATATCTCTCTAAAGTCAAATTGAATTTCTCTGTTCTGGCACATAAATCATGTGCTTGTTAGCTGGACAAGTGAAAATCAAATAAGTCATTTATAATCACATAGCTGTTGTTGGAGTAAACCTTTGCATTGGCAGTATGTGTTTCGTGTAATTCACTGTTGCATTAAAACACCTGTCAGCAACATGTTTGACATCAAGGACTTGTACTAGTCATGCTTTTTCAACAATGACAATATCAGAAAGAAAAAAATATTTTGAGCTATTTAAAATGAATAAAATCAGAATTAAATTCCTTTTCTTTTAAACAGTAGTTATCTTTGTCTAATTTGTTTTAAAATGTCACTAATAATTTTCTGTAAGTTCACAAAAATCAGTTGTAGTTTAGAAGTCAACATTCTGAATTTGATTACTTTTCAGAATGCTGTTACAATCTGCAGATGTTGTTCCTTCAGCTCATTAAAATAAAGGCAATCACAGCTGGGATGTGAAGAAGCCTTGTACATAAAAAAAAACAACAACAACAAAAAAAAAGCAGGCATACCAATGATGCACTCTGCTGTGATTCTTGGATTGATTTGATTTTGATTTAAAATATAAAACCGATCTCTCAAAGTTATATTAGTTTCAAAGCCTGTAAAGAAAGTGAATTCTAATAAGACACGGTGTCCATGTGATGAGATGATTTTTCACTAAACAATTGATTCCTAGAAGAAAAGGGAGTGGGATTTTTTTTTTACCAAAACATCCAAATTAATCAAAGCATGATTTGTCTTTGTGTGTCAAAAATTAGTTGAAAAATGTAGAGATTCATTAATCAGAGATTTGTGTCCAATTTACAATTTCTCTTGAACCATTACATAATCAAAAGATATAAAACGTTCCATATGTTTTCCTAGGCTTCTTGCTGTGTATTATCAATTATTTAAGCTGCAAATAGAGATGATGTATTACTGCTGTCTGAGAAAGTCATCTGTTATAAAAGCGTGCTGTTATTTTAACACTACATAAAGTGGATGTTTTAAGCTTTACTTTGCGTCTTACTGGCTTGTATTACAAGAACAGCAATCTCTGTGTATATTTGCTCCAGTGGGATTATCTTTCCCATAGCTCTGATTTCCAAGAGACTGCCAATATTTAAAAATTCAGCATTTCTCAAATAGACAGAACCCCTTCCTGTTACCTGCAGAAAGTCTCGCTTTTTCTTGTTTCACATTTAGGTTTGGGACAATCACTATTTTTAAACATCCATTTGTAAAATTTATTTCTGAGTGCATCTCTAAAGAACCCACAAAAAAAAAAAAAAAAACTGCCATTTTTTTTCTAAATGACAATTTGGCAGTATAGCTACATAATAGAGCTAAGAGGTATGGGGATATAACTGTAGACTTTTCCTTTGTAGCCTTTGGTTGGTGGGGATCTGCTTAAAGTCAGCAGTTGACTGATTTGACTTTCTTAATTTCCATATTTTCTTGTTCTAATTATGTAGAGTGGAAAAAAAAAAACATCTGCGACTTGTTTGAAGAACAGTGAGGTCAAAGGTGACAAAGCCTTCAATGGCATAAGGAATGTTTGTGTGCAAAAAAAAAAAAAAAAAAAAAAAGATTTACACCTAAGAGAAATTAAGCTTTTATAGAAATAGCAAAAAATCTTCATCATGACAATGTTCAAAAAAGACTCCTTTTACCTGATTTTGTTGTGACCAAGTTGTGCTTCTCCTTTGGAAGGTATGACAGTTTACATCTGTAAAGAAAAGCATTGTCCTTCTTGTACGAGACGGAGAGCTGCAGGAACCAGATGGTTTCTATTTGTCCTTTCTCTCTGAAGGAGGGGGGTTGGTGGTTGAACATTGGGAATGCTGCTTCTGAGTGAACGAGCTGTGCTCTGCTGTTCGGGCCATGCGGAGGATAATTTTTGCTCCTAAATCACCCTCCTTCTTGCACCTCCCCCTTGTAGAACTCTATAAAAAGACTCACCGGAAATGCCTGTCAAGTGGAGGAGTCCAAAGTAGCGTTAAAACCTGCACGAAAAAGCCCCCACCAAATTTATGAATTCCTGCAATATAAACTCTATGTGGCGGTTTATATTGACACATTTATCAGAGCTGTTGCGGTGTTCTTATGAGATAGTTTATGAATACTCAAAACAAAGAAGTGCTTATCACTGTTTCACTCTGCTTTAGTATTAATAATTCTTTGGCCAAAAATTACCTTACTGCATGCTCTACATATACTGTTTTCCCTTTTTAGCCGACTCAATCTTAAAGCGGGAGAAGCGCCTGCGGGCAAGAAGGGTGCATTTTGAGAATGTGACCGTGTACTACTTCAGCCGGCGGCAGGGCTTCACCAGTGTGCCCAGCCAGGGTGGCAGCACTCTAGGCATGTCCAACAGACACAGCTGGGTCAGACAATACTCCCTTGGAGAGTTTGCCCTGGAGCAGGAGAGGATCCACAGAGATATGCTCAAAGATCACTTGAAGGAAGAGAAACTTAACTCAATAAAGCTGAAGGTAGGAGCTTTTTATGAGTCAATTAAAAATTTAATTATTCAGTCTATAAATGCCTGTAATATGTTGTTCAGCAAGCAGAAGTCATCGGTCTGAGGATTTAAGGCAATTTTTTTTCCTGTATTTAGTTTTGTGATAGCATTTTCTAACATATTTCTTAAAAATATATAAAGTGGTGCCTTAGTTTGTAACATCCTAAGTATTTGCAGAGTTGCCAATCAAAAAATTTAAATTATAGCTTTTAAACTAAAAATCTTCAGTTGGTACTGAAAGTGCCTGGACGTGTTCCAATCTTGTTTTTCAGCTGACTAAGAATGGCACAATGGAGTCAGAAGAGGCCAACACGCTCACAGCAGAAGACATCTCAGATGACGACATTGATCTTGACAACACAGAGGTAGATGAGTACTTCTTTTTGCAGCCTCTTACTACCAAAAAGCGCCGGGCACTGCTACGCTCCTCAGGCGTGAAGAAGATCGATGTGGATGAGAAGCATGAACTTAGAGCCATTCGCATGTCCAGAGAAGACTGTGGCTGCGACTGCAGGCTTTTCTGTGACCCCGAGACGTGTGCTTGCAGCATTGCAGGGATCAAGTGTCAGGTAAATTCCACAAAATACATATTTTACACATTTATTGACAGACTCTGTAAGCATGTAAAAATTCTTAAAATTATTGAGTTTTTTATTGCAGTAGCATACTCTCACAGTGAAAGATTTAGAAAAGTTAAACTTTTTAATTTGATCAAATGCATTTAATAGGGTGAAAAATCAACTTTGAGACATTTAAACTCCCCCATGTCACAGTTATTTTAAAGCTGATATGAGGATTAAAAAGCTTTCACAAGTAACTCATGACTTTATTTTGCCTCTGACATAAATACGATGTGTCCATTTAGAATTTCCATTCTACAAAATCAGAAAGAAAACAAGGCAGGTATGTTGACTTTCATAAGTTGGAAAATTAACACTGAAGCTTATGCCTTAACTTGCCCATATGTTAAGCCTGATCAATAAATAAAAAGTAAAAAAAAGAGCAAATGGAGCTGGACCAGGACATAATTTCATCTTCTCTTCTCAAATAGTAAAGATGGTATGTGATGAATAAAATTCTGATGGCTCACTTAAAGAATTGTAGAAGCAAGTTATAATTTTATTAAGCATTCATAAATACCACTAGATGTGTTTATCAAAAACCTTTTCCAACCTACCCTTACAAATGTTAAGTTGGCTGAATTCTTCTGGGATTTTAAGTGGAGCCAATCTTAAAATTTTGTTTTCAGGATTACACCCAATCCTGAAAACACGATTACAAAAAATACAGGTGGAATATGAGCTAAATATGTAGAAAACAAGACAGGCATTAGAAAATATTCCCTTGCTATTTTCTGGTGAAACAACCCAATGTTGCTGACCAACAATGGCAATAAAGGGTAATGGTGAAAGATCTGTGGATCCATTTCTTATTCAAAGATTCAAAGGAATCAGAAATGGCTTTTCCAAATAACAAAAAACAAGTTTCCATTGATCTTTCAATTTGATAATGATTCGAAGTATATGACCAAACAAACGGAAAGATTGTTTGCCAGGCACAAAATCAATTCTCTTCCCAAAACCTCCCTTTGGGAAAGGCTTAAAGAAGAGTCAAAATCCAGGATTCTGGACAAATGAGAGATAATGCAAATGATTGACCAAAGTGTAGATTTGGTCCTGTCCTGTCAAAAAATGGGACAAAGGCAACTGTGGTTTTGAAAGCAGCTGTTACGTAATGTAGGTCAACCTTCCCACTGAATCAATTTAAATTTAAGATTGAGTTTTTCCTAATTTTTCAGTGAGAGATTATGCTAGTGCACTAAACAACAATATAAAATAAATTCTTTTTGTGAAGGGTTCTGTCTATTTAGAGAGAAATGCATTGACTGATGACAAAACATTAAAGGACAGAAAAATCATTTAAGAGAAGTCATGCATCACAGGGTGTTGTTTTTTTCCCAGGTGGATCGAATGTCATTTCCATGCGGCTGCACAAAAGAAGGTTGCAGCAATTCAACTGGAAGAGTAGAGTTTAATCCTATCCGCGTTCGAACCCATTTCCTGCACACCATCATGAAGCTGGAGCTGGAGAAGAGCCGCGAACAGCAGCAAACCCCCCAGACCAACGGTTACTGCGGGGAAACCAACGACATGGGGAACGGGAACCTGTTCACGCAGTCGCAACACAGGTTGGAGTATTCTTTGTCTGATGCTGTCCCGCAGACGGCTGCAATGCACCTGCACTCTGCAGAGGAGATGGAGGAGCCTCTGGATGATGAAGACGAGGAGGATGAGGAAGAAGAGGAAGAGGAGGAGGAGGAAGAGAACGAAGATGATGAGGAAGACGAGGACAGCAGCAGCATATGTAGTGGGTTGTCTGATTCCAGCACACAAAGCTTTGCAAATAGCGACTCAGAGGACGAGGAGGGACCTGCAGGGAAGTCTGAGAATTATGAGGCTGACATAACGCCTCTAGCAGTTTCTCACACTGATGTGGTGCCAATGTCCTCTGTGATGTGCTACACTGACGGCTCCGTGGGTCATGATAACCTTATAAATGGAAACCCTTACATCATGAACTCTTCCTCTGCTGACTACTATCAGCTGGGGAGCTCCAGTGCTGACTCGAATGTCCATGCCAGTCGGCCCAGTGAGTCCTACAGGGAGACATTAGCATTCCCAGAACCAGTCAGCACAACCAATGGCAATTTGGCCCAAGGACCGTTCAGCGTGACCTCTGGGGAATTCACTGGCTACTCTAATCATACGGAGGAGGAGTACACAACCAGTCACCACCGTAATCTGAATGGGGGTGGTCCGGCTGCCACTTTGTGCTGCTACGCATCTGACCAAAACACCAAGGTACTGTCCAAGGCCATGTTTGTGGAGCAACGTGAGAACCAGAACCAGACAGAGTTTCAAAACTACCTTAACAACAACAGCCAGGAGTCCTACAGTAGTAACAGCATCATCAGTATGGCAGCAGAACAGCCACCCCAAGAATCAAGTGCTAATGAACATCCTGATGTAACCTTACTATCAAACAAAACTACGAAACTCCCTTTACCAGACCATTGCCCTGAGGTCACAGCCAATTAAAAGGCCTCAAGCTTTTAATTATTACATCCTCACATGAACTCAGCTATGGTATACTTTTCTGGAACATCTTCATTGCCTTTTTTGAAAACTACTTTCAGAGCAATTTACAAAGTAATACTACATTTTTCATCCGTAACTCTTAAGCCATAAGTTTGTGAGGGAAACACTTTTGTGGTACTGTTGACAAATGCAGGTTTCTCCATTACAGTGTTCGTGCTCAACTCCAAAACACAAGAGACGATATAAAAAATACAAACACAACTAATGTCAAACTGTGCAATGTACCTTGTATTTGCAGAACTCAAGTTCTAGTTTCAAGCAAATATTGTACTGTAGATTGAACTTCTGTCTGCTGTATGTGCAAAAAAAATTGTCAGTTTTATTTATTGTGACTAAATTGTAAGTGTGTCCTTATATATATTGTAAATGTTTTCGTAAAAAATATGCATGCCATTTGGAACTCATTGAAAAATTTCCTGCATTTACAAAACAAGTTGTATTAATTCTGTACAGTTATCTTCTTTTATGTCTTCAAAATCATCAGATTTCAGAATTCACTTAAATTCAAGTGACCTGCCAGGTCATTTTGATGATTTTTGCACTTAGTCTATTTGGGGTCCAGTGGCACGTCTTTGGTTGTTAATGACCAAATCTTGTTTAAAACAATTATATACTAAAATTGCATACACAATTAACAGATACAGCAAGTATAGTTTTGGTTCATTTTTAAATAATCCAGAAAACATTTGATTCCTTGAAGATAACAGAAACTTTTTAAAGGGCATATACCATTGTGTACCTTTGGTTCTAGCTTGTAGATTACAATAGTAAACATTGTTCATGTGCAAAATCAAGGGAGCACAAGCAGGCAAAAGCTATGCCAAAAGGTGCAGAAGAGCAACAATATTACAATATTACATATGGAATGCAGACACATCCTCTCCTCTGCAAAGCCCTTTTCTCAACAACTGAGTCACCTTAGTCTGGCTGTTGATTCCTTTCTTGAGTTAGAGGTCATAATCATGGCAACTTCTTTTTGTGGTTGTTCCTTTCCTTAAAAAAATATTTCCATGTTGTTTCAGTGTCCGGGGATCCCATTTCCAAAAAAAGAAAAAGAAAAAAAGACTTTTTGGCAGGTGTGGAGTATTCTGTTCCATGGAGCTCGCCCACATTTTCTACATCGATGATCTTCCAAAATAAAAAAAAAAAAAGAGTACATTCTATCATTTTCCCGCTGCCTCTACCAAGGGTCCATACATCCATTTAGTACATTCAAAAGAATTCTTTTAGTTGAGAAACACTTCCTTTTCTGTCTACAAATGCTACAGTCATTAGTGAAAGTCTTCCTGAGTCAGTGTTTATCTGCTTTAAATATAAAAGGAAAAGCTGATATAAAATGATTAAATAACACTTTACAGTTTAAAGAGGAAGTTGTTTTTTTTATGTTGGAATAGAATAATCTTTTCTTTTACAGTTGCTTTGCAGAATTCAGATTTGTTCTTCGGGTAAATAGTTACACAGAGTTGACAATCAAAGTCTAATTTTAAATAGGATTGATCTTATGAGCATTATAAGTTGAACTATTGAATCATTTTAGCCATAAAGCCTGGTCATTTACAATGTGTAAATAGTGGCATTTGTCAACATTGACAGAATGGAACTGAAGTTCTCAACATTCAGTAGAATTCTAAGATATTATGGAAAAGCTCAAATGAAGCCCATTAACATGTTGCTCATGCATAAATACAAGAATATGCTTCATTTCCAAGCTTAAATATGCATTTAAATTTACTGAGTTTAACACATTTGTTCATTAGATGGGAATTTCCAGAAAGTCCCCGAACATCAACACAAGCCTATAATACATAGAAATTGAGCCAAAGTGTACAGTGTGGGAAGGTTCTTAAAGGTGTTGCACCCACTTAGGATTACTGTGTTTTAATTTTCAGTGTTTATTACAAATAGTAAAATGAAATGTGTATTTATTGTGGTTTACTAAAAGTCTGTATTAAGTAACTTGATATGTTAAGATTGTCTTTTCTTTCATGCAAGTTTAGGTGAATTGTAATGCTTTCATGTGCCTGGTTTCTTTAATTCTGTTTCATATTTGGTGAAATGCATAGGATTTGCACACAATGGTCCATTTTGTTTTTCCAAGTTATGTTTTTAACTGTACATAAAGCCTACATAACTTTCAGTAGTTGTATTTTGACATGTTTTCAAATTCATTTCATAAAATCTGATGTTATGAAACATTTTCAATGCATTGTCTGTACTGTAGAAGCTTGCCATTTGTAGGTGCAAAAGTGCCCTCTGCTGTCCACAGAAGGGAAGCATGAGTGAAGCTTGCTTTACCCAACAGAATTTATTTGTCTCATAATCACATCTTCAGACTTCAGTACATTGGACACAAAACATTTGCCATTTCAGAAAAGTCACCACGTTCAATCCGAAGCCCCAACGCAACATTCACAGCCCTCAAAACACTAGTGCCTGCACCAGAAATTCATAGGTTCACTCCAGCAGATGCATTTAATTATTAAGTGGAGTTTCTTATGCTAAACTGAGAGATCCCCTTCATAAACACCAAAGCATAAACCCAGAAATAATAGACATATTTAGGTGATTTCAAAAATAAATCTCTATCACTCATGATGCTTTACTACTCATGTTTACTTTGCAGTAACTATAAATTTTGTCTTTTGATATTTAAACGTCTTCACACATTCTCTTAACAAAACAAATGGGCCTTTTACAATCTCTTGCATTATAAAAATACGTCTTACAAAGGAAATTTTGTATAAGGTGATTTAAATCCTTGAACCACAGATGGTTTTCAACAAAAAATTACCCAACCACTACCAATTTTGTACAAAGACTAATAACAAAAAAGAAAAACAAAGTGAGATCTGAGGCACTTCATAGTTTTAAAGGGAAATTTCCTATTTGTTCTGTCCATCACATTATTAGGACTTTATCACCACTTCTACTGTTTAGATTGTAATGCATATCCTCAGTGTATTTTGTTGCAGTATGTGCCAGCTTTAACTAATAACCAAGTGTTTGCTTTGGTTGTAAAGTTATCTAAAACATAAAAGGCACTTGTCTAATGTGCAATTAAATGAATTCTTGTAGCAGAGGCACATGATGTATTCTTCCAAAGTCTAGAATTTCCAACAGCAGCAACAGCAAAGTTTAGTCCTTTTTAGTATAAAAAATAAATAAAAATTTGATGTAGTTTGTAATCTAAAAAAAAAAGCTGCATACATTATGAGATACTTGTGTCCTTGTATGCTTCATGCATACCAAGCCGACATTTGCAAAGTAGTGGTTTGCAGACTCAGATGAAGGACCAGAGTTGATATTTGTCTGAGGGGTTGCATGGAGCCAAATATGGATTCTCATGATGGGCAGTTAGACACATGTTCAATCCTGGCAAGTAGAGCAACTGGTTCTAAAGAAAGAGGGGATAATATTACTACTCGACTACACACATAAAGGGTAACCAGCGAATCTGAAATTGAACAGATGGAAAAGAGCAAACTCACATCCTTCAGCTCCCATTTTTGTTGGGTTCCTACAAATGTATTCATGCCTTTGTACTGGCAGTCTTCCAGCGTCACAGCCAACCCTGCCCCATGCAAACACAGCTCCTTCTGAATGTTGTGTCTAATTTCGTGACGTGTGGAATACTCAAAGTACTGGGGCAGAAGGAAATGTTGAAAAATTAAATCATTTTCGAAAAGGTGGTGAAATCCCACCGTGGTTTTGACAAGTCAGATAAAAAGTGCTTTTTTTTTTTTTTTTTTTACTGACCTGATTTCCACCTAGTCCATGACATGGGTACATAATCAGCGGTTTCCCACCCTCGTTGTTCTCTCCAGCATCCAGACATGTGTCTTTCCCCAGATTTTTTACCTACAGAAAAAAAAAGGAGTGAAAAAATTGGAAAGTGCGAGTGAGCAAGAGGAAACAAAACGAAAAACTAACATCCAGCACAAGCTGTTCAAACAACTTCACCCTCTGAAGTGCTTTTAGTGGTGTTAAATTGGAACTGACTTGTACCTAACAGAAAGCCCAAGAGGAAACTCACAGTGGCTAGACAGAGCTATGGGGTCTGAAATGAGAACTGGTGGTAGAATTTGATCTTACCGAGCCAAAGAAGACTGGGTTTAGATCAGGCATAAAAACTTCTGGATAAACGTTGTTCAAATACCACGAGAAACTTTTGCACTGCAGTTGCTCCCGGAGGTCCACACGTTTGGAAATATCTCCAAAATTTCTCTATCATAAAGATAAAAAAACAAATGTTGTTAGAGGGTAGCTAAAGATTTCAGCATTTAAAGGACATATGTCTCATCAGTACAGAGATTTGAAATAATTGGAAAACTAAATAAATGATTTTATGTATATTACTAAAAAATTAGGGATACACCAATCAGCCATTTCCTGAAAGACATTGACTGTTTCCACTTAGATCTGACCTGAAAATTATAAAACTACAAGAACTACATTGTATTAAACATAGCTTGATAAAAGTAGAATTCAAAATAAAATTGAACTGATTTTATGCATCAAAGAATGTGTCCCTAAAAAAAGGCATCAGATTACATGCTGTTTGTTGATGCATTTTAAGATTAAAAAAATTGTCTAAGTTCATATGCATTGAAGAAATACAAGACTTTAATATTAGACCTGTCATAAACAAGGGAAAATGTATTCATCTCTGACCTACCTCAACGAAAAACTGTGGTATGTTCACTTAAAGTGATTAAGACATTTTAGATTTTTAAGTCTGCAACCTCTTAATTGGATAATAACATTTGCACAGCTGTGCTGTGGTGTGAAGGGAAGATAAAAAAAAAAAGAGTCACTCTCTTGGAAAATTAGTTACACCCTAGTAACAAACTACAGACTTTGTTTTCAAAGACATGCAAAAACATTTATTTCTCAAAATCGTAAGAGTGAAAAATGCAAAACAAAACTATAATGGGTGCATATGGGCATACTTCAATACATTTATTTAGACATTTGGAAACTGAAACTTGCATTGTTTTGAGGAATGATTTTCAACTTGATGGAAGCCACATGTTTGGAATCCGGTAACAAAGTAACACTCTGAACCACCAATAATAATATGGGTAAAATAAAAACATGTGGCACAACAGCAATAAAAGAAAATTTGGATGCCTTCTGAGTGATTGTTAATCTTTTTGAACTTGATGGTAATAATGCTTACAGATAAAAATAAAATCTAAAAATATGTGGCCTGAAATTGTATTTAAACTTAAATACATAATGTTGGTCCATTACAAAACTACTACCTGTATTGTAGTCCTGTTTAAAACTAAATGAACGGAAAAGGGGTGAAAGGGAAATAATAACAAGAGCTCTTTATTAATACAGTGAAGAGTGTTTAGCACACTGGTCCCTAGGAGGTTGTGGACAACAGCATATCTGTTTGAAATCTGCAGGACTGGCTTGACCTCTTTGTGTGAAGTAAAGCCCTTAGAGAAATGTTTATGACCCCTTCAAGAGCACGTTAACCAGCACTACGAGTATGTCATGAAGTAGTACCGATGTTCTTTTGATAGCATCGGTACGAGATGCTAAAGAAAGCATTTGTGTGTGTGTTAAAATAATCTGTATAGAAAATTAAACTCCTAAACTTTTCTCCAGGAGAGAACATGCTTTGCCCTGTGAGAGTATCTTAAGTAACTTATAATCAGATCTGAGGCTTTTTGTAAGCATTTCAAGGACAGGAGCTGGGATTTGCTCAAGCTTGTCTAAAGAGGGTGATAATAAGTGGTCTTGAAAACACTCATACACATCCATAAGTGGTGGAAACACAAGACACAGCCTCAGGACCAATTTGCTACTCCTTCGAGATAAGTATGTTTAGTTGACATAATTTCAGAAGTATATCAACAGCAAAACTGGCACTTACATTCTTAGCCATTTGTGCAGCTTGCTGGTTACGACGGTAAAAGATCTCCTTATATTCGTCCATCCAGACCTCAGCTAGTCGTACCTGATTCCGAGCAATCACCTGCGTGCCCTTGGGGAACGTATGTGGACTTTTGGTCCGGAAAACATGACCAACAACAGAACATGGGATGATCTCCAGCTGTCCACCACACTGCCACACCTGCAAGTTAATGGAAGCCAGCAGAAACAGATGCAGAGTTAAGACACACCCGAGACACTTTCTGGAAACTGGAAAAACTCCTAGGCTGAAAGGCACTTATAAATAAGAAAGCTGATGTTGAAAATGACACCAAAGTGACATCTTACCCTAAATGACATCTCAATATTTTCAGCACCCCAGATTTCCATTTTTTCATCATAGCTGCCAATATGGTAAAAATATTCTTTAGAGATTGAAAAGAGTCCACCAGCAAACGTGGGAGTCCTATAACGTACAAGAATTTTATTACAGGAGGTTAAATATTAACACAGTGGTCACACTTTCCATTGAGTCAAACATTGTATTTACTTTATGGGATATGTTTCATCCTTTCTCCTCTGCTTCTCATGATCGGGTAAAGTCTCCCAGCCGAAAGAGAGACCCCAGTCAAAGTTCCCACGATTGTGGTGCTGACCATATGGGGAAGGTTTCATGAACTCAAATGTATTGAGGTCAATAGTTGTTATGTCAGGACTCACAACGGCGGTGTAGTTCTCAGCAATCCTTGCAAGCAGAGGTTCCAGCCATCCATGGAAACACTCACCTGTTAATACATGTATGGAGAAGACAGCCCGTCACAGTTCTATTACTATTCATCGCTACAATCACAAACATTTTATAAACAGTGCATAACTAAGGGCGTGTGTAAAATAGTTTAAGTGTTTGGTGACGTGAGTGGTTCTGACTAACAATGGGCGTCGAGAAAGGTGAGGGTGTCACCGGTGGCCACGGAGGCACCCAGCAGACGAGCGGTTATGAGTCCTTTCCTTTCTCGCTGCCGGACGACTCGGACAATGTTCAGCTGCTTCAAATACTCATCCAGGTCATCCTTCAATACATCTGAAAATGTAAGATTGTAACTGAAAGAGTCTGTTGAAAACTGGGATACCAAAAACAGATGCAGAGAATGAGAAATTAATTGTTTCTGTGAAGTTCAAAATAATTACCAGAAATAGAAATGAACAGTAAAATGGTCTGGTGACTAAGATCAGAGGACTGTTCAGCTTCACCAATACTCAAAAATCTTCCATATTTTTTTTTACAAATTGTCAATACACCATATATCTAAGCACTACCACAACACGGTAACTACAGCAATCTTCAACGTGAAGGTTGCTACTGCAGGAACAACATTTATAGCGATGTATTTTCATGATTAGTGCTCAAAGTCAGAAAGTGGTTGGTGCTGATCATTTTACTCCCAGCCATTTTTTTATTTCTGCCACATTAAATCAATTTATACATGGTCTGGAACATTTTGTCAAAAGGGCACAGCATTGAATTGAGTAAAAGCTGACTACAAGATAGAAAATGATGGGAAGACTTACAGTTTATACCAGGAAGGATAAACATATCACAGCTAGGTTGCTCTGTTTAAACACTTTTAGCTTACAACCTCTGTCAGTCGTGAAGTATGCTGGATTTGTAAATATTAGTATACTCTAAATGTCACCATTAAGATAAGAGTTTACATTTCCTGGAAAACAAAGAGACTGTTGTCTAAAGTTAGTAATTCCAATCCAATTACTAATTAAATTGTGAAAGGGGCAAATATGTAAACCACTCTTCGCAAGAAAACTGCTAAAAAGGTTTTTGAAAAGAAATCAAAATTGGCAAAAATTGGCATAGACACTAGAGTCCTTCACAGAAAATGGATATTGGAAATAGACGGCCTCATATATTGACTTTAAATGGCATAACAAGTTCATTTATGTACTTCTTAGATAAGACTTCCCAGTATGCTAGTTTTGTAATACATCTGACCAATATTGTTGTATCTCTTCTGAGGCTAGATACTGCTAAATCCTTAGAAAGTATTCACTAACAGCCTTTTGAGTTCCTTTGTTAGCCACATCAAAACCACAGAAGGAGTATTGTGCTCCCCTGTGAGCTGCCCACCCAGCATGCTGCCTGTAATGAACCCAAAAGCTCAGCAGAGCGGTCTTTAAAAGGTGCCATTAAATTTTTTTACCATCCACACTGGCGTCGTCCACTAGGATGATCTCCTTCAGGAGAATTGCAGGGGAAGTGTGGAGGACACTGTAAACCGTCCTCAGCAGAGTGCTCCACGCCTCGTTGTGAAACACAATAATCACACTGGTAGTCGGCAAGGGGGGACAGCGCTTAAAGGTTTGCTCAATGCATCTGCAAGAAGGAGGACAATGGGGAAAAAAAAGATGTGACTATCCTGAAAGTCTTAAGAGACTGTGGTCACTACATCTGTGGGACGTTGCCAGTCTCCTTAAGCTGCATATGTCAACCTTTAAGCTGGAATGGGGGAGATGTTGCTCAGTAGTTCAAATACATGCAACCCGTTTAGCAATTCAGATGGATGACGATTCTGCCTGTGATATGTGGTAACTACAATCAAGTACTTAGATTTCAACTTTCATCTGAACTCAGCCACATCATGGCATGCATGGATTTCTGCATGCTGTGTTGACTAAGAGTACATATCTTAGTGGTTTCAGCCAGACATTTTCCATTTTCCTCTGCTACTAAGAGCAAATAGAAGTAATTTATTTGACAGTAGGGTTGGATTACTGCGTCTACATAAAAAGTTTATAAAGATGTCCACATACTCTGGTGGTCTTGTGTCTGCGCCCAGGTCTCGGCTCAAGGAGACGCGATCGCTTGCATAAACGTTGAAGCAGTGCTTTTCTTCACCCCTCTCCTTCTCCTTCTGTTCTTCGGGACTGAGCGAATCTGTGTGGAAAGGTTTCCCAGCAGCTCCAGGAGAGAGAGGGTTCTGTGGAGGCCTCTCAAGAGCCGGCCTGAGCTCAGCAGCAGTGTAGTGACCCGGCAGGCAGGAGGCTCCCCCTGGTTTATCCTGCTGCCGTACGGGGGCTTTGATCTGCATCTTTGGCATTGCATGCTTGAAGTTATTGACGGCCCCTATGACCATTCCCAGCATGCTGTCACGCTTCACCGCCATCTCCTTCAGCCAGGGATCCTCCTGTTGGCTTTGTGCCCCCACTTCCCATTGTATAAAAAACAGAAATGTGACAAACACTAAGGTCACTATGACCAGTTTAAGTGGGTGCAGAGGTCTTCGGAGAACTCTTCGAAAAACAGTCATTCTTCTTTCTTGGCTGTGGCTGGTTGTGGATTAAGATCCAGCTGTAATAAACACACATACTCAAACATTACCAAAGTAAATGCAGCGTTTAATATAAGAGAGAATAATCCTGTAGCAGTAACCATTAGATGCAAATTACACATTATTTACTATGTATTGGTGGTACATTGCAGTGTTATTTCAAAATGTGTTTGTATTCTGAGATTGTACTGAATTTTGTAATCTTGGACATTAATCCTACAATGGAAAGTTATTGTCAAAGTTTATTTTTTTATTATTCATACATAATGACATAACATTAATAACGACATAAAAGGGGGATTATTGAATACTTTTTGGGATTAAGAACACCATAGAAAGAACACACATTTCATTATATTTTAACTCTATTTGGGTAGGTGAGGTTGGATTCTCACGTCATGATTTTGATGCATCATCACACCTTTACACTCAAACCCAAAATCGATCATACCGCCACATTTGGGGGTATGATTGTGTGTGTGTGTTTTTTTTAGCTAATATCATTTTTAGTCATAAGTTATGTGTTGAAAATATAAAATGATTAGTTTAAATCCAAATCTGCCAGAGGCATAAATAATTTTGGCCTCAACTGTACAAGCCATTTACTTTTTAAGACATAATTTAAACATGACTTCATAGCCTAATCACAATAATTTAGGGACAGTACAAAGGTCAAAATGAATGGCACATGCTGTGGCAGGGAAGGTTACATGCTAGCCTTGGTGGGATTGAATGTTAAACATAATAGCCTACTATTCAATTATATTTTAAGAAAAAAAAAAAACACAAAAAAACACTGCCTTTGCTCTTCCCTGTCGTTTTATCAAGAAGGTGACACCTCCAATTATTTGGAATTTATCCGATTTCTTATACAATATACTAGTTAGAATTTAACTTAGTTTGAGCTCTAAAATTATATTTAATTTAAAGCAGAAGAAACGTCCATCCATAGATAATGTATGCAAATTGCTACACCAATTTTACTCATTTGATTCCAAGTTTTTTTTAACAGCGTAAAATCAGTTTCAGTTCAACTGAACGTGTATATAAAAACATAACTTAATTACCTCCAAAACATTGACCACACATGGTTAAAATGGAACAGGTATCTCTAAATTCTTAGTCGGAAGCGTCTCAAATATCTGTATCAAAATGACAAGTGATTTCGCATTCCTTCAAACAAAACAACACGTACCACAAGTCGCTGAACTGAAGCTTACGCTTGGCAGTTCATTAACGAAGTTTTAAAAATCCACGGATATGGCATCCTGCTCTAACCGGAGATCATCTGTTGCTGCTTTGATACCCACAACAACAACAAAAAAGATAAGTACAGTTTTCAAAAAGACAATAATCTTCTCTCTGATTTCAACAAACTTCCGTCTCGTTGGTTCCAGGTGTGCTCCTCTCAGGTAGAAGGCGGTGGCACAGCGGTGCGCGTGCGCACACCGGACCTCTGCATGTCAAAATAATGGTCAGAATCCATATAAGGTACAAAAAGAGAAAACTTATCCAAACAAGAGCCTTCTTCTTTTTACATTTTTTGAAGCTAATTGTTGAATTTCAGTCAAATGCGTAGACGACAGGGACAAACCTGTGGCTGAGCCAAAGCGAAACCAGAATGCTTCCATCGGAGCTGCGGAGAGGCTGGAGCCGCGTCATTAATAGGATTCGTTCAACTGGTCATTCACTGGGGCAGTTGCTGGGTTACAAATAACGGAGGAACGCCGTATACCCCACCCCGTCCAATCACGCTACTGGGAAGCACCACATCCTGCCCGTAGAGCTTAAAACTTCAGAGTCGATGAAGAAACTAATAAGCAGAAAATGATCCGACACGAATCATTGAAGTTACAAAAAATCATCCAGCATGTGAGCGGCTTTAGTATTACTATTTATTTATTTTTTTCCTGATAGAAGTGATGAAAGCTGACACTCACCGCTTGTCTAATCTCTGAAATGTCCCAAGGATAAAGCTCAAAACGATTTGGAGGATAGAGGGAGCAGAGAAACGGGCTCCAGCCGAGCTGAGCCTCCCCTGGTGCCCAATTTGGAGTCTGTCTTTCAGTGACTCCATCTGTGCGGACTGTGCCCCCCCCATCGCTTCCCGTGGCAGGAAGCCAATATATTATGTCCATTAAAATGCTGACTGTGTCCTGCGGGTCACGTCTGTAGATGCCGTATGTTCATCATCGTTTAGGAGGTTCATAAAAGAAAAAAAAAAGAAAAGAAAAAAGAAAGAAAAAGAATGATGTAACAAAAACTACAACTATGTTTCAAAAGGATTCTTCTGAAATATATTTCCACCCATAAAACAATTAAAAGTTCAGCTATCAATCACCGTGGGGGGCCTTCAGAAAGTTTTGTGAAGGATGTCCAGTTTGGGGATCAATAGTCTTGGAGTGGCATGTAAAAACAAACAACAAAAAACATAACAGATTATCAGGTTTATATGAAAGAACTGAAAGTGCTTTAACAAATCATATCCCCTTGACAGATTTTGTTTTTCTTTCAATTACTTTTTTCCATAGATAAATGTCTCAAATTCTCAATTTCAACATTCTACAAAAAGGATACACAATGCAGTTTTGCAAGGATGATCACATTATTTAGTAAAACACAATCCTGACCTGCTAGGAAAAAGTAATTGCTCCATAAAACACCCTTAGTTGCTACAACTGTATTAAGACTTTATAACTGGTAATGACCCTTGCATCATAGTGGAGAAATTTTGGGTCACTCTTGCTGAATTATTTATTTTCAGTAATATTGTGGGTCTTTCAGTGTGGATAGCATATTAGGCATATTACACAGAAACTAATACGTTAGGGTCTATGTCAGTCTGGCTAGATTAATTTTACTTGTTTAAGGAATATAGAGATTGACTTGCTGTTGTTTGTTGGATATTTGCTTTGCTGCACAATCAAAATATGATTGAGCTTCAGGCTGCACACTGATGGCTGGACATTATACTTCAGGAGCACAGTTCATGACACCAACAATCACAGCAAGTTGTTCAGATCCTGAAGTAGTAAAGCAGCCCAGACCATCTCAGCAACACTACCGTTTTTGAAGGTAGGTATTGCACTACATCACTACTTCCCAACCCTGGTCCTCAAGGCATACTCCCTTTATGTTTAAGATGTTTCCCTGCTTTACAACACCTGACTCAGCTGATTGCAGTTCAGAATACACTTGTCAATTGAAATTGCCTGGGCTGAAGACAGGAAACGCCTAAAACATGCAACACTACTCTAAGTCTTACACTCAGTTTGGACACACACCAAAGGTAGTTTCATTTTTGTCTCACAAATCCAGGGAATATTTTCCCAAAAGTCTTGTGGGTATTGAAGATGTCTTTTTGGCAAATGTGAGATGGCATTGTGCTTTTATTCCTCACTGGACATCCTTCCATGTTCAACACAACAATAATCCAAAGCACAAGGCCAGCCTGTGCTTCCAGGCCAGCCACCTCAGTCTTCTGACTCAAACTACAGTGAAATATCCATAAATTAATCAAGGAATAAAAACTAATAGCACAACTGTAAGAAGACATATATGCCTGGTCCTTGCAAAGTGATCGACCCAAAAAACAGAATTAGCTTTTTTAATTTAGTAATGCATTTTTTTGAAAAAAAAAAAAAAAAAAACTTTGTTTTGCATAAAATCCAACAGTGAAAATGTATGCTTTATTAACCAGATGTTCTCACTGTCAGTTTACATTTGTTTATAGAACAAAAACATATAACTGGATAGTACCTTTGACAAACACACTGCAAATACCTCTGGAAAGCAGAGGGTCAGTATGGACTAGTAAAATGTAAATGTTTCTAAGATTACTATTTCAATCTGCAAAAACATTTATATAGCCATTAAATTGCTAGAAGCTTTCGGCTGTGCATATTCCCCAAAGTCTCTGCTCTGTTTTCTCTTTAAACTGTCAGAAACCAACTTTTCATGTGCTCAGAAAAATCTATAAAACCATGTGTTTGAGGGTCTGCTCAAAGGCATGAGAAAAATAACTACATTTTCATTTTAACACAATAAGCAACTCTCTCACAATATTTCTCAGGCACACATGCAAAAACATGCAACTCTATGATCTCAAGGCAGCACGAGCTTTGTCCAGGATTTCCTTCCTCATTTTTGGATAATCTGGATGAGCAGCGAGAACCTGTAGACAGAAATGCAGTTGTGTTAAAGCATAAAACCACAACAAAGACAACAGACTGTGATCATTTATTTTCAGAAGCCTCACCTTATGACACACATCTATGGCCTCAACGTACCTCTTTGCTTTCAAGTAGTTAAAAGCAAGTTTATATCCTAAATGAAACACAGACATTTGATGTTATAAATGCAATTTTCCCTTAACTCATGTGGGTAGAACTTCACATCTGATTTTGCTTGACATACCAATAGCTGGATTTTTCTGATTTCCATATTTCCAAGCCATTTCATAGTTAAGAGCTGCATCGCGGAACGCCTGGTCTTTTTCCATTATGTAGCCCTGATACTCATACGCTTTGCAGCATGACTGGACAAACGTACATTTTTAGATTAAAAGTTGTGTCAGACAAAACATGTGCGGAGAATGCTGAACTAATGCCTTATTTAAAGAGTGACAACATGTTCAAGCCCACCTTGTTATGATTGAGACATCTTTTTAGAAGGTCTGCGGCCATGTCATACTTCCCTGAGTGGATGTATATATCTGCCAGGAGCAGCCAGCTCTTCTCAAACTCGTCAGCGTCAGCAATGTTCCAATTCATCTTGGCTATTCGTTTGAGCTGGTTCCTGGCTCGAGGAGTTTGTTTCAGCATCATGTATGCTGTTGCCATGGCCAACAAAGCTGGAACGTGGTCTTTCTGAATCCCACAATAGAAAGCAGGAGAGGTAGAATGAGTCCCTAGCCAACAGCTTATAGCACAAAAATCGACTCTAACCTGGTTCATAATAAGACAAGGAAAAACTAAGGTTGATAAAAAATATAACTAAATGTCACTCAACCATATAAAGAGATGGCCTGAAAAATGGAAAGCCACTACTGTGGGTATACTTACACAAGAAGGAATAATGTCGTGCACCATCTGGAGTTTACTTACCTCATTGTTTGCAATCTCTGTGAAAACACAGAGGGCTTTCTCTACATTGGCCTTCTGTTTAGTAGACAGCAAGCAGTAGTTCTCCAGGATGCGGAGCTGTACGTGTCCGCCCGGCGTCTGAGGCTTTATCTCCTTGAGAAGCTTTTCTGCTGTTCTCACAGCAAGCTGCTCAGACTCTTGCTTTTCTGTGGAGTTGCTAAGGAGACAAAATAGAATTGTAACAAAGTCTGTAATATTTAAAACTGAGGCACACGCTCTGTACCAAAGACACTGTTTGGATCCTGAAAAACAGGAGGCTTATCCCAGACCAGACAGTTTTACCTTTCCATATAATAATGACAATTTTAAAATACGTTACATTGAAACGACATCAGCATGTTTTACCATGAGGTCTTTTGCTTTGAGTAAAAATATTGCAGTGGAGGAACGAAAGGAAAGAAAGACAATATAAAACTGACGAGGGAAAAAAACGGATAAAATAAAATATTTAAAAAACTTTTGTTTTATTTGAAGCTCAAGAAAAGAATCAGATTTAGTAATATGGTGGACATAGGACTAGACTTTGACTGAGACATTCTAACATAGTAATACCTTTTAATGGTTTTTGATCTAAACCATTTCATTGTATCCCATTGTGCAGTTCAGTTTTAAACTCATTCTTACGCTTGGCAGTCAAGACATCTGACTCTAGTGCCATTAGAAAGGATGAAACTGTGCTTTCCCTTCCTTGGCCTGGAGATCTGGTGCCCTTTACTTCTTTGTGTCTCTGTTCTTTTTCTCCTGTGCTTTGAAGGGAGACATTTCTGGGTTGGATGCTTGGTTCATTCAGGAGCAGAAACTGCCTGCCATTTGGTGTGCCCGGGTGCCGAGTTCTGAGGTTTCAACCCTTCTCACACCTTCAGGTGTTAAATTCACACATCCCTCCAACTAAGCACCCTTACAAATAATCAAAACAGCCCAAAGTCATGCAAATACAAGTTCCTTTTCAGTAATTTCGCCTGTCTACTTTGATGTCAGACAGAGTCTTGATACAGTTAGTTAATGTACTGTTACTGTAGCATAAAGCTGCCTTGGCACCTGGCTTCCCATGGTGTGCCTAAAATACTTTTATGTGACAAAAAAAAAATATATATTTTTTTTATATTATGAAGTAAAGATCTGAAACTTGTTTTTTTTTTTTCTCACTTTTTTTTAAAATCAATTTAGGCCCAGAATGTGTGAGTCTAATAATGTCTGCAGATGCCACTCGATAAATTAAATTATTGTTTCAATAACTCAATTCACAATTTCTTAGTACCTAACTTGTTCTGAAAATTCTTTTTTGCGGGTTTCCATTAACTGTAAGCCACAGATATTCAAATGATCAGAAATAAAACCTTGAAATATATTTTCACTCTTTAAATTGAGTTACTAATTGTATTGACTTTTATTGTCATTACTGAGCTTGTGTGAAACTCACCCAATTTCACCATCTAAATTCTCAAACACTTCTCCTCCAATTGTGTCGTTGTCTGGGTTGAGCAAGATTTCAATCATGTTATATACAGCATTCTGACCCCAGTCGTTATCTTTCCGAGCCTTATTAAAATGTAGCAGAGCATCGATGGGTTCTCCTGCGTACCTATGCAAAAGGCATGAAGTTTAGACTCAAAACTTGAAAGAACAAGATTGGTAAAAAAATTGACCGACCTTACCAAAGATAAAGCCCCTTGCAATAGTTGAAGCCTGGGTCCAATTTAATTCTGGAACAATGTTTTTCTGCCTTATCAAGGAAACTGGGGATGTTCTCCAACTTGCCAGCTCTTCTCAACAAGTCAATGAGATGCGATAGAGTTGGGTAGTTGTCTGGAAAAAAAACAGCTGGCTTTTAGTTTGGGAAATGATTTATTTATTATTATTATTATTTATATTTGCCAAAGAAAAGGAGTTACCTGGTTTGTATGTAAGGAGTTTCTCAAAATTACTAAGTGCCCGATCGTAATCCTGTTTTCTAAAATTAATGTCCGCCATCATCTAAGAATAAACATGCATTCGAAATTATTTATTTGATTTAGTTGAAAAAATAACTTCAAACATCTGTGATGGGGCAACACAAACCAGAGTTGCATCTTCGTTGAAATTGTCATTCTTCAAAATCTCGCTGCATTGGTGCTGGCATAAATCCACCTCGTCCAGAGTGAGGTACAACCGCGCCAACTCCAGCATGACCTAAGTAAGAACAGGGCACACATTCATCTGAATAGATTTTGTGTCAAAGCATTCTGAATATGGCAACACTGAGAACGTACATCAGATCTTCAGCGTAAAGAAAATCTTCAGCAATTGAAATCACAGATCATTTGAGAAACACATGTAACAAGACTTTAAAAAAAGCTAACGCTTGCTAAGCACAGCCCACAGCTGCAGTAAGTACACTGAAACGTTTTGATTCAGCTGCACTGACCTTGCGATCGGTCTCACAATACACAAGAGCTTCTTTGTAGAATTTGACCGCTCTCTCATAGCCCCTCTGACTTGTATAGTGTTTGGCGATCTCAGCACAGATCTCTGCAGCACGTTGTTTCTGCGCCGGGACAGCATCGGGCTGCTCCAGCTGAACGCGCTTCAGGACTTTGGCTTGTACATCTCGGGCCTATAAACAGCAAATAACTCAACATCATTAAGGGAAACAAAAAATAATAATTTAAAAAAACACATAAAAATTAAGGTATTCTGAGAAAATGTATAAATGTCTGTTCTGAATCTGAGCGTATTGCAGCAATTTCAATTGAAAACAAGTTCAATTTAGATTCTATGTATTGAACCTAGATCAGACCTGTTTTTCTCATAAATAGATGGATGTGTGTTATTTAAATAACCTGAATTGAATGGGATTTAAAAAAATCATTACATTTGTCATGAGAAATATTCAAGCAAGATATTTTATGAGCGAATGGAATCACTTACTTTCTGTAGTGAAAGTAAAGCTTCTTCATTTTTTTCCTCCTTAACTTGGACCTTAGCGAGCAGCATTAGATAATGACAGGTATCTGAGAGAGCAGGCAACTCATTCACTGGAAGAAAAAAAAAAGTCATGAACACAACATCACAGTGTGTAAGTAAAGCAGCAATGTATGGGTCAAATTGTTCAGCAGGATATAAGCAACAAAAATGTTTGTGCACTAGGAGTAAGGTGAATTTTGGAGCACCTCTTATTGGCCTAGTCCAGTGTTTTCCAACCGTTGTCCTCAAACACACTGCCCTGCATATTTCATGGTTTGAGTTGATGGGTGATTAGCAGGGTTTTGCTAAACTTGAATAATCTGAATCAGGTGTGTTAAAGCTGGGAAACGTCTAAAACATGCAGGAAAGTGTGCCCTGAGTACCAGGGTTGGGAAATATTGGATGGAGTTTAAATTAAAGAAGATCCAGACACTTGGTTTAGTGCTGATAAACTAAATAGTTTTTAAAAATCTTGTACAGCTTTTCAGCACAGTTTTGGGAAGTCCAATCTCACCTTAGATACAACATCATCAAACTGTGATTTTGGTTCTACGTTTTTTTTGGCAAGTATCTTTGTATGTTATCTACATACTTATGCAATGCCATAAATATTGGGATTTTGGAAGCACCTGGATCATGAGCCAAAGCGTCATTGAGAACTCTCTCACAGCGATCATGCTGCCTCATCTTCATCAGAAGCTCAGCCAAGTCATAGCGTAGGAAGTTCTGTTGCTCAGTCTTTAGCGCTGCTTCATAATAAGTAATTGCCTGGAATGATTACAACAACCATGCATCAGCAAAACTTTAAATGTGTATAAAACATGTGGGTGTATAACCTAATCTACCTTGACGTAGTTGTGAGTCTTGACCAACGCTTTCCCAATTTTGCTTGCTAAAGCACCATCTTTGGGGTTTTTCTTCAGAGCTTGCTCATAAACTTCAATGGCTTTCTCTGGCTGAAGATAAACACAGATGACTGTAAGTAGCATCATAGTTTACTGCTGGTTTTAGGTTTTTGTAAATATTATTAGCTTGGGACAAGTAGTAAGAATGTAATGGACTTTACAATGTTTTAAAGAGCAATCTATTGGATAGTTTGGCTAAAATTAGTTGCTGTTGGTGAAATGACAAAAGCAAATCTACTTGACCCAAGTTTTATCTTGTGTCACAACCAAAAAATGCATAAACATTATTAGCACCCATACAGTCATGAAGGTAATACATCCTGTTCCCTGATTTGTCTGAAATCTGCTCCATGGGAGTCTGTTATTTGGCTGCAGGCCTGCTGTGTGTTTTTCCACTCTCAGCAGTTACAATTGATTCTTCCTTTTCTTTGTTATACCACCTGAACTGAACAGTGAGAATATTTAATTTTCTTGTAAACCAAGCTTGAGAAGTTTGTCGTATTCTTTATGCACACCAGCTGAGACAAGATATTGTTTAAGATTAAAAAAAAAACACATTTAAGCACATAGTCAGATATTTGTCACATAGTTAGCAAGCCAACAGAATTTAACAGCAGAGCAATAAGAGGACTGTTGGGATGGATTTCAGAAACTGAAATCCTTCAGTTTTTTAAAGTTCACAGAATCCTTATAACGTCAAATAACATTAGATAATAAAAATAAAACATGTATTTTACAAACCTCCTGAATGTTCATATATGCATCACCAAGTAAGAGATATGTGTGAGGACTAGGAAGCTTCTCCACCATTTCTCTGTGGAAAATATCACATATAACGTATGGCATTATGTTTACATATCTCTGTATTGTGTGTGATTTACTAATACATTAGTAAGTCCACGCAGTCAAAAAACATCAAATGCTTTCTGTTACACAGAGAGCTCATATTTACTTAATTTAGCTTAAGCTTTTCCAGAAGCTAAAGCTGATTATATTGTTTTACTATTTCAGATTTTACTCTTCCCTTCAGATAATTTGATGCCAGTTTATATTTCAGACAGATTTTGTTTTTGTCATTGTTTGAATCAAAACGTAACTCACCGATAGCAGCTTGCATAAAGTCGTTTTTCTCTTCTGTGTTTCAAATATATATCTGCCATTTTCTCTTTGGCAGAAATATAGTAGGGCTGCTCAGGTGTAATGTTTCTTAGCATACTCAGAGCCAGCTCTGTGTCACCACGCAGCAGCGCCAGGTCCGCGTTAGCAATAGTGACACGCAGCTCCTCCGGAGTCCCAGAAAACTCATTGATGGCATCCTGCATGACCTTTGCTGCTTCATGCTGTAATATGGAAATAAGTTCATCTTCTAATAACTTTCCGTAAAGAAATTGTGAAAATTTAAATTAAATTGTGTCAAGGATAAAAACTCCATATCATACCTGCTCTCCATTGAGCCACAGGGCCTCGGCTAGCTCCAAGAAGAGAGACACACAGTCAGCAGAGTTCAGCTCTGACTTCTTGTGTTTGGACTTGGATGAGGAACCAGCTCTACGGACGCCTGGAAGACTCATGGCCATCTGCAATGTCTGAATAGCCTCCCCAAGCTCCCCTGTCTTCTTCTTAGCCTGAGCTTTGATGAGGTGGTATAAAGGGTGATCTCGTATCTAGAATGCACAATAGTTCATAAACCTTTTTGATAAAAATGATCTGTATCCATAACATAACACATAAATTGACAAATTTTATTTGTTTTTACCTCAAAATTATGGCTGAGGCAGAGTTCAAGTGACTGATTGCAAAGCATCATGTTACCCTGCAAAAGATGAATCTGGGCCAATAGCAGATGAGCATCTGCGTGAGAGGGGCACTGCTCCAGGCAGTGGTTAAGACTGCTCTGAGCACCATCTATGTCACCTGAAGGGGTAAAGAAAGAGTGTGATTTGAAACATTACAGTCACAAAAATATATCAATAATTAAAACACAGAAGGATCTCAATATATATATATTTTTTATTTTGTGAAAGCTTTATTTATTTCAGTTATTCAATGTAAAAATATATATTGATTCATTAAATGCTGGATGATCCATTTCAAGAGTTTTTTTTTTTTAGTTATATTTGTTTATTAAAATTAATGACCAATGAAAAGCAAAAGCTTAAAGAAATGTTGCTCACGGAGCGCTACATCCTTGCATATTTTTCAGAAGTAGAGTGGAAGGACAAACAAAGCAAAGACCACAAAAGACTGGGACTGATATCGGTGTGGACTGCAGCTAGAGTCAGAAGAATCTTTAACAAAACACAAGATAAGATTTTTATCAAGTACAAAATAAGATCAGCTAAAGAGTCCTATTAAAGCAACATAAGCTTCCTTAACCCCTCAGTATTGCCACAGGTTGATCGCCTCCATGCTGCACTGGTGCAGCTGTACATGCAAAAGGAACCCTGACCCATTATTAACTACACAATTTAAAATACATGTAAAAGTCGGTCTGTATGAACTTATTTATAAAGCACCGTATAAACAGCATAAGTTGATCAGAGTGCTTTACTGTTCAATCAAGTTTAATAGTATAAATAATAAATAAAAAGGCAAAGGACAAATAAAGTTGATAAAATACCAAATATCACCAAGAATGCTCAAACCTATTTCTTTGGGTCTCAGACATAGATTTAAGATGGACATCCCTTTCAGTTTTCTGATATTTTTTGTAAAAATGTTTGAGGTTTTACCTTAAGTCACAATGATCAAAATTAAATCAAATATGTATTTCTAAACTATATCACTCTATGTCTAATAAAACTAAGATTCTCTTTGTTTTAACTTAATCACTGGAAAAAATCAACTCTTCAAAGCTCATCTAATTTACTGAGAAGCACATGTACATTTTATTTGTATTACTCACCAGACTGGTATCTGACTTTGGCAAGCAAGAAGACTGCATGAAGGAGACCTGGCACAATTTTAACCACAGTATCCAACAACGTGGCACAATGCTGCAGCTGAGGAGCAGGAGGCTGGCCAGCAGCAGGAGGCTTAAATAACAACGTGTTCCAAATTAGCTTGGAATATACTGAATCCCCAAAACTTCTTTAATAACTTGTGGGGTGACAAAAAAACAAATCAATTTTACCTTTGTAGGACAAAGAGCAAGATACTCTTTGACAATATCCAACAGGAAGTCTGGGTTCATCTTCTCCAGATACTCGACTCCCAGAGGAAGGCCCTGCAGCGAGGAGAAGTGTGTGTCCACTGCGTCATTCAGAAGGTTGGTCACCTCTGCCTGGGGCTGATGCTTTTTTCCTGCCAGCACAGCCTGCAGATACAAAAGCTCCTAATACAACAGAAAATATTAAAAATAAATAATTGGTTGAACAAATAATTTTGTAAACAAAGTACGAAAAAAAATCGGCAAATGTTGAGTGAAGATTTCAAAATTGGCTAATTAAAGGAATCTATGATCTACAACATAAGATCAAAGAACTGAATTTTTTAGGCTACATGATTGATTTAGCTTAGTAAATTATATTTGCTTCCAAACTACAAGTACTGGTTTTAGGATTCTCTCATAAGAATTCATCTAAACATTACCCCAGATTTTCCAATAGATTGTTGAATCTCTGAGAGAAATTCCAGCTGCTGTTCTGCATCGTCAAGTAGTCCCTCGATCACCTGACAGCGAGCTATACCTGGATAGTGAAAAAACAATCACAAAACAATCTGTAAACATGAAGAACATTTGCAATAAAACAAAGAAACAAAAAAAACATTCAAAAAACTTTACCAGTCAAAGCTGAAACACTAGTTTTCTCCTTGTTAGTGATGGCAATCTTGTACCACTTCAAGGCCTCTTTGATTCTGCCTTGAAGCACCATCTGGTAGCCCAACTCCGTGGCTAAATCTGGATCCCTCGATGCCATGGAATAAGCCCTCTCTACCATTCGGAATGTTTGCTCAATCACTTTGTCACTGCGTCCACACTGTATGGCAACAAAGTCACAGCAAAGATTTTTTTTAAAGCAGCAATAGTAATGGAAAAATCCAATGAAAACCTCAGAAAGGTTTCAAGTTCGCGTCAAAAACCAGACGACATATCATATAGAAATAGTTCTGAAATCATTGTAAATCCTATAACTCTTCTTTAAATAATTCTTAAATATTTTAAATGTGTTTTTTTAGCTGAGGCCTAATTAGATTCACACAGAAGAGATAGTCAAATTTGGAAAGTCAAATTATTCAAAATAATCTATGGACCACATGTCATGACAAGAACTGAGATGGTAATACAACTTTGGCAAAGATTTAGAGAAAAACACATTTGCTTCTAAAATCCCAGCTTTGAGATATAATAACAATATTAACATGAAATCTTACAACACGGGTGAAGGCCACAGACATTCTGTAGTAAAGCTCGGCATTGTTTGGTTCCAGTATGTCTAATCCGTTGATAAGGTTGGAAAGTTGTTTTACTGCCTGTCGAGGGGTAAAAAAAAACAGGATTCTATGAGCTAATGAGCATTGCTATGGTTTTTGTCTAAACTAAATGAATCATGCTAATTTCCAACCATTAAGTAAGGTAAATGTAAGAATCTGTTGAATGTACCTCTGTAATATCTCCATCTCTACATAAAGAGTGCAGTGCCAGCATCCGCAAAGCCTCCAGGTTATTTTTATCTTTCTGTAAAAGCCTGAAACATGACCCAAGGTGGTGTTAATAAAAGTCAATCTCCAACGCATTTCTTCCATTGACAGTAATAGAGTATTTGATACTCCTGCACTACTAGGTTAAACTGTCAGATCAACATTAAAACTGAAAGGAACTGAGAAGGCAGCCACTGGAGAGTCTAAAGATTAGCGTCAGGGCACCTTTTTTTAAAAAAAATATTTATATTGTCTGGCTTCGGCAATGATACAAAGAGGTAAAAACAATGAAAAACCTGTATCCACTGGTTAGAGATTTTTATTTTTATTTTCAAATTTTCTTTTCTCCTTATATCCCAAGTGCAGAGTGCAAGTGTTTCAACCACTCCTTATTGCACCTGTACTATTAATCTTCTTTCAGAAACCTTGAGATGCAGTCTCAACTGAGATGTACAAATTGTTGGTGAATTATTTGGAAAACACAACTGATGGTTCTTATTATTTACCTGTGAGCAGCATCTATGGTTTGATCCCAGTCTTGAAGACTTAGCAGCAGTTTCATTTTCTTAACAAGAGCTGGAATGAACCCAGAGAAACTCACTATGACTTGGTTAACCATCTCCAGTGCTCCAGAGTAGTTCTGACGACATTCATAATACTGTGCCTATACGAAAAAAAAAAAAAAAAAAGAAAAGCATCTGTGAAAGGGTTATATTAATATAACATGCACAGAGTTATTATAAGACATGTTTGAGGATTTTTAAATGGCTTATCACAGATAGGCCAGTGTGTGAAACAATATGGTAGAATAATTCAAATGTCTTGCAGTCTGAAGAAACTACAAGACATACATGCATTTGAAAACATTCTGCTTGTCTAAAATACATATAAATATAAATATTAAACAATAACTAAGCTGATAATTTTTAGAGTTAAAATATCTATACTTTCAGAACTACAACAAAGTGTACATAGTTGGATTTCTCAAAATTCAACCTGGTGAGTTAATTAAACATTTGAAACATATTGTAAAATGTGGAATGGTAATGCATTATAAGATCATAACATTTGGAGTTTGGAATAATCAAAATAAATCATTACCTTTCCCATTAGGGCAAAAACATCTGCCCTTTCTTTCAGGGCCTCATCAAAGTATTTCCCAGCCTTCCTGATGTAGGTGTCTTTCCCTGACGTAACATCTATCCAGGCTTTTAGGATTATGCCCTTTAAAATAAAAAAGAACATCACAAATATCACAATCATCCCCATAAGATAAATTTATGGATTCTGCATAAATACAGTGAAAATAATAAACTCTCACCTCTCTTGAGCCATTGGAGAGCTTGATCATTCGCTCTGTGTACTCTCTTGCTTTGTCATTTCTGCCTAACAGCCAGAGAAAGGTCCCAGCGTGGTAAAGACTCTTGGGTGGTGCACTTTTACGATCCTCTTTGACCTTAGCATCAAGTTCTTGAATAATGTCTCTGTCTGTGGATACAGAGAAACCTTTTTTGTTTTTTGTTTTGCCAGAGTACAAAAGCATCAAAGCTATTGAACTTCTCAAAAGGTGGTCCTAAACAGAATTAATTCATGGAGGGACTCAACTCATATGCACTTTGAACTTTTCATTTTTGTATTCTGTGCTAGTTTCTTATTTTGATTAGGTTAGTCTTGTTTCTGTTTTCCATTCACTTAATCCTTTCTTAGTGGTTCTAGTTTATTTTTGTGTCTATTATTACTTAATGTTAAGTTTATTTCCTGGTCCCCTGCATACTTTCCATCGCCCTCTGTGTCACTCCCTCTCTCTCTCTCCTCAGGCTGCCTTCCCCTCACACCTGCAACCCCTTAGCTCATCAACTGAGGTACTTTGCTAAGCATTCAACCTCCAAGGTATTTAAGCACCTTACCCTTAGTCACTCCTAACTGGTTCCTCTAGTCTCCTTTTGTCATGTTCCTGTTTTACCGTGTGTTATCCTAGTGTCTCCTTGTCAGTTTCATTCCTGTGGATTTTTGTTTTTTGTTCTGTCACCTGTTCCCCTATCAATTTTTCTAAGTGTTGGTTCTCATATTTTCATTAAAACTTTCATTCTCAACTCAATGCCTCTGTCTCTCTGCTTTTGGGTCCTTCTCGAAACCACTAAACATGACAGTTTATTTGTGAAAAAAATCTGAAAACTATAAACTATATTATTGCATGTTACAATTGTGCCAGAAAACTATATTTTTTGTTGGTTTATCACTGAGAATGAAACTCAGGGGGTGTCAATGTTTTTGCATGATGTTGTGTAGTTTTGATAGACTATGTTTTATGTATAGAATGCATGACAAAACTTTGTATCACCTGGGTTTGGCTTTTTCTTCTCAGCATAGACAAGAGCCATCAATGTGCAGAGAGACAGATCTCGATCATCTCTGACCATGTCCAGTTCTGCCGTGGCTTCTCTAATTTCACCTGAAGAAACAAAAATATTTGGCAAAGGCTCTCGTCCCTTCATATTAGTAATCCTTTAAAATCATACCTTGCATAAGACTTGCAAATGCGTGGAAGAAAGTGTAGATGGGGCTACTGAATTTCCTTTGAGCAGCTAAGACAGAATTGATTGCATGATTGAAGTACTTTTCATAGCAGTAGTACTTGATCAAAGCCTGGAGCAAAACATTTCGAGAAAAAAAAGAGAGTTAAAACAATTTGAGGATCAGCCTGCCAAATAGTTTGATTACCTTAAAAAAAAGAAAATTAAAATTACAAATATCATGCTATGACAAAAAGGAGTTAAAGAAGGGCATTTCTGTTAATTAACATTCGTCATCATGGTATATTATCTTAATTGCTTGTTGATGTGATCTTTCTCTTACAGACCACTACCAATTAATATACTTTATTTATCTTGTAAATAAAGTATATTAATAGTTAATGACTTCCCGATTGTACTGTTTTTGTTTATTTTATCGTTTTGTTTATGTAGCACCGAATGCTATTATTAGCGAGCTTTGCTTACCAGGATTGTGTCTTCTTCCTCCATCTTTAACGCTGTAGATGGAGTACTGACTGGGAAAAGGAAAACGCAATGTTTCACGCTACTAAAATTGCTTATAACGACACAGCTAATTTACTGTTGAAACCGTCTTATTTTCGCCATCTTGCACTCAGCCCGTCAGCGTTGTCTGGTAGCTAAGAAACGGTTTTTTGTCACAAGATTGGAAAACAAAACCCTCACTGTTGACTTCCAGGCTTGGGACGTCGCGTAAAGTGTCGTCACTTCGCGTGGCTGGCTGATTATAAAACTGACAATGCCACACACCGATGTAAATTTTACTTAAATATCCGTCTAAAAATCTTGTTGATGAGCCTAACCATATTCAAGGCTTATACGCAAAGATTATCGCTACTGTCCATGCCTGGCAGATTTTACTTAGGGCTTAAAGGAGGCATGTAGCATGTAAATCTTCCTTTCAACTTAAGAGGGCGCAATTATCCAACGTTTCAATTCACTTCCTTAGATGATGGGTTGGCGTCAACTCTGTACGGAAAAATACTTTTTATAAGTCATCAAGTTTATCTGTTTGACTGTTCTTTTAGGCATAATTCTCTCTATTTCTTTTCTCATTAGTCATAAAGACTCTGTATATTGATCTGATATAAATTATCCTAATGTTTACAAAAAGTATCCATAAAAACAACAAGAACAACAAAAAACAAATTGGATACAGTGCAAAATCCCCCGATTATGGATGGACATTTGCTTTCTCCAACTGAAATATTTTCTGATTTGCAATGAAATCAAACAAGTGAAGTGAACATTTTTGGTTTAAATCATAGTGTGTAATACAAACATTTCTGGCAGATGCTATTCAGTGTCATTACATACCCCAAAATGGAATTATTTCTAATAGAAACATTGTAGCTACTAATATATCTAAAAATATTATTTACTAATAAAATTGTGGATTGTATTGACTGACTACTTTGAGAATCAGGAAAATGTTGTATTTTATCTTCATCCTAATCTTATATCGCAAAATACAGTCTATACTGGAGAGGCAATATTGATAAGTTTTGTTTCTCTGGAATATAGATCATTTAGAATTACACTTATAAGTTTGTATGAGTAGGCTTAAAAAATAAAAATCAAAAATCAAAAACCTAGCCAATATATTTCAAAGCATTTCTTAACACTTTTTAAAATATACCAAAGGTCAAGGTAAGTACATTGTCAGGTCATTTATTTTTCCTTTAATCAGAAATACACTCTCATAAGATAACCTTGAAGGAAGTTATTTCATTTAAACTATTTGCACCTTTTTTCTGTTAATCTTCACAAGAAGGACTGGAAATATTATTACTCCTTGACACTAACTTTGCAATGGATACTGGAAACATATTCATGGAAACTCGAAGGCCAGTGTTATGTAACACCACAAACTAACTTCAGTCCGATGTCCATAGTGTTGAGTTTATCATGCAACTGTTCCAACAGAGGCCTTTCCATGCTCTGTCAGATACTATTTAGTACTAACTCTGACACATAATCATTGTCCTCTGAAGATCAATCACAGAGTAAATTAGGTTGATATCGAGCTTCATGTGCAACAGCGGCCAATTACTGTACCACATAAGTTTAGTCAGTGTTGGAGCTTATTTTGCTCCAACACTGTAGCTAAGAAACTTTGTTATAAGTACACATTTCAAATAGCATTGTATTTATAAACACCTGTTATCATGTTACACAAAATTTAAACAAAAAGTTTTGTCTCATACAGTACTCTCAAAATACAGCTTAAACATAGCAGACAACTAAGGTGCTGTACTTAGAAAACAGCAATGCATATTGCATGAGTTGTTGCACTTTTAAAGAAAGCAAGGTTAAAAACCTATTAGAACAGGACAATGTAGTCATATCCTCTGGGGTATATAGTGCTAGCACTCTACTGGCTGTATCCATTGTGGTTTGTACAGACTGTTATTGATCTCAGCACCATGCCCAATTATTCAAGCAACTGAGTTGCTAATGAACTCTTATTTTACCTCTTCATTTGTGTTTCTGGAAACTAATATCCTGAAATATGATCGATTTGGACTTAACTGAGGAGAGACGCTAGTTTACCCAAAAGGTTTCTGTTTTTCCTGAACATTTGCAGTGCAGGTGTAAGAAGGATTTGTTTCCATTTGAAAAGTCTGTCCTGTTTGCATTCCATGTTTTGAGATGTAGGAAAAACAGAAAATAAGATCATGTGAATATGATGTTTTCAATAATGTCCATGATTAGGAGACAGAGATAAAACATGTATTTACATATATAGATATCATACATATATATTCCTGTGCATCTAACAGGTATAGAACATTTAACAGGTATAGCGATAACTCTCCTCTGTATAGTATAATAGGATTTCCTGCCCATCTATCTGGAGCAATACAATTACAGAGCTGTTATGGGTAGCAATATCAGGTTTCTCTTTGAAATATTTCTTTTTCTTTTCTTTTTTTTTTACTACAGTCCTTTTGCATACCAGTGGCCAGATAGAAGCCAAATAGGCATCTTTTTTCATAAACATGCCCACGTCTTACTGCCAAGCATGCTGGACTCCTGGGGATGGGGATGGCAGACCAACATCCGACCTTCAACCCTAATGTAGCCGAACAAAGGAGTGTTCTGTCATGTTGCCTGGCAACCGGGTAGGAGAGTCTGCAGAATCATTCTTGATTTAACAGCCATTAAAATAGGCAATATGTAACAGCACTTGTTGCCATTAGCGAGCTGTGTGTTCATTAAGATGCATCTTGTAACCGAGGGACGTTGAATTTCTCACATCACTATGAAGACAAAATTAAGGGAGGCAGTCATTATAAGAATAAGAAAGTTGAGATTCATGAGACATGCTGCTTCCTCTGATACAATCGTTGTGAAGTGCATACTGGAAAACATTTACACATAGAAATGTCTGTCCAGAAAACAACATCTGAGAGCTGTTTGTGGGTGCGGCAAAAAACTGATAACCACGAGCGTCATAATCTGACAAGATGACTGGAATAATGAGCACTTTGCAATCAACTTACGTTTACTGCCCACTGTGTGGATGTACAACCACAGTTTGCAAAAGCAGTGATGGAGAATAACAAATATTTAGACAGTTTTTAATAATTAATAACATGTTCCATTCACTTAAGATGCTAATAGCTTCCGGCATATTGTGACAGCCTCCTCAGAAAATAGATCCTGGCACCAAAGAGTGCACCCACTGGAGCTCACTTTTATTTCAGAAATTTGTGTCTTCACAAAAATTGGAGCTGATGTTTTGAAGCAATATCTGCATATTTTGTCATTCAAAAGCATTTGTTGATAATCAACTTTTAAGTACTTTCCATTTCCCTAGAAATTCAAGACAGTAATGTACTGTAAGTTGATCCATTTAGAGTTTGAGTGGTCATTAATATCTTGCAAATGAAAATGGATGCTGAAAAGGTCAACATTTTACAGTTTCTGAGATCCCTCTAATGTTGATTGCGGTTGCTTTACTGAAAGCATTCCATTTTCCATATAATGACTGTAAAACCTGTGGAATAAAATCATTGAATAATTTCTGTGGTGTTGCTACAAGTTTCTGAAATTAAACAAAACAAATGTCCCTCATCAGCTTTATTACTTGTATTCCATGACTCCTTAATGTTAACAATTTGTATTAAGTGGAAATATTTGTAAACTCTTCAGTTGAAATTTATACAACTTGATATAAACGAGAAATATATATCAATATATGCTGCACACCATATAATTAGAGAAACTATGCCAGGAAAACTTGGTAACCCATTGACAGCAGTTGAAATAATTACGATACTAAACAGCCCACTAATATAATAATACCAGTGAGGGATTTTTAAGAAATAAAGTCATTTATTCATAAGCTTAATAGATTCACTAATATGAGCAGCTAAATAAAACAACAAATCTTTATATGGCTTTGAACACCTAACATATTTTCTAGAATATTTTAATATCTTTATTCCATGACACAATTAGTATTTTTTGCGGAATGATGGCAACACATAATCTAGAGTTACTGATCTCTTTAGTGGTATTATATTGCAAATTCTATCAATGAGTTCAGTAAATACCATGGGTGCTTTTTGTGATCTGTGGCCTTAATTCTTTGTTTGTTGGACTAGAACCAATGATTTGTCCCAGAACAAAATGAAAAACAGAAGAGCGAACTTCCTCTTCCCCCAAGAAAGAATTTCGCAGTTTTATACTAAAAGCTAAGGAGTGACTGTCTTTAAAAAGTCTTTTCTTTAAAAAAAAAAAAAAAAAAACAGGTACTCCCACTATCTAAAACAACACACACCAGGACCAAATAATGTTAAATTATTGGCAAGCAGACTTGACATACTTATAATCTTTATTTAAACCTTTACCCTTTTAAATAAAATGTGCTACATCAGTGTCTTGCATGCAGGTATCTTGATGCATTTCAAATAGGATGGATTTATACAATCAGCAGAAGTTTATATAACAAAAACACTCTTTCATTGAGTATAACGTGTAAAACACCATGCAAAAAGCAATTACATCAATGGAACCTTAATGTCTTCCCCACCAGATCAGGTAACAACTTAACAACAATATAAAATGTAAACAGAGGCAGGAAATGGCATTGATCACATGACGTGTGTGATACAATTTCCTTGAGATTCTTCATAACAACCTGAGCCATCAAAGCCATCTTTGATATTTTCTATGATAAAAATTGAAAGGTATACTGGAAAACAGTGTATTCCCAATTCTACCAGAAGTCTTTCACAGAGCTTTATTCTCATTAGTTCATATCCAAATATCTTATTACATACCATACAACATACACAGTATATTTAGTTCCTTATTTAAAATGGAATTTTATAATATCAAACAATGTTATGATTATTTAAATTAGAATATTAATTTACATCACCAAGAGACAGAGAATGAAGAAGCCATTATTTTAGGGTCAGTGAAACTTTTCAAAACAATTAGCTTCCCTGCAACAGTCAAGAAATCTGTCTTTAGGTAAATACTAAGGCAAACAAGATTATAATTTTTGTTTTTATTTAAAAATTAATTAAATGCTTTACTTGTAGAACAAGTTTGCTTACACGGATGTGCATGATTAATTTATTTTTTGTTATATATGTGTGTAACCCAGAATACATAATCGTCTTCAATGATTAGAAAAAGTGCAGTTTTTTTAAGGGTTACTGTCCTGATACTGATCAACACAAAAAATCAGCAGTCTTGATGTTTTTCAGCCATAGTTTTGTAGCATACAGCCTGGAATTAAACTCATGGTGAAACTGCACTCTTTGGCATGCATAGCCATGAAGAGAAACATTCATGCAGAATTAGAAGTGGCTTTAGCAGACATTCTTAGCACAGTAATTAAGGCTGGTCTGAAATCAGAATACCCTTTCTAAATGAAACTTTAAAGAACCACCCTAAAAGTAAAATGGGTTTTATAAAAAGGCAACTGACTGACAAATTAAATGCATATAGCATGAAACCATTCTCTGTTTGAAAATAAATAAGTCACTTAATAAAAACTGGTACTGCATAATCACCGGAGTAGCTGCAATAGTCATCAAAGCGATAATTAATTTGTATTTAAAAATACTTTAAATAATTATACCAATTTCTGCAAAATAGTCCAAAGGGAAGAATTTTATTTCAAACGCTGTAAACATTTTTTTTTTCAATTTCTAAAGTTTGTTTTGCTCTTCCATTTTTTTTTATTTGTCTTGTTCCGTGATGTCTTTGCTCTCAACTTCCTTTTCACTTCTGTCCTTTTCATGTTTGCTGTTCACATTTGGTGTTACACTTGTACTTGAAGGCTCTGAGTCCTTCAACCCTGAGACTTCAGCTTTATGGGTGGTAGAGAGTTTCTTAGGTTTTTTTGTAAAACAATCTTCTTTGTCAGTCAGCTGTTTGTCCTTTTCAACATCAACACGGACTGCATCAAAAATCTTGGTCCTACTATAAAGTCTGAAAGCTCTCTGAATAACAGCAGCTGACACGTCTTCCTGTTTTTGGCGGAAGGTGGTTGTGATGGGTTCATACGACACCTTCGATGGATTTGCAGCCATGAAACGCTCCTCCATCTGGGCCCTAAGTATGTCCATCTCCCCACTCTCACCCAAAACACGTTTTGTAAAGGCAAACAGGATATCCAGGCAGTGAATCCGGTCACCACTCACAACTGGTAGATCCATAGAGATGAGCTCCAATTTGTTGGGCTTAGGAATACGTAATGGTGCAGCTAAAGAATCTGCAAAGTCTGAAAGCATGCTGCACTTCACAAACTGTGTTGCAAGAGGGTCAAACTTTTCCCAGACCTCATAAAATATTTCAAAGTCATCCTCGCTTAATGGCTCAGTGCTTTCCTCTGTAGCCACGCCAAAATTCTCCAGGATGACTGCAATGTACATGTTCACAACAATAAGGAAACAAATAATGATATAACTCACAAAGAAGGTGATTCCCACTGCTGGATTTCCACAATTTCCTTTAGCATTATTACTACCAGGATGCTCCATTGTAGAATCACAATCGTCCGGGTTCTTGTTCAGGATGGGAGCTAGAAGGAGATCCCAGCCTCCCGATGTGGTAATTTGAAACAAACAGATTATGCTGTTGCCAAAGGTCTCAAAATTAAAAAGGTCATCGATGCCTTTTTCTTTCTTGACATAGGCAAAGTTTGACATGCCAAAGATGGCATAGATAAACATCACCAAGAATAGCAAGAGGCCAATGTTGAACAAGGCAGGAAGTGACATCATCAAGGCAAACAAGAGGGTGCGGATCCCTTTGGCACTTTTAATAAGGCGAAGGATGCGACCAATCCTAGCCAGTCGAATCACTCTGAACAGGGTTGGTGAGACAAAATACTTCTCTATCACATTTGCAAGAAAAATGCCTGTGGAAATAAAGAATAATTCATTAAAGTTAACAAATAAGCAAACATATACAAAAGTTTAAGTATTTTTTCCACAAAACAGTAGCCAAAGAAAAGTCTTACCAACAATTGAGAGGATCACCACAATGAAATCAAAAATATTCCAGCCATTGATGAAAAAATAATGGCGAAGTGCAATCATCTTTAGCAAACATTCTCCAGAGAAGATAACAATAAACACTATGTTAATGATCCTGAGGTTTCGCTCCCATTCATCACTTTGTCCTTCGGTTTCCACCATCATAGTTACCATATTTAACCATATCAGAACCATTATTAAAATATCAAATGCTTGTTGAGTGACAAAATCAAAAACATATCCTTGAAGCTTGTTCTGAAACAAAAAAGACACATACAAAAAAATAAACAATAGGAAAATGTGTATTAATGACCAAAACACATTAGATGCAAGTGAGTGGATAAATGATGAGAGAAAATGGTCCAAACTTCAGTGGCTGGACATCCCTCATATTAGAACAGTTTTGTTCATGGTAAGATCATTAGCTCTCAATGTGATATGTCTCTCTAAATAAGACAAACATTTCCGTGGCGAGTTGTAAATAATTTTATTGGCCTAATTGTAAATATTTTAAAAAGTTATAATGATTGCCTGCTTTCTACGGGTGACATGCCTGCTGGTGCAACATGAGATTGACTGATAATCCCTTTAAAGACCTTGACACAACTATCCCAAGTTTGATTCCCGTTGCTTCCGGGTTCTTTTGCCGCCTGTCTTTCCCCTCTTCTCTCTTGCCCTTTCCTGTCAGATTACGATCAGCTTTTTTTGATCTTGAGCTTCCTGTTGTTTGACTATTAATGTCAAACAAAGTGCCAAAATAATTCTTAAAAACGAAGGTGATAAAATTTTCAAACAAGCAGAACCTACTTTAATACATCTCCCTCTGTGCATCCCAATGCACATGAATGTTTTACACATCCTCAAAACTGACTGCAATAATTTAAAATGGCTGATTAACTAGCCAAACTGATAAAAGTCATTCTCTAGCTAAGTTTGATTTACTTACTTCTGGCCTTGGGATTGGTTTCTGTGGCTTCTTTGATCCCAGCTTTTTCATAGCATTATAGTATTTCTTTTGCTCATCAGTCATGAAGATGTCTTGACCTCCTAAGTAAAAAGACACAACAAACAATGTTAAACTACAGCAAAACATAAGTAGTTGTTTAAAGAGAAAATGTGACACTTATCTTTCTCTTTTGTTGATTGAAATTGTCTATAATGACACCAATGAAGAGATTTAGGGTAAAAAATGCCCCAAAGATGATGAAAACAACAAAATATAGGTACATCTTCAAGTTGATTTCATATTCTGGCTGTTCTCCTACCTGTAATAGACACAACAAAACACACAAATTAAAATGTAAATGTAGAACTAAGAGGGCTGCAAAGTGGTGCAGTAGATAGCACTGTTGCCTTGCAGCAAGAAAGTAGAGTCCAGGCCGGGGGTCTTTCTGCATAGAGTTTGCATGTTCTCCCTGTGCATGCATGGGTTCTCCCTGGGTACTCTGGCTTCCTCCCACAGTCCAAAATCTGCCAAGTTTATTGGGTTCTCTAAATTCTCCTTAGTGCGTGTACATGGTTGTACGTCCTGTCTGTCTCTGTGTTGCCCTGTGACAGATTGGCAACCTGTCCAGGGTGTACCCCACCTCTCGCATGTCCTGACCCCACTAAGGACAAGAGTGTGCAGAAAATGGATGGATGTAGAACTCAGAGCTCCTTCAGGGTTCCCCCAGTGTATTATAAGCCTGACAGTCTGGCAAGACTTTACTTACCCCTTCCCACCCTCCACAAGGTTAAGCATTTAAGTTTATGTATATATAAATTCCCTTCTCACCCAAAGCAAGTGGTTCTTATCCTCTGAGCTCGGGTCCTCTACCAGAGGCCTGGGAGCTTGAGGGTCCTGCGCAGTATCTAGGCTGTGCCAAGGACTGCACATATAAATATGTATATTTATATATAAAATAAGCCGGTCTACAATCTGTTGCGTTGAGCATTTCACTAACGAAACAGAATTATTTCTTATAGTTGGAATTATAGTAGTTGATGGAGTATGCTACACTATGGATATATTGCCTGTCTATCCCAAAGCAATATCTGGGTTTCAAATCCTGCAATAGTGTTAACTTTTAATTGGACTTAAATGCCATCTTTTTCTGACAATGCACAGAAAAAAAATTATGTAGACGTTCTCTATGACTGTCATTTTTAAAATTAGAACTCAACAGACATATTTTCTAAAAGTAAGGAGAAACCGATTAAATAATGCAGAAAATAAAACTCCACCCCAAACACTCCTGAGGTTTAAAATACACAAAAACTCAAACTCATATATGCTGTATATCAGGGGTGCTCAAGTCTAGTCCTCAAGAGCTACAGTCCTGCAACTTTAAATGCATCCTTACTCCTACAGACTGGGATCAAATGGCTGAATTCCCTCACCAGCAGTCATTCAGCTCAGAACGGGCCTGGTAATTTGATTCGGGCATGTTAGAGTAGGGATGCATCCGAAAGTTGCACGATGGTAGCTCTCGAGGACTGGACTTGAACAACCCTGTATATACTACCTAACACTACTATGCTACATGACACAGTTAATGCCATCTTGTAACTGGTGGAGGTTGCTGCTGAGATGAATATTGAATAGATAATAGGTTTTGGTGGTGACAGTGTGATGGTGTGGGGACATGGCCACCCACTCGTAAAATTTGCCTTGTTAATATAGGGGCCAATCTCAAACCAGTCAATATTTGAGATCGGATTATGAAACTTGTGGGAATCAGATAAACCCTGCACCAAACCACAATCTTGTTTGGGGGAGCAAAATAATGTATCATCCAGAACTGAGAGAGAGGAGACAAACTGTACATGCCAGAGTGATTACCACACCCACATAGACCTACTGAAAAGTACTGTGTGCATAATCCTACAGCTGTGCATGACCGAACTGGTGATCAGTATCAGGAGAAGGTTCCAGGTTGTAGTTGATGTGCAGGGTTCTTCCATGAACTACTGAAGCCCCTGTTTCTGAAATGAATAATTTGTTAAACTGGCACCATCTCTTGTTTAATTTTGTTTGGGAGGGAACAAATATGTTGCCATGAAGTTCATTTGCAATTATTCAATCAAACACAAGTTTTCTTACTCTTCTGTTAATTTTATATCCCTCTCCACAGGACCAAATGCATCCTTTGTATTGAACTACATAATGCACTCTAGTATTTTATCCTCAAACTGAGTATTTTTAAGAATTTTTTTAAATTATTTTGTTACTTTTACATTTAACTTATGTTAAAAGTTTAAATGTGAAATATTACATGGTATGTGTCATATCTGGTAATTAATATTACATTTTTAAAAAGTTAGGAATGCTGAGATAAAAGATAATATATTACTTTGCTCTGAGAATCCACAGCAGCATACATGATATCCATCCATCCTTTGAATGTAGCCTGTCAAGAAAGATGCTTCAAATAAGATATTCACATGTTTGGAAATATAAAAAAGTTATAAGCAGAAACATATTCTGTTACTCACAACTTCCAGAAGAGCAAGGTAGCCCATTGCAACATTGTCAAAGTTGACTTTGAGATTCTTCCATATGGCAGTCTGATTCCCTAAAGCTTTACAGTCTGTTTCGTTTTTCACCTCTTTCGGGAGGAAAGCCTTTTCTGAAGTTTTATTTTCACAGGTATAGAACTTCCCTGCAAATAGGTTTACTCCCATGATGCTGAAGATGAGCCAGAAAATGAGGCATACCAGCAGAACATTAAAGATGGAAGGAATGGCTCCCATCAGGGCATTGACTACCACCTACAAAAAAACAACAAAACAAAAAAACACCACAAAAGTAACATATATCTACCACCTGTAGCCAGAACATCTTTTAAAAATAATGCAAAAAATTTCCATGAAATGGTATGAAAAGGAACACACAAGAGTGATGAGACCTGATGTGTAAACAAACAGCAGGACATAACATGGCAATATATTGGAAGTGGATGGAAAACAGGGAAAAATAGGAAAAGAAGGCAGGAAAAATATTAAAGTGTAAAAAAAACAAACAAAAAAAAAACAGTCAGTGGTTACTTAGTTTTAAATAAGCATTGATAGAGAACTTCTTGAAGAGGACCAAGGATGCCAAAAGTTTCATTACTGTAAACAGAAACATAAAATAACACATAAATAAATCATGTTAGATAACACTGCAAGCAATATTAAAAGCAGAAAGATGCATGTGAGAAGATAAGCATGCAAATAAAGGATTTCACAGGCAACTGTGGGAGGAAAGAGACTATAAATACAATACCACAACAGCATGAAAAGAAGTACACGTACATGCTTCATTGATTTTCTGTGTGCAGTGAGTATGTGAAACCAAAGTAAAATTCCTTGTTTAATGACCTTCTTTGGTCATTAAAGCTGATTCTGATAAGTTACCAGTCTCAGTTTGGACTGTCAGTAAATAAAAAAATGACTTAAATAATTGCAATGTTGAGTGAGAGGTCCAAAACTCATTCTGTGAACTGATTCTTCTGCTTGAGTTTCTTCAGAGTAAGCAAGTTATGGATGCAGTGAGACACTATCCTTTGGTAGCCTGGCCATTTCCTTCCTGTGCAATTCCACTCAAAAATAATTCTCACTTCAACCACAATCTTAGATTTCTCCCATTGACTTGGATTGTTTCTGGTCAATTTTTGACCAGGCTAATCAGCGAAGGAGAAGTTGTAAACAATGATGCAAATTTTCTGTGCCTTTTTAGAATTGTATTCTACCTGTAGTTTTAGCAATGGCAATGGAGGAAGTGAACAAAGTCATACAGTCAATCTTGGCCACGCTTCCAAATATTGAAATAACATTAATAGTTGCCTGGTTTGGATTGGCACATCTCTCTTCGCAGTGGAGGATGGTTGCTTACAGCGCAGGCAAGTTCCAGTAAGATTCTTAGCTTTGAACATACGTCATGGGCAAACATTAGTAATTGGGCAAAACCTCAACAGAGTCCACACCTCCTTCTCAACAGCGAGGGCCCAGACCTTCTGAACTACACTAAGGAAGTGCAGAAGGTCCAAAGTGTAGTCCAAAGGCTATTTTTTTAACAATGGTAGTCCTTCAATAACAAACTGAAAATATAAACCAGTTGCAGTGGGAGAAAATGGCTGGAAAGAAAGAGGTAAAAATAGGAATACGTTGACTGCATGCCACAACTGAGAAGATTTTAAATAAAGTGTGCGCATGTGTTTGGAGAGCATGCGGGTGGGCTGTTAAGCAGAGCAACACAAGTTTTGTTTTGGCTAGCCAATTCTGTAAGTAAACAAAGGCTATAAATGTGAACCCAATTATCTGTTCTCTTATATAAGACTAATTTTCCATCATAGATTACAAAAGCCTGGTAAACTTCAAAAGTGTTTTTTTTTATGGTTCTGGATCAGAAATGTAATTAGTACCTCACATAGGTAGCCAAAAACAACAACAAAAAATTACCAGTAGCAATATGCTAAAGGTTAGGTTTTTAGAAGAACTGTACTTTAAGCTTAAATGAAAATCTTGAGCTCATTGTCAGCATTATAGTTTTGCTTACAGTTTTGCAAAAGAGTTTGTGACTGCACTTACCCTCATGCCCTCAAACCGTGACAGAGCTCTTAGGGGCCGCAGAGCTCTCAGCGTTCTCAGAGATTTGATTGGCCCAAGCTCTGAGTATTCTAAAGCATTAGCCACTAGACTGACCAGAGAGACCTGGAAAAAACACACACAGACACTGTAAACAAAGACTGAGAATGTATAGTAAAACACACGATTATCAAAATATAGAAATTCATTGTTTAAATGTTTTTCAATGTAATTGCTTCTACATCAATTAGAGTTACCTCATTGTAACTGACGACTGAACAAATATTTTTCTTTGTTTCTGCATAAGATAATGTTTCAACTCACGTCAACAATGAGGAAGTCCAACCAGCACCATGCATTTGTGAAATACTTGGCAAATCCATATGCCATCCATTTCAGAAGCATCTCCAGTATGAAGATAAAGGTAAAAATTTTGTCTGCAAATTCCAAGATCACTTTAATTCTCTTCCTCTGCTCAGAGTATATATCTTCAAAAGCCTAATGAGAAAGCATAGTGGGTCATCACACTACTGGTGATTATATATTGTAGTCAAATGTCAAGAAAGCATTGAAATAAGCTTTACTTTACATAGAAAGAAAATCTCTGAGACTTACAAGTGCGCCACTGCTGAGCAAAATCATAAATATGATGAAGCTCTCAAACCAGTTGTGCTCCACTATCCGATAACAGGTTTTTCTTAGAGTCCACCACACTTTCCACCAACCCACATTCACATTTACTTGGCAACATTTAAATTTCTGGGTGCATTCTGAAAAGAAAAACGTGTATTATTTGCCTACTGTGTGATTAGAAGCATAAGATGACTGTTATATGAAGAAGTTGGAAAATTTACCAGCAGTAAAGCAATCATGCGGATCCTTAAATACTTTTACATCAAGTACAAGCTCAGCAGGCTCTCCATTTGACAAACCATCATCCACTGTACTTCCCTCAGAGGCACTGCTTTGTCCATCATTGTCATCACCATTGTCATCCTGTGGATGCAATCAAGATTGTGTCTTAAATAGAAAAAAAAGGTTTTGGGCCAGATTTATAATGCAAATTTTTGATCCACGTTGAGTATGATTAATCCATTTTCCTCACTCGTATTATTCTTTTATTTTTAAATCAAGATAGTTCTACCACTTTTCATAAGATTCAATAAATCTGTATTGGTTTTGAATTCAGAGCAGAGCGAGTCCATCTACTGGCCAAATGTCTTACTTACAAGCAGAATCTGAATATGATGCACTTTTACCAACTATTGCACTGAAACTGTTCTTTGCAATGGAAATATTGAACATGCTGATATTAGTGTTATTGGGATGAGAACTGGAATTCCATATATTGTGCACCTCGAGCAGTAACAAGTGAGTTACATGAGCTCCGGTCTTCAGCAAGTCCTCTTCACCATGTACAGATCCCTAAATGTAGTGAGTTGCTGCAATGTCACTGTCTAATTAGCTATTTGAGCTAGTCAGCAACTGGACAGGTGTACCAAATAAAGCAGACTGGGTGTACATGCAGATAATTTGCATGGTTTCTATTTATTTAAAAAACTCAAAAAAGCATAAACATCTTCCTTAGAATTTTAGAGGTATTTGTCGCTATTTTTTTGCTGTTTTTGGTGAAGCATTTTGGTTTGTTATTTAGTTTATTGTTGTAAGGGCTTCTGCAGGGTGTGTCTTCTAAAAGCATGAGCTAGAATGTCTTCCTGCAGAGTGCAGACTACCATGGGACCAGCTAGTGAAGTGCTGGCAGTGATGTAAGTATGTTATTGCAATATTGTGGATATACTAATGTTAATGTAATAATGGTTCATTTCTCTGTCCTTTCATTCTGTTTATGTGAGAGAAACCTGATACTATGCTGGAGCAAAATCAATTGTCATAGTCAAATGATTTGTTTTTGCAGTATTTGGAGTTTCTAAGTTAGCTCATCTTTCATTTTTTAGTACTGAAATCTGCATGGAAGTTTTAGCTTAAATTTGAAAGTGTATTTCTATTCTGTTGTTTTAAGAATATTAGCATTACTACATTAGAGTGACTGTAGGTTTTGTTTTAAATTATTATCTGGTAGTTTGTAGCTAACATCAGCAAATATAAGTTTAAGGAGTGATTTGTAAAATCCCATTAAACCAGATTTAATAATCAGTTTGGGTAATGTGCCAGACACATGAAAAAATGGCGACTCATGTATGAATTAAGGCACTTTTTTTATCAGTAATTTAAGAATTAATTTTACAAATAATTTTTTTTTTTTTTAGAGAAGTAAAGCTAAAGTTTTGGAGTGACATGAGCCAGACACTTAACTTGAATGTAGTTAAGTGTTTGAGTGATCTGTTATTGAGGTCTTTCTATTGATTACTTAGAAAAGTATGATCGGAAGAAAAAAAAAGTTATTAAGATCAATCCTCTTTAAACATTGTTTTAATAGCATTGGAAGATGTTATTGCAGATCAGAAATAAGTTTCTCAGTTTGAGAAATTTTGAGAAAGAAATTTTTCAAAATTAGGTGTGAATTAGCAAATTCACACCTAAATTTGCTAAGGGTGTGAAAAATCCGAATCCTAATCCTGTCAACAAGGATCTTTCTCAGAGCAGGGTCTATCATAGACTAATAAATCTAGTGAGTAAATGAATTTCTTTAAAATCCCAATGAGATGTTACAATTATTACAGCAATTGCTGTTTCTGTCTCTTTTCATCCCGTAATCCCTATTACTGATCAGCAATCAGATTTTTAGAGGAAAATTCAGCTCCACAGCACTAGCAAATAAATGAAGCTGAGCACTAAGATTTTCTTGTCTTGACCAATATTGGTGGTCTTATTCCTAGGGGAAACATTATGACACTAGCATGACTTTTTGACTGTAGAAGGCAAATATTTTACATGGCATTACCTGGGAGCAGATTTCCCCAGTATAAAGGAATTCTAAGTAATACATCTTTCAAAAATACTAAGTCAGTGGATCACACTATTTTTTAAAGCAGGAACCCATTTTTATTAAAGATAATTTTAAGAATAAGGCAAAACATAATTCCTACCATTTCACGTTCCTGTATGTTGGATGAAAAACTGCTGAAGTCCTCAGTGTTAAGCATTTCAAAGTCTGACTCTTCCGCAGCAATGGGAACAGTCACAGTCAGACTTGGGTTATTTATGAAAGACATGATGGAATCGTCACTCTTGCTGTTGACTATGTACTTGTTTCCACTTTTGTCCACTCCGGTCACTTCACCATTGCTGTTCTTAGTTAAGTCTTTAATGGTATGATTGGGGACACCATTATGTCCAAATGTTTTGTCCTCACTTGTTTTTTTATCTTTGATGCAGAAACTGTTGGAACAACTTCGAAACTTCATTTTAATGAAGGCAATGGCCCTGTGTATGCGATCAAATGCAATCTGCAAGTTGTTGAGCTCATTGTCATCCTCTCCTGACATCAGATTGTCTGCACTGAATGAACTCAGCAGCAGGGCCAGGAACAAGTTCAGCACCTGGAAGAGAATAACATTGCTTTAACCAGGATTGATCTTGAGTATGTTGCTCTCAGATAATGAAGGAAAAAAAACAAACATTTAATGCTGTGAAACTGCATTCAGTTAAATTATTCATTAGAGATTGAAAACATTTGAATGATGTGGAATGAAATGAACATAAAAGATGCAATGTACCACAAGATTTCCAATGACCATGACCGTCATGTAGAGAATGAGACATGGGGTTTTTCCAGCCACCTCCATACAGTCCCACATGGTCTCTATCCATTCTCCACAAAGCACTCGGAATACAATGAGGAATGAATGGAAGAAGTCATTCATGTGCCACCGAGGAAGAGTGCAGTCTTCAGAGATTTTACACACACAATCCTTATAGTATTTTCCAAACAGCTGCATGCCGACAACAGCAAAGATAAAAACAATGATGGCTAGCACCAGGGTCAGGTTGCCCAAGGCTCCCACTGAATTACCAATTATTTTGATGAGCTTATTAAGAGTGGGCCAGGACTTGGCCAACTTGAACACTCTCAGCTGTTAGAAGAGAAGAAAAAAAAGAAGAAAAAAACTTTAGAAACACACTTTTGTGCAAACCTATTTGAATGACAAACATTTGGTTAGAACCAATACACCTCAAATTACAAGGTCATCTCAGATGTATTCATTCCTCGTGTAAGTTTAAAATAATTTTCATCCCACCAAAAGATTCTCATCAAGGAAACAACCAACAAGAAAATCCCACAGGCATTTCTCAAACAAAAATTAAACATTGCGAAATGAGAATCAAATTAAAAACAAAATATAGCCTCTTCCTCTTTGTATTTACATTTTAAAGAACATGTCATGCTGAAAACTGTTGAGCTCTTTTTCAATTGTCAATGGGTCACGCTTCTTTGACATCACAGCAAACAAACTCTACGAGTAGCTTTTGAAGGTTTGTATGTGGTGAGAAGAGTCAAGTCTTATGATTTCAGCATTAACCAAAACAATTCCATAAAGGAGCAACTAACAGATACTTACCAATCTAAATGACCTCAGAATGGACATGCCTTTTACATCAGCCAGAGAGAGCTCTATCAAGCTTAAGCAAACTATGACTCCATCAAAAATGTTCCATCCCACTTGAAAGTAGTGGTAGGGGTCCAGTGCAATGACCTTGAGGACCATTTCTGCTGTAAAGATGGCCGTGAACACCTTCCAAAGAGCGATTACAAGGAAGAAGAATAAAACAGGATTTTCAAAGCACAGAAAATATGTGAAAGATTTATCTTCAGAAGTCTCAAAGCTGACTTACCAGGTTTCCTACATACAGCATATCAGTGAACCACTTATCCATTGGATAAAACTCCATGGCCATGAAAATTGTGTTGAGTACAATGCACATGGTAATGGCTAGGTCTGTGAATGGGTCCATCACAATTATTTTGACTATTTCTTTGATTTTCATCCATACTGGACAACACTCCCAGATGAGGAATTTGTCGGCAAATTTGTACCAGTAAGGAGGACACTTCTGTCTTGATTCTTCAAGTTCTATTGTCAAAACATCACAAAATATTTTAGTTGAATTGATAATTTATTTCTTTTAACCCAAAATAAACAATAATGTTTTAATATGGTCTTTAAAGCTGCAGTAGATAACTTAAAAAAATAAATAAATGCTTTTCTTCTTACATATTTGTTAAAACTCATTATGTATTGATAGTATGAGACAAATATTCTCAAAAAGGAATAAAGTTCATCTGCCTCCTCTCTTTGGTTTTGCTGTCATCTGTATAAACATCCAATCAGAGCCAAGCAGATGGTCAAAGTGCTGTCAATCATGTATGTGCTTCTTGCACCCTCCCTTGCACGGCATGTACAAGCTTAATTTAGTCGATTTCTGCATCTGTGGCAGATTATCAAATTACCATTACAGGAAAACTGTTTATCAGCCATTATCTGTAGCCATGCTTACTACCCTGTGTGTTCACAGTTAGAGCCACTGTAGGGATGGAGCTTATTGATTATTTCTGACTGGGACCAGTGTGCGACCAGTAGAACCACAGGGCAGAAGCAGAGAAGCTTGATTTTTCACAGGTTATCTGTCTCATATTAAACTGTGAGGACATAATGACAGTTTTAACAAATATCTAAAATAGCTTGTTGGTCCATGAAGTACACAACCTTAAAACACAAACATATTATAACTCCATTATAATAAGTTTGTGGCTATTATATCATAAAATGTCAAAGGTTCAAGGGACAGAATATATTTAAAACATTGTATATACATTACATTAGGGTTACATTACATACCTTCCATGGTGGTTGTGATGACACTAGCTATACTTAATGCTCTCTGTCTCATCTCAGGTAACTCCAAACTGTTGCGGTAGTTTTCCCCACTGGCCGGTTTGCCTTCAGTGTCTGTGGTGTCAGCCTTCACATAGAAACGATTATTAATGCCACAGTGATGAAGATAGTAGGTAGTGAGAATAAAAAATAGAGTTAGCTTGAGCATCTTATTTATCTGTATAGCTCATTTAATACTAAAGCTTTTAGTGAGGATTTTCCAGTTTTTGTCTTACCAGTTTTCTGGTAAGACGAAATGAATAGTTCAGTTTTAGAATCATACTTAAAAATGATAAGGTTTGATAAATAGGCAAAATTTGATTTGTCATGAAGCTGACTATTTAGCAACTAATTAACCTGCAATGAACCTGTGCAAAAGACGTTAATGTGAAACTGCTAATAAATTGAGAATGTATTCTAACATGCAATGGTGTTTTTTTTATATATATATATACATCTTTGCACTAAAAAAACACTCAAGTAGCATTGTTAGGACATCAGTTATCAATATCTAACATTATTTCAGCAGCAGTTAGTATAATCATTGTATATTTTTCACCTTTCAAATAGAAATCCCAAATGATTTACAGACAGTAATAAGAGTCAAAATTATTTACGGCAGAGCAAAAGTAATTTGGTGAGCCTGCTATATCTGCTGCAAGTGTTAACATTTATCTATGTAAACTATAGAAGCTGGTAATCTGCATACAAATTTGTCCATGGAACATGGCAATAATGTAAAAAAAAAAAAAAAAAGAACCTGATTTGAGAGATGGTCAATAGTAAAGCATTGCAGGCGCAGGCAAGACAATGAAATGTAAAAAAAAAAAAAACATAACAGGTGATGTCGTAAGCAAATCAAATGAGGTAATCTAGGCTATCAAGATATTTCTTACATTGTTTCCGGAGGAGGCCGAATCTATTCTCGGATTAGAAAGAAGAAGCCCTGTAGGTAGTGATGTTGGAAATGAATTCCCGTCCAACAGGGAAACAGCCCCATTGCAGTCTATGGAGCTGTGCCTGATCCCAAAGGGTTGAAACTGGAGATGTGGTAAGAAGCTGCACTGGCTCACACTGCTGTTGTGTCTATCGCATCTTGAGGCATTCAATGGGGATGCCCTCCAACTCAGTTTGCCTTCAAAAATGCTGTTCTCGTCATCTGCAAACTCATTTTCTGAAGAGACATCTTGTGTTTGGCTTTGGAGACTGAAAAGGCTGATTTTGCTGTTTCTTCTGGATGAGATCAGTGGTCCACGAAAACTTAGAAAGGACTAGGAGAAAAAGATATTCTCCAATGGATCGATAATAAATGTTGATGTGTAGAAGAAAAACTTCCAAGACAGTAAAGTTTAGCGCTACACAATACCATATTTCTTGATGGACAATGGAATGGACAATGGACAAAAAAAACAACAACAAACAAACAAAAAAAAAAAAAACATAAAATCTATATAATGGTAATTGGTAACAATGTGAGTTGTGCTGATGATGAAGAGATCAATGATCAGAGTAATAAGAAGTTTAAGATGAAAATCTCAAGTCATGTGAAATATGATGGATAATGACAAGAAAATGAGATGAGGAAGAAGAACAAAATGAAGGTGATAAGAATGACAATGAAGATGATGACGACAGTAAGAACATCGATGATGATGGTGATGTTGATGATGATGATGATGATGATTATCAAGATATCCAAGAAATTCCAAAATCTGTTTTGATTTTAGTGAGAAAAAGAAAATTCTGATGTCTAACAGTTGAAAAAAATGTTGCCATTTAAAGATTTTAATGTAAATGGTTAACTGACCTATCTTCTTTCTTTTACTGTAGTGATTTTATTGACAGATTTTTTAAAATAAATACATTTATATTTCTATTAAAAATTATTCCAAACAGATGTTTTGATTTATTATTTATATTTCATATTTTAGATGTAAATTTGACAGCTGGTGTTTGATAAATTATATTATTTGCAAAACAGGCATAAATGGCAACACTATTTATTATACCATAAAAAACACCGGCATAAAGCTTTAAAAAATATATACCCCTACAAAAGTTTCACCTCGCCTGAATAGTTGACAAATACTTCTGGTGATTTAAAAACAGTGACAAATCCAGTGATTCAAAGACAAAAGGCTGAAAAGCATAAAATGCTGACTTTAAAATGTAAGACATTAGCTGAACTCTTCAACTAATGATGCATGGTACTGCACCTGGTGTGTAGATGAACATTTCATGTCATAGTTGAGCGGATATTCATCCACAGATAAGCGGAAACGGTTTGCTGGTAAGCTGTCCAGTGAATCTGAATGAGATATCTTCCTGGCTCCTTTTTCCTCCTCTTTTCTCTTTTTTTTCCTGTTGCGACGCTCTTTGGCACTTTTTGAGCTCAGCTTAGATACTTCTGAGGAACTCTCTGTTCCACCACCTTTCTCCAAAGCATCTCCATTCCTTGCTGTAGCTGCTTTTACCATTGCCTTGATGAGAATAGGCAGCATGGTGAAATAAACAGATGATAAAAATTGCATTAGTTGTGTCAACATGGCTGGTTTACATTGAAAGATGTGATTCAAGTTGAACAATGATTAAAGTGCGCAATGAAAATGTACTATAAGGATAATATCTTCAACAAGGAAAATGAAATGCACTAATACATCTAATACCAAACCAAGAGACATTGATATTGTAAAGATCACAAAAAGATTAGAAAGCAAGGAGTGCATTGACAAATGCAATCTTAGATAGCAAATTACATAAACTCATCACTTGCATGAATGTTGTTTTATTTTCCAATTTTCTGATGTATTTTAAAACCTGTTTACAATTTAGAATGAATATATAACAAACAACTTCAACCACTGTTAAAGACTACTATTATTTTTCTGTCTAGATGTTGTTTAAGGTGAAGTTGAACTATTGGAAAACAGTTCTTTTATTACATTAATGTAATGAATCCACCTCTGGCACCACTTGGATCACTAAAACCCATTGAATAGACAACAAGAAGAACCTCTAATGTGATTGCACTCATGTCAATAACAACATGTCAACTTCAGAATGAACAATTTAAAAAAAAAAAATTTTAAACAATTTTATAAGAGAAGGAACATCCATTTAGTGTACCTGAACATCCTCTTGTTGACGTTTTAGCTGCTCAATGGCAATATTATATTCATACTCCTTCTCCTGAGCTTTCTTTAGGTTGACCTGGCACTGCTCCTCATAGGCCATAGCAACTACAGCCAAAATTAAGTTGATCAAGTAGAAGGAACCAAGGAATATAACCAGAACGAAAAAGATCATGTAGGGTTTCCCAGCTGCTCGCAATGTCTGTAAATATGAAAGAAAAGTTTATTTACCTTTGATACAAATACCTCAAAGCAAATACATTAAGAATTTTGCAAATAATCTATTTATTATTTCACATTTTCCATTTAATTTAGGTACATTTTTCAATTAGTACTGAAAAGACAATTCTAAACTCAGAAACAGAAAACAAATACATAAGTCATAAGAGGCTCTGTCAATGACATTTAGTAAAACAGAATTTTACAATTTGCCAGAGTAGTTCCAGTAAGTTGAAATGATCAAATTTAATTGACCTTCTTTAAGCAGAGTCATACACCAGTCTCAAATCAGAATATTACCCCCTTGACTCTGAAAATGGAGATAACATAACCATTTGAGAAGATTAACAATGATACCAGTTTTTTTTTTATAGAACATTGTATTTTTTTGTTGTTGTTGTTTTCCTTCAATTTCACATTAAAAGCTGATATTTTGGATGGCAACATTTTTAAACAATTTGATTGATGTAAATAAAAACCCCACTGGAAATTGTTGCCACAGGTAATGTTACTACCTCCATTCAAAATGCCTTTAACATATGAGATATTTGCTTTCCCCGTTGTTAATATGAAGCTCATCAATTTGGTCTCCAGTTATTGTTCTCAAAAACCTTTCAAGGTCTGTTTGCCTGAACAACTCCCGTTTATCACAATCTAAGGTGCATCTGTGCTACCTTTAAAGTTTGAGTTGACATAATACTATTTTAAATCTTGGTTAATCCTAAAAAGGAAAAACAAAGCAAGCAAAAAATCTAATAAAAAACCACAGAAAACTTGGCAAAAGAAAAAAGAAAAACATAATACATATTATGTTGACAAATTTACAATAAAAAAAATTAAATCTGAAAAGAATGAAAACTGCACAAGACAATCATAAATAATTTTTTAATTATATTTTTTAAAAACCCTCAAATAACTACGTTCTGTGAAGACTCTTCACCATAAGGCCAGCATAGAGAAAAACTGAGTTGGATTTTATGTTCTTTTAGTTTTTGCATAAGTTACCTGCTGATAAAGATATTCCCAGTAATCCTGTGTCATCAGTCTGAACAGAGAAAGGAAGGCCCAACCAAAGTTATCAAAACTTGTGTAACCATAGTCTGGGTTTCCTCCAGCTTTCAAACACATATACCCCTCTGGACACTGCCTGTAATAAAGAAGGAGTGTGTGAAACACAAAAAAAGATTCACCAACTAATAATTTTCCATTGTATCATCACAGTCATAGTAATAATACACCAGGGTAGCATTTTTTTATAAAAAAGTCAGTATTCTGTTCGTTGGAGTCTGACTTACCCAGCAGAGCTGCTGTTTCCACACAGCAATGCATCTCGTTTCCCTGGAAGGAAATAATGATTTTCTGAAATGAAAAGTAGTGACAGGTTAAAGGTTAGGGATGGTTGACAATATGAAATGAAATAATATCATACTTTAATTGTGCTCTATCAGAACTTTCCAAAACGCTTTACATAAAGTATTTGTCCTCTATTCAAGTGCTTTTCACAAGGTCTTTGTGAAAATGGTTTTGTTTTTAAAGAACAACAGAAATAGAAAATAGAAAACTCACTTGGGTCATTTAAGTAGCTCTCATTGGTTGTTAAAGTTTTATCTTCTGGTATTATTATGCACTTGTTCCTCAGATTTCCCATAAACAGCTGTAATCCTACAAGTGCAAAGACACTTAAGCAGAAAACGGTCAGGATCATAACATCAGCAAGCTTCTTCACTGACTGGAATAATGCACCAACAATTGTCTTTAGACCTGCAAAACAAAACAGAAAAATAATATTGGAATTCTCAATATAATCTATAGTGTATTATCTGTATATTGTGTCTACTTACACAATCTGATATTGTCTGCTTTCAGTTTATTTTAACATTATTGCAAATTTATTTGCATTAAAAGGGATTGGCAGAATGGCTGCCAATCACTTTTTCCTGCTGCTTACCTGGTATTACTGAAATCGCTTTTAATGTTCTGAGCACCCTGAATGTACGAAGAACTGAAAGATTTCCGATGTCGGCAAACTCAGTTACATACCTGAAAAAGAGTATTTTTTATTTGAAGTTAGTAATTGTTTTTCTACTTGATCAAAAAACCACATTAGCATTAAGGGAAGCAAACATTGACAAGGTGAGAAGCTAGTATACTGTAAAATCTTTCTGCAATATGTTACCTGTAAGACAATTGTAAGCACCATCTTATTAACTTCTACATAGATTCTAACTGAGTCAGAATGGATCAATCACAAAAAAATATTGATAGAAAAAATCTGAGTTTTATTGAAAATACAAAAATTCTCTTTTCAAACAAAGATCTTGGTAAAACAAATACAACAACTGTCCTTTTAGGTTACTTGAATTTCCTGAAATGTTTTACTTACGCCAGAACAATGACACAGAAGTCCAGCCAGTTCCAAGGGTCTCTTAAGAAGGTGAACTTCCCTATGCAGAACCCTCTTGCTAAAACCTTAACAATGAATTCAAAGGAGTAGATTGCAGTAAATGTGTACCTGTTGGAAAGAGGATGCGTTCATTGGTACATCATTTCAACTGGAAACATCCACAACCACATATGAATGATTTGATGAGTGAATCAAAAACTCACTCTACTGGCTTTGCCCAATCAGGTTGATTGTTGAGAGTCATGAATCCACAGTTGATGAGGATAGTACACATGATTAGCATGTTGAACATCTTACAGGCAGATGTTAAGAAAGCACGTAGCAGTTTTAGAAGTAGCATGTTTTCTTAATATTACATGTACTCCATTTCTCGACCAAAGATTTAACTTTGAATATTTTGCTTTGAAAGCTCAATAGATGCCCCAAAGAAGCATTATAGATACGCTGATATTTTATTCTTTTCATGCACTATAACACAATGTTTATGAATATGAAATAAATATTGAAAGTAGTATAGCTGATTAACTTTTATGAATGTGTTCTGTACTTTCTCTGAAGTTTTGAGAAGTCATTACAGAGACCAAATCAACCAATCAGATGTGGATTTTAGGCAACGTGTGCAAAGGTTGAGTTAGGCAGCCAATACAGTCTCTGAGTCAAGGGGTCGTCTGATATAACACTTTAGGATTTATCTTAAGATTCGCAATAGGTAAGAGTTTCATTTAGGATAGCTATTAACAGCCAATTTTAAAGAAACATACTTCAAATTGCAAATATTAAAAATTATCAAGTGAACTACCTAAACAGGTACCTATGTAAATGGTTATAATCATAGTACAAAGCATAAATAGTAATTTGACATTAAAAACAGTAACTCATGTGATACTTAAACTGTTACTTTTCTAAATTCCTGTTTCAACTCACTGTGCTGCAGTGCTAAGCAGTTTACACTCCAATAGAAGGACAGGTGGATAGTCAGCTTGTTGTGTTGTGAGTATATTTGTCCCTTCTGTTGTTGCTAGAAACATTATCTGATGAAAACAATATGCTTTTTGCTGCTGCTTGGTTATAGTTGGTGTTATGTGTTTGTGAAATGTGCTAGGGCTTCAGAAAAATCGTCCAAACAAAAATTAAGAAAATAAAACAAGATTTCTACATACAGCAAAACAGAAAAAATGCCTTTTGGCTCATTTTTATAACAAAGAAAACATATCTCTAATCTTACGCTCTTTGGAAATTAGGTTATGGGCTTTATTATTCACAGCATGTTTCATGCATTACTGAAAGGATATGAATGCACCAGGATTTTGAATGACAGCTTTCTAATGGGATTGAAGGGAGACAGGAGGTACAAGGCAGGAGCAGCGTTGAATCGGTAAATGAGCTTCTTGTTGTTTACTACTATAAAAGTCTGTAAAACACAAAAGAGACAAAAGAGAATTGTATGTCATGATATAACAGACTTGAAAACCCCTACTACCTTTTTGAAATTTAATTGAGTAATTATTTATGGGGAGAAAATACCTTTAGGAAGAGTTTTACAGGACTGCACTTTTAATTTTTTTCTTGAGCAATATCGTTGAGAATTATCATCACTAAAATTTCTGGATAATCTACTTCACTCAGTGGAATTACGCATAGTAATTACCCAAGCTTGAGTCAAGAACAAGCTTGTTTTAATAAAAATTGCATTAAACACAGATATACATGCAATTTATGTTAAAGTGAGACAGTTTTTCATTCTAATTTTATCTGCTTAGCCATTTGTGCCATTTGGAGGTCAAATAAAGAGTCAATAAATATATACTTTTTTTTTGCTGTCACTGCAAACACTTCATCACATTCTAACATATACACATTACATACTGTAAATATGGCTTTACTAAGTTTTATATTCAACGAGAAAATATTTTGTAAAGTGTTTATTTTTCCAGAATTGGCTACTTTAAAACCGTTACTTAAATTTGTGTCTCTAAAGTGTCAGAATTTGCACCGAACTTGATATTTTTGTGTGTATGAAGACATTGTTTTGATTAAATTCATCATGGCAATGTTTTACTCTTACTTAAAATATGTTAAAAATATGTCAAAATTGTGCTTTTACTTAACTGTCTACGCCCATCTAGGAACATCTTAACAATCTAAATGTGTATTTTTCTCCTGAAGCATATCACTTTCTTTGTTGCGTTTTACTGTTTTGCAGTAAAAAGCCACGACTAAATATATATTGTTCAAAGTCATTATCAAGAAAGACATTTATTCATTTAAAGATAAAATATAGTGCATTCTTTGAAAACAAAGCTTAAAGAAAAGTTTATATATTTTTTCTCTCGATCTTAAGTCAAAGTTAACCAAACCTACTTTTTGTTTTGAGTAGTAGGGATCCAGGTCTTCCAGCGCTTTTGACACCAGGCCTGCAGGAATGTCATACAAAAGTGGGAGAGGCTTGCCTGCCTCCAGATCACGGCTTGGTTTGAGCTCATCCTCATTCTTGTGTGTTTTCTCTTCATCGTTGGACTTCTTCGCTTTTTTCTCAGCGATTCGTTTCTTGATAACTTTGAGTGACTCGCGGGTGAAGGGGCGAAAGTTGTCAGGACCTGCTGGCACAAGGAGTTCTGCCATCTTTTCATCCTGCACCTTCAAGAACAGCTGGCCTCTGATATGGGAAAAGTCTGATGAGTAAAATACAGAATCGCAGATTTATTAGCTATGTCACCTTTTTATCTTTATTTTACACAAATACCTCACAAAAGCATTCACATGTTTTAAATTTTTCATGTTGCCATAATCACAAACATAAATTATTTATGTTCTAAAAATATATTGTTTAGGAGTTTTTTGTGACTGTCCTGCAGCACATGGTTTTGAAAGTAAAATTAAGTATTTTATTTATAAAATAATTTGAAAGGTGTGGCATGCATTTGCACTTTTTAATCCAACAACTCCATTGTACTTGTGGGAAAACGTTTAGGGTTCTCGTCTTTCAAGTGCAACATTTAAGAAGCTTTTTTCCACAGTTGGTGGTATTTAGCTTTGTTCATCTTTTCATCAACTTAAACTTGCAAATCTGAGAAAGATTCTCACAGCGTGAATTCAGATACATGGTCATCCTGCACCATGTATCTGAATTCAGATACATGTGTTGCATACTTGTTCAATTTTTAGATGATAGATCAATCAATACTCAATGCGATGCTCTATGATTTGAGCTGTCTGGTTTGGTCACTTTTATTCTCTAACAAATCTTTCAGGCCTTCACAGAACAACTGTATTTATCCACCCACCATGTCATAATTACTATTATGAGGCTGGAAATTACTGCAATGCACAGAAATTTCTTCCATCTGTGATAAAATTAGATCTAATTATCTTCTCATCTGGTAGTAAAATTAAAATTTGACATGACAATGATCAATTCCAGGTGAAACTCCTGTTCCCCACCACCATCACTCAAATTGGAATGAGACTTTTTTTTTTTTAGGCCTCTGTCTGACAAAGAGCAAAGAGGGGAAAAGATCCATCCTACAAATAGGCCTGACTGGTAGGATGTGTTAGGAAGAGTTATGCAGTATTAAATATGAATGCATCACATCTTTTACTGCAGATCCTCGACCCAAAGAGTTTTTGTCTGATCTGCAGCACCATCATCACGACCAAGCATCTGTTCCACATGTATAAATTAATCAACTATTATCAATTAGTACAGCACGTCTTCACAAACCAGTGTTTGAACATCAGCACATGTTCAATTAAAGTTTGAATGTGTAAACATGGTAGATAACTTCCTACTTCATTACAAAAGTACAGGAGGGGATAGTAACTATTAAGTATACATCAGTTTAAAACCTTGACCAATTGTGGAGCCGCTGAAATTAGTCAGATGTCACACACAAAACGTTTTGTATTTGTGGGATTCATGATATGTAAAGGGCTTATCAGTTTTCTAGCATTAACATTTCTAGCACTGAACAGTACAAAACCCACCATAGAGTAGTCGTTCACTCAATGCTTATACTCATATTTTTACGCTATATTATATACATATATTTTGCTATGTATGAGCAAGTTACCTACGCTTACATTAATATTTTTTTATATTTAGACATGATGATTTTAGAATGGATTCAAATTTGATTTTCAATAATTTTCATTTTAAAACATGTGCAGCATCATCTTCCTCACCAATATGAGATAATTTTATGTCACATATTAGACTTCTACAATTCTACATACCTTAGATTTGAGGTTATTTTACAACATGAATTGGGATGTACTTGTAAAGTAAAATCAAATCTTTGCAAGTGAAACATGATGAAAATCTGAACAAGTAATATTTTTGCTGAAAAGCAGAAAATAAAGAAAATGATCCACTTCCTATTTATCGCATTAGCAATTACTTTTTAGACTTCTACTCTTCCACACCAGAAAAGGAATTAGTTCAGAGGATATTTCCTTTGGTTTGCTATTTTGTTTGTTCTTCCTTTTAATTTCTGTAAAGCACTTTGTATTGCCTTGTTGCTGAAAATGTGCCACATAAATAAAATTACCTTTACCTTTTAAACAGCAACATGTTTACAGACTATGATAACAAAGGTGGCATCATTATTTGTAAACAACATTGCATGTCTTTTTTTGGGGGGGTGTGCTTCCTTAGGTGATTATGTGTGAAAAAAGTGTGTTTGAAAATTACTTGTCTGTTTCAGAACAATGGAAAGGCTGAATATGACTTGTTTCTGTTTCATACTTTTGAAGTGTTTTGTTTGTCAAGGCCTGAAATTATGCCCTTTAATCCACCCCTTCAGGAGGAATAATGTGCTAAGACACTATAACTATACATAAAAACATGAGAGATGAGACATTTGGGTTTATTTCTATATAATTACCAAGGAAAACAAATTAAAATGCAGAAGGAACAGCACACACGTTCCAAATTCAAACAGTCATTCCTATAAAGTTAATATACAGTATTCAAGATCAAAGAAGGCATGCATAATTCTGTCTGTCTGTTAACAACTCATTATCCACTGCTTGAGATATAAACTGGCACTTTGAAGCCTCAAATAGGTCCACTTCACTTTATCTCCAACCTGTCTGCATTATGACCTTGTGCCCACGAACCTGACAAAAACACATCTGTTCTCACCTACTCACCATTGGAACAGAACAGAGACTAAATCACTGCGATGTTTGTTATGCGTCATAAATTTAACAGCATCCTGATGTGCTTTAGTGATGATGGACCCTGACCTCAAGTCAGGAGGTTAAATGGAGGCAGAAAATTAGCTTAAATATTTAATGCAGATCAATCATTGTAAACTTAGGTTATTGTGTTTTGTTGGGGGGTTTTTTCACCTCAGGGTGCTTTATTGTGGTTTCAGTGCGGTAAAAGATAGTTTATAACTGGTTGTAGACAAATTAGATCTGTGCTTTTAAAAAAGTGTGAGACAGGAGCCAACATTAGAGTATACAGTACAGCATATTTTAGATCTGTGCACAGTGGAAAGGTATGTACTTGTAGGATAGACCCATAATGATGTGCAAACATTTTCTAGAGATTCACAATATATTCTTTGTTCCAGAGTTTAGGTGTACATTAAAATATTAGGCCAGATATTAGGCTCCTTTTGCCCAAGATATCCACAACAGATTAAGTTTTTACTGACTTAGATGCAAAAGCTGACATTATGATCAAGTGAATAGGGAACAGAGATGGACAGCTGGCTCAACACCTCAGATTTATCAAACAGTTATTTCTTAGAGCAAACTCTAAAGACTATAGGCTTGCATGAATGTTTTATTATAATTGCTTAATGTGACTTGTGGGAGATCAAAACCAGAATAACTAACTTGTAGAATAACTGTGACTCATTATAAAACAATAAGATGATTTCCACTTTAACATATTTGCATGTAAAGTGATAAACAGTCAATATTTGTGGAGTCTCAAGAGAGCAACAGACTCAAAGCCCTTAAGTAGTTCTGGCTTGCTGCTAGCCCAAGATGACTCCAGAAGCCATCTCTTTCAGTCAGGGCGTTGGCATAAGAGCTGCTGATGGGTGGTCAACCAAATACTTCTCCAAAATCATTTTATATTTTTATGAACAATCTGCTAAGATACACTGTTTGCCCATTCTGCGCAGTGTAGAAACAGGACAGTCTAATCTCTAATTGACAGCAATCTAATAATACTGTTGACAGTCAGGCAAGCAGGAAGTCATCTAAGATGGAGTGTGGGCTAGTAATTGCTGCCATGCCCCATTACATTCCATAATGTAGTGAGGGGAGAATTTAGCAGTTTGGGCTTAAACCTTTGTCAAAACATCACATCTTTTTTTTCAACACTCTCATACTATGGAGTAATATTATGTGCTATGGCAAACAGAGAACACATCGGGGCAATAATAATAACAGTAATAAAGAAGATTAAAAAGCTGCATACAAATGTACAAGCACCATAGATGAGATAGAAAAACATCTTAACAAATTACTATATATTAGAAGCATAGATAGATAGATAGATAGATAGATAGATAGATAGATAGATAGATAGATAGATAGATAGATAGATAGATAGATAGATAGATAGATAGATAGATAGATAGATAGATAGATAGATAGATAGATAGATAGATAGATAGGTAGAAACACTTATGTAAATTCACTTATATAAACAAGTTAAATAAATTATTACACAACTTTTGAATTGATTCCACAGCCAAAACTCAGCATACTGATTTCTACTCACCGTCACTTTTCCATCCTCCACAGGTGAACAGCTGACAGAATGTGTTATTTTGGGGGGAGGAAGGGAAATCAAAGTTTAAAATCCTTCAAAGTGTCTTAAACTTGTCCCGGTACAGACTTGCTCCTTTCAATGCCTTCATCAGCAAAAGCCAGTGAGTGAAGAATTGAGTCCACCACTCCCAGCGACTGGAGCGCTTCTGCAGCTGCGCTTCCTGTTCCAGGGACCAAGTGAGGGCAGTTTTCAGAACGACTCTTTAAACAGTGCTGCGCTGCAACCACCAGGCGTTACTGGCGGAAACACGATGCTTGTCACTGGCATCCAAAAACTGAGACCACTGCTGTACATTTTACTTTCCAAGTAATCTCCTGTTTGTTTGGGTTGAAAACGAGGATCTGGTGTCATTGGAGTTCGTATATCAAAGAATCTATATTCGCTTTCGTGAGATAAAGCAGCAAACCAAGCTGCAAAGCTAGTGTCATAGATTACCTTGTTCCTTTAGCAGAGTTTTGTTTCATACTCAGTAAGGAAGAACGAAATCTGTAGATTTTAAAGTTTGGCATTAGGACGACTTGATTGTGAATAGAAACTGTTCTAATGCTGCACCCTGGTGGACAAACGTCACACTACATGGAAATAGCTGCTTTGTTAAACGTTAATTGCCTCCGAATAGAATGGCGCAGAACTGCCTGTGGTGGTTAGAATCAGTCGAATTTCATGCAAATCTCTCATTTGTGAATATTTACTATTAGGCGCATTCTTCTTTTCCTTCGTAGTAGAAGTTTTAAATCTGTATAATTAGCGTTGGTGATGTGCATTTGCATATGAAGTTGCTGACGCAGCCAAATCAAGAGAAAAAAAATGGTTCAGATAAAACCATGGCTTAGAAGCTATTATTATTTGCATAATATAAATATAAGTGAATTAACACTATAATGTGTCCATCTTGTATTCAATAAATAGTTCACTATGTGTTTTATTTTAATATTTATTTTCTTGAAACATTTCAAAGAAATATGATTTAATTATGGGATAATTGCACTTCATAAACGCAGTTTAATCTTTTTTTTTATTAGAAATACAAAAAATTACAACAACAACAACAACAACAACAACAACAACAATAATAATAATAATAATAATAATAATAATAATAATAAAAACCAGCACCACTTATTTACACTTGGTTTCGTGCGCAAATAATGACCAAGACATCCCCATTTTGAACAATGCGCACATTGTTATAGCTCAAGGGGAATAATCCTCTGTCAAATGCCTTTACCCAATTTGCAAGTTCCAAGTTCATAGGCTACTCTAGGTTTCAATCTTGAACTTCTTTCCCAAAGTGAGCATAACACTAATTTGATTCAACATCTCGGAATTCTCGCAATAATCCAGTCGGATGTTAGTCGAGATGCGCGTACGGCCGAGCGAGGGCGCTGCTGTTCCTGTGGATTGTTGTAGAAGTGTGTTGTAGAAGTGGGAATAAAGTCTGAAAGTGACGGAGCGTTTCTCAAACGTTGAGAATGTGAGAAATCCGCCTGAGGAGAGTCAAGGGACAAAGGATCCGCACGGTGCTCCAGAATGGCTCAGCAGGTAGGACGAGCGAGGATTTATAAATATTATAAACAGTGTTTTAAATTGTCTTATTTCTCCTGGTGTTTTTCTTTCTTCTAGCAAATCAACGAAGAAGGGACAGCATTAATACACGTGCACAGACCTGAATGGAGATGTTCAATGATCTCTGCTTCTTTTAATTTTATCAACTCCATCATAGGATCTGGAATAATAGGTGACTATACGGCCTAATGGTATGGTTCTGTTAATAACTAAGAGACTATAGGATTCCCATCTAAAATTGGGATTTCTGAGATGGCAAAACTGCTGTTGCTTATTTTTCCACAATAGACGTTTTAATCCAGCAATATCATATGACCAGCAATATCATATGACCAGCGCCTGCTGAGCCCCCTCTGTTTCATTTATTCATTCATTAGATCCTGAAAAGACAACAAAGACTTTGCAAATTTAGTTTTGAACTGTAATCTGACAACTTTTCCAACAATTTTGGATTGTAGCACAATGTCAATGTGCTACAATTGACATTGTTTCTTGAACTGGAATAACGTGGCAAAAATACTGATTTTTTTTTCCTTCTAGCGCCAGATATTATTTTATTTATTCTTCATTCATTTTATTCTTGACACAGATTTGCAAATTAAATTTAGGTCTGGATTTTGAATAGACTATGCTAACAGAGACCTGTATTTGAGTTTAGTGATTTTCCCATCAGTTTCACCAGTGGGATGATGTGTTCAGACTACTTCTGTCTTACAGGACAATTGCATGTCCGCAAAAGGATTGACCTTTGGTCAGATCTGGCAAGAACACATTCTTTTTTATTCTTTCGAGCTAACATGAACTGAATGGCTTCATTGACTTCTGCTGCCACAATAGTTAAAGTGTGAAATTCGTCAAAATTCCAATTTATTTTTTTTGTATATAACTTTGTTTATTCTTTTATGACATTATGTTCAATAAATTTGAACTAAAACTAAAGCTAAAGAGGCACAGAAAATCAACATCATTGTTCGCTATTTCTTCTGTTCGCTGACTGTCCAGGATGAAATTCATTCAGAGGAATCAAGCTCAAAAGAGAAAACTCTGCAGAAATATTAAGGGGAGATTAGAATCGGACACAAGTAGGTAGGAAGGCAATGGCAAGGCTAGTGTCCCCTTGATCGCCTGTGACAACCTACAGTCTTACTGAGGTTATATTAAAACACGGGTGCACTCAGGTCACTTCAAATATTTGTTTGAACTAACTTTTTTTATTCAGAGGTATCACAGAGAACAGGACCCAGAACAAATGCTTAAAAATGTTTTCAGATTTTCTTTAGTTGGCAAATTTCAAGTTACAGCTTCTGACTGCATATATATATATATATATAAAACAAAGCAATCCAAGGTGTAATAATGATTTTGTTGTATAATCAATTATTAATAAGCCTGGCTTTGTTCATGAAGCTTCAAGTAATGATTTGAATATATTTTATAAATTTGAACAATTTTTTTCCTGCTTTGAAAAAGTTTGATATTTAATTTTGAACTTTAACTGTGCTTTCCCAAAACTAGGTTTGCCATACGCATTGAACCAGGCTGGGCTTCCATTCGGCCTGCTCCTTTTGATGTTGGTTGGTTTTATAACAGGTGAGAGATAACACTGAAAATGGATCGTATCATAAAAAGGTGGAAAACAAGGATGACTTTAAAAAATGGAAATGTAATTAATTGTTTTTGCCTGTTTTGTTTTTGACAGACTACTCAATTGTTCTACTAATTAAAGGAGGAAATCTCTCAGGATCAAACAGTTATCAGTCGCTGGTACAAAACACATTTGGTTTTCCTGGATTTTTGATTTTATCTGCTCTACAGTTTCTGTATCCTTTCATAGGTATGTTTTTAAAACACCAGAAGGAGAAATAATTATTTATTTATGCTGCTCTGTGTCCTGTTTATCTTTCTTTTTATCTTCATTTGTGGTTATTGCATAGTAGAAACATTACAACAGACAGTCTTAACAATAAAACACTGATTCATCTTCTGTCTTCTTCAGCCATGATCAGCTATAACATCACAACTGGTGACACACTGTCCAAAGTATTTCAGAGAATCCCAGGAGGTAGGTAACTACCTTTTGACATAGACGGATAAATATTATGGACTTTATTTTATTCATAAAGAACAAAATAATAATCTAACTCACGTACAGAAATTTAATTAATCTTTTATCCAATGTTTGTAGTTGGTCCAGACCACATCCTTGCAGAGCGCCACTTTGTGATCTTGTTGTCTACCTGTCTGTTCACCCTGCCGCTCTCACTTTATCGAAACATCGAGAGACTTGGGAAGGTACGGTTATATCTAAGTATCAACATCCTGTGTACTTCTAAGATTATCTTGCTGATTAAATCTTGTGTTACCAGGTGTCCTTCATGTCAATGGTGCTAACACTCACCATCCTCATCATCGTCATGATCCGAGCAGCTACTCTTGGACCGCAGATGTATGGATAAGTCTAAAACCTGACAAAAAATTTTGTGAACAAGCACTTCTGGAAAGAAATGTCTATATCTTTGTTTTACTGACATTAATGTTAGAGTCCCTTTCTAGTGTTCCTACAGAGACGGCGTGGGTATTCGCAAAGTGGAATGCCATTCAGGCTGTTGGTGTGATGTCTTTTGGTAAGTTTTATGATGCAAAGCCGCATGACAGAGAATTGATGTTTCCAAGTCATTCCAGACAGTACTTTTATCCAGTGAGACAAACAGATCAGTAAAATCTGATTTTATTTAAACACGTCTCTCATAAATAATGCCTGCTTTTAGTTACTCCATCGTTCACTTAAAATTCTACATCAGGCCACAATAGCAAACACTTTTCATTTCAGTTTGCTTTCTCTTTTATTGTTGTCTAATCACAATTGACATCCTGATATTTCAGTAATGTAGGAACATATACATAGAAATTAATTACTACATGTACTTTTTACTAAATATCATAGACTTAGTTTAAAATTAGGCAAGCACCTCAGTTTATTGATGTAAATCTTGAAAGAATTAATTTTCCATTAACATGCGTGTTTATGTTTCTTTAGCCTTTATATGCCACCACAACAGCTTTCTGATCTACAACTCTCTAGAGCATCCCACTTTATCCAACTGGTCTCGGGTCACCCACATCTCTGTGGGCTCTGCACTGATAATCAGTGCTGCATTCGCTGTTGCAGGCTACACAACATTCACAGGCTACACACAAGGTATGAATCTAAACTGTATAGCAATGCAGCCCATTACTGTATTAAATTTGTTTATCTTTTCATCTTCAATAATGATTTATTTTTGCATTTGGGTTATATTCAGGAGACATTTTTGAGAACTACTGCAGAAATGATAACCTGGCAACATTTGGTCGGTTCTGCTTCGGCCTCAGCATAATTACAACATTTCCACTCGAGTGTTTTGTTACCCGAGAGGTAAGTCATATTTGGAAAGGCCAACCTAAAACTTTAGCTGCTGAAGTTTCCATAAATGGGTTTACACAGTGTTCTGAAGACCAGATTCAGTCAACCAGAGTTGATTGATTAATGTTCAATGTAATAATTTCCTCATTGTTTTCAAAAGATTAGGTTTTCTTCCTATTGTCTGTTTCCTCAGGTGCTTTCCAATGTCATATGCAGTCGTCCTCTTTCCAAAGCTGAACATGCATCGATAACTCTACTCATAGTTGGTGTCTGCACAGCATTATCCCTGGCTTATGACTGCCTGGGAATTGTTTTAGAGCTAAATGTAAGTTGTACCTGTTCAGACAGGCTCTACCTGCTTATCTAACATCATTCAGCTATATGCAAATTCTCAGAATGAACTTATTGCTTTTTCTTCTGCCATCCAGGGAGTTCTGAGTGCCACACCTCTGATCTTTATCATCCCATCGGCGTGCTACCTCAAGCTCAGCCCAGGCCACTGGTTCCGTGGTGAAAAGCTAATTCCCATCATGCTGATAATAATTGGCTTATTTGTTATGATCACTGGCCTGATACTGATTGGTGTCTTCCCTCAAGATTGCTCACACGGTGTTGAGATGTTCTATTGTGCTGATGCCAACGTTTCTGGCACGATACCCCCTGAATGACAGAAACCTGCCCCACATATGTATTTTCCCTAGAGATACACTGACGCACAAATAAACAAAGGGCAACAATGTCTTTATGTGGATCAAGTATTCTTATTCCTACCTCAGGAGAGAGTGCTAATTTGAGCTGTTTGGATACTGGATCCTTTATTTTTCTTATAATTTAGCTTATACATGAGTAGTGTCTCATGTATAATGAGATAGTTTTGTTTTTCTTAACTGTCTATAATTCTGAGGTGCTGAAGAAAGAGGATTCTAACTTTCTATCTTCATTTTTTGACTAATTGCATGTTTTGATATAAAATTATGGATTAAACAAAGAGTTATCCTTATCAACAACAGTGATGAAATAACTTTTGTATTTAGAAGTATCCATTTTGACAAATTACTAAATCCTGAAAATTCCCCGAGTGTGATTATACCCAAATAATATGGTCCTGCACCTTTAGTTGGACCCTTTGCTTTTATATTGCTGTTGCAATTTCACTGTGATCTTGATTTTCAGAACACATAATATATTTATCTAGATTTGAATGCATTGTATTATTGTCAAAGTTGTCTTTTTAGAAGAAGTAACAAACTGTTATATTCCAACCATAAGGGCAATGGCGTATTTAAGTGCATTATGGAGAGATGAGGTTCAAAAAACTTCAATAAAATATCTCTCCATTCAGATATTGTCTTCTGCTTATTCTGTTTATTTTTTTCTTTTTGTTGGATGTTCTTTAGGTTTGAGCTAGAGAACCAATTACACAAAGCAAGAATTTAACAATGGAGTTATTCAAGATATGAAAAAACAGTCATTTAACTTATTGAACAATTTTCACTATTCATGTTGTTTTTAAAGCCAGTTCCAACCCATTTTCAAACGGATGTGTTATGCAGCACACAACATGTTTATTGTTCCCATGAGTTCTAATAAAAAACATGCAACCAATGAAAGTAAATTATTAGTCGCACAGACTTCATTTACAATGTGTGCTTAAAAAAATATAAGCACACACTGCTTATATTGTGTAAATTTTGAATCTGTATCAATATTGTGTCTTATCAACATGTTTTATTTAGACTTTGTATCTTTTATTGTTAAGATTTAAACAATTTTTTTCTTTGGTATTTAAAAAAAACTTAAGTTTTACCATTATTTTTTAAAAACTTTTATTTCATTTATGCAGACTGTGGGACTTTGCTTGTGCAAATTTTAATCAGCAACAAGATTTTGTAAAGAACAAAAAAGATATTTACATTGTATAAAAATAGTAACACAATGATCACCATTTTTCACATAAAAAGTGTTTCCACAAAGCGCCACATGGTGTCGCTCTGGACAATACATTCAGAAAACACATTCTAAACAGCCACGCTGGTGTGTTTTCCCAAGCTACAGGTTGTTTTAATGTTGACGATTTGACTTTGTGGTGCTAAATCTAAAGTTTATATCGAGTTGTTTCTATTTCTATTTAAATTTAAGCTATAAAACTGAACACAAAGTAAGGGCCCTTTTGGAAAGTGTGACGAACCGAGAACCGCCCCGCTTTTTACAGCTCTGTGTCTGTGATGCAGCTCCAGATGAAAGTTGGCACCGTCCTGTTGGCTAAAGTGTCAGGAGAGAAATAACGCAAGATTCAGGCGCTTAAATGAGCGGAGCGGCATAACGTCCGCTTTTCAAAACGTCCTCATTAAAGGAGCGACATTATGTTTTCACCCAAAATCTGTTTTTAGGAGCGTTGACGTCTTCCCTCCTAAAGGACTAATGGAAGTTGTCATCTGCTGTGAGACCCATCTGAATTCATGGTAAGTCGCAATCAGAAACAGTTTGTTTCTTCTCTTTGCAGAAACAGTTAACAGGACTCGAGCTGGTGACCTCATGCGGGGGATTCGCCCACCTTTTGGTATTGGTGTCGCATGAAAACACCAGCGAAGAGTGCTTTTGGTATGACGGCTCTCGCTAAAGATGAACTGCGCTTTCTGTTTGTGTTTGACTTGTCCCAAGGATTTCGTAAGGCCGATGAGTTTAGTCATGGATGATCGTGGATCCCAGCCCCATGCGCGGAGCACTTCCTTGAGGTAAGTAGGCTACAGCAAAAACAGTCAGTGAGAGGGGGGTGGTGTAAAAAATAAATAAATAAATAAAATAAAAAATAAAACAGTTTATTTGTTACAAGAAATGTTATTCTTCTTAAGCTTAAAGCATCTTTATATATTTGGAGAATTTCATCCCCGTTTTTATGCAAAAATAACACGCGAAACTTTCACCTGTGCACGCAACCAGCTGTATTCCCAGCTGTTTGACGCAGGAGCACAATGACACCTTTGTCACCCAATTTACCGACTTTTTAACTTACATTCCTTAAAGTCAGTACATTTCAGCGGAGTCAGGGTTGCTTCAGACGTTTCAGCCTCTGAACCCTCCTCATTTCCTGCTTACAGTGTTGTTATTATTATTTTTTCTTCTTCTGAGAAATACCCCCCTGGACCACATGCAAAGGTCATGGGAACTATTTTGGAGGCTAAACTTGCAGTCTCTGTCACTGTGCTGTGCGTGATGATTGTTGTGGAAGTCACGCATCCACTGGGGTTACAGAGGATATTGTATTATAAACACGTTCCCCTCCCTCCTTGCAAGAAAAAAAAAAAGGTGCTGGTGAAGTGCTTGGTGTGACTTGATGGAATTTCCCATCAATTTTTGGTCCATATAGAGTCATAGGTGATGTCAGCTGCTTCTATTACTGTGGTTGGAATCATTAAAAAGTGGAAAGTGAGTTTCCAGAGCCTTTTCAGTCTCTTCACTGCTTTAGCAATTTGTTGCCAATTGGCTGAGATTTTGAGATGAAATTTAAGGTGACAGTCAAGACCAACTGCTCAAACTTTCCAACCATTACTTATTTTTGCTATTTTGCATTTGTGAAAAAAAGTGTGCATGAAAGAGTCTCCCTCTTATTTTGACTTGCAAAGAATTATACTTTTCTTATTTTATTTCAAGTTATAGCTATAAACCTCAGTGTGTTCCATTTGAATTTTATTCAGCACAAAAACATCAGCTTGTATATTCAGGCTCTTTGTGTGGATGGAGTGAGTGTCAACTCTCTGCTTGATCTCAGGTCGCATGCAGCTTCTAACAGGATTTCTGACAGGAATGGCTCTGTACAGTTCTATTGATCTTCCCATTAACTCTGCTAAGCATTGATTGTGTGCTTGCTGCAGAGGAGCACTCTCACAGCAAGATGTGGCCACGAACATGTTTTGCTTTGGGGATGGTGCCTTCAGAGTTAGTTGCAATGTTAATATTCTACCACATAATGTGCCCTTTCTGACCAAAACTGGGCAAGCATTTTCTTTGAAAAGTTTAAATAGTTGTGGCAAACTACAAATGAAACATTTTGTGTTTATTTTCAGAATGATTTTTTTCCTTGCAACTCTTCCATAAAGAGCAGTGCCAGGATGCACAAATATTCTCAGAGAGCTACTATCTTACTCTAAAATTTCTTCCAGAGTGACCAGAGTGATTTGGTCAGCCGCTGAAAGCCACTCTGAACAAGTAGCCGACAGAAATCTGTGATTGACCCTGTTACCAAGTGTGATGTTGTTTTCAAGGGACAGTGATTAGTTATTTTTCTACTTATTGTTTAATAGCAATTAACAAACAACCTAATGGAGCCAAATGCCACCAAAAAATGAAGAAAAAAAATCCCTCATATCCTATTTTGCAAATTACTTTGTCTTAAACACATAGAACATCATTGGTTTTATTTCTTGAGTCTTCTGGCATAAATAAATAAGTTCTTGTTTTGACTGTCGTAAGGTAATACATGAAAAAAAACAAACACAAAAAGCTACATTTGCTAAAAGTAATTGATTGATAGTTATTTAGGAATTATAGAACCTAGATTGGAATAACAAAAATATGTAATAGAGAAGAAACTACGCAAAAACAAAATACATTTTGAAACAGCATCAACATGCCTGCTAATTTAGGTGAAAGGACATGTCTTGGTAGGTCTGTAGTTATGTCATGCTTTATTCAGTTTGAGGTGATTAATTAAAGAGTGGTTCTTTATTTAAACATATGAAAATCTGTATCCTTTACATGCCTGGTCTGTTCCTTGGTTTCATGAAGCTTTGTTAATTGTTCATTAAAAAACTTCTGAGGCCTTCAAACAACATCCTGACAATACATTGACAATATAATTGTGTAAGATCTGAGGACAGTTAGTTGCAATGGACTTTACTTAGGGGTCTCAGTATAAAGGTTGCTGAATGGAAGCAAGTTTCTATTTGTATAATTTGTTTTCATCCACTTCAGTTATGTACTGGGTTGCAATGTTAGTTTGTCTCTCCAAATTACTCCCAAATCTCATTATAGTTTGTGACTTTGCTAAGAAAAAGTGTGAAAAAGTTCAGGGAGTGTACATGCTTCTGCATGGTACTGCATGTTCATATTTTATAAAGTAGTTTGTAACTCAATTTCTTGGTGGTTTAACCACTTTTCCATCCTCAGCTGGGGTGTGGTGGAGATAGTTAAAGACATATGTTCTCAATTTTTTTTCTTTTATTTGGGGAGACTAACCTGCTGCTTCTCTACTTTTCAAGCGCAGCCGTACGGGAACATTTTCAGTGACCCCCGAAGCTATGCTTCATTTGTTGTCCAAATACTGACGCTGCCAGAATCAGTTGGCTGGCTGATTTAATGCAAAAATGTTTGCTGGCACTAATGCAAGTATTATTTACCTAGAGGCAGTGCTAGCAGTATTGCGAAGTGGTGTTGAAGTGTTCTTGGGAACTATCTTTTTAATATCAAGAAAAATACTGTGCTTGCATGACATTTTTACAATAACATTCTCTTTTGCCAAAGAGACGCATATTGGTTCAGTCCTCTGACAGTGCACAGCTCTGAGCTGGCCCTGGTAATTGGACACACCTAAAAGCATGATCTCACATGGCTGGCTCTCCTTAAGGGCAGAATGTGGAACTGGTTAAGGTATTGTGAATCCCCACAGCTGTTTCCTGACATGCAGGCAGTCCCAGGGCACAGCTGCTCACATGAGTTAACAGATGAATAATATGGCAAGACTTGATGGTATGAAATGAGTTATTTAAAGAATTTGGGCAAGCACAGTTGAAACGACAGAGTTAAGACACAAAAATCACAAGATGCAGACGAGACTAAGGCGTATCACATTTTCCTTTTTTCTTTTTACATTGTAGTTATCCCCAGAGACAACAAGGCCGTCTTGATTTAGAATCATGCATAATTTGATAGTGAGCATAGTGCCTTCAGATTGCCCACTCACAACCAGTGGGCTCAGAAACCAAGATAAAGAGTGTCATTGAAAAATATCCACCCACTAGATGAAAAAAGGGGGGAAAAAAAATCAGCTGTACACTTCCAGCAGAGTTTAACGAGTGAGTGTTTGAATGCTGGAAAGTTTTATCTCATCGATGCTTTCTCAGAAGCCAACTCTCAGCAAATGTTGAATAATAGCTGGCCTTTTTTGCTACTCTGGGCTCATTAACAACACATTAATCATTAACACCAAAAATTGACCTCTTTTGACAGTAAAGGTTTTTATTCAGCATGGTTCTTATAATAAAGCATTTTTTTTATTTGCTTATCTCTACTGCTTGGTGTTTCTGTTGGCTGCAGCAACAGATTTGTTGCACAGATTCAGGTTTGTGGACCAGTTAAGTAGACTGGAAGACATGGCCCCACGTTCTTTCTGTTGTGCACTTTTCCAGGCCATAACAGTTGGATGCTTCCTACTCTCAGCCCGACTAACACTCACAATGACCTCATATGAATGAGTCCTTTGTGTGCTCACAATGACAAATTTTGCATATCTCCAATAATATTCAAACTTTTCATGCAGCAACTTGCCTCAATTTGCTTGACCTTCATTATCAATGTTTGTCCAGTTTAGATGAGATATTAGCAGTGAGAGGCTTGCCTGTCCTGACACACATTCCTGTTTCTTTTAGTCCATTTCTATATTTTGTCATATTACAATGTCAAAATTAAGATTTATTTTGTTTGGATTTCACATGCTACTTTGTCAGAAATTGCAAAGTGGAATCAAAAGTGATGTTTTTATTTGTATTTACTATGTAAAATCTGAAGGGTTGTGTGGATTTATATTCAGCCCACTGAATCCGATTTTGGTGCAAGTAAAATCTTTTCGCTGTAAGTTTTTGTGGTTTGTATTTACCAGCTTTCCAACAATGCAGAGATATTTTATTCTTATTTTTGCAAAATGGCTCAAGCTCCATTGCATACAGAGCATCGGTTAACAACAATTTCTATGTCTCAATTTTATTTATGTCTGGACTTTGACTGGACTATTCTAACACATGAATAAGCTTTGTTCTAAATGCACGGTATCCCACTCCAGTCCTTACTAGCCAGTGCCCTGCATTTTTGAATGCAAAATGTATCCAAGCTGAATTAATAGATGAATAACTTACTCCCAGTGTACCAATGAAATATTCTTCTGATTCTGATGTGATACAAAGGAGGTAACTATAAGGCAGGCCATCAACTCTTAAGACCTGGGGATCTAAAACTAGAACTGCAAGATATTTGAAAATCCTGCATTAGCGATAAAATTGGTAAATATTGCAATAGTAATATTAGTTGCAATATTGGTCTGTTTTCTTTGCTTCTTATTGTTCTCATATCTGAAATTTTGGACAACATCATTTGTGCCTGATGTGAGTGTCTGCTGCTGTGAAACTTTCCAACTGGCTAATTTTTACTCTATCAGGAAAAATGTATGTTCATTACGTATTAAATATTTGCCAACAATTATTGTTGACCAATTGGACCAATTGGTCAACAATAATTGGTTTAATTTTCCAAGTGGAAAATTGAACCATCCCATAGAAGGTTTCCTAAAAATATATTTTCGATATTTTATATTTTTATTTGTAAAAAAAATATATATATATATTTTTCTATATATCTTTATATATATATATATATATATATGAATTAATAGATGAATTATATATATATATATATATATATATATATATATATATATATATATATATATATATATATATATACCTAAACACCAGAGCAATAGAGGCCCAGATCTACCACACCAGACAAGACCCAAGGTGTAGGTTGTGCAAGGAGGCCCCTTAGACAGTCCAGCACATCACAGCAGGGTGCAAGATACTGGCAGGGAAAGCGTACATGGAACGACAAAACCAAGTGGCAGGCATAGTGTACAGAAACATCTGTGCAGGATATGGACTGGAAACCCCGAGATCAAAGTGGGAAACACCCCCAAAGGTGGTGGAGAACGCCAGAGCTAAGATCCTGTGGGACTTCCAGATCCAGACAGACAAAATGGTAATGGCAAACCAACCAGGATAAGAACCACCCGCGGTGGGTGAGAAGGGAATTTTTTTTTATATATATATATATATATCCCTCCTTCTCAATTATTTGCTCCTTTGTGTTGATTTGCTAGATAAAATCCAAATAAAATAATTTACAATTTGTTGGAATGTAAAAAAGTTCAAGGGGTTTGAATATGTTTGCATGACACTGCACTTTTGCAGGGCACAGAAAAAAAATCTTGAAATTTTTTCTGGTTGCCAAAATAAATTTGTGGCTACTGGAGAAATCCCCATCACAACCGTCTTTTTGAGTCTATATGCATAAGAGGGGAGGTATAATGTGGAAAATGTGTGTATTCTGTTTTGTGGTTCTCTAGATGGCACTGTCACTGTGCATGTGTTTGGGAAGTGGTCTCCATGTGGCCACTTTTGTGGCTTGCAGTTTTCATATTATCACACTGCTGAAGCACAGATAGAGTGAGCCTTATCATTTCCCAACAAGACCGTAGCAACCGGTGAATCACACCACGACACTAACAGGCAACTGGGGACTGGTTTCAGTGAGGAGTCTGGCTCTGACAGCAAACATTAGTAAGTAAAAGGAGGAGAGCTACTTTGTATTCAAGATCCACACAATCTGTGTGTCCAGCTGTATTTTCCAGTGCGCCTTGCCTCTGAGGTAATGCTTTCTGGCTATAAACATGTCACTCTCTTTATTATGATTTTAGAAGACATTAAGTGGACATATAAGGAAATTGGTCTTGTGCCTTACTTTAGATTGTATGCTTGTAATGATGTGAAGTTTGTATCATTTCAGCACTTAGTTTTCTCTTCACATTTAGTTTTTTAAAAATAAATGTGTCTGTTCTCGTTTAAAACCACTGTGCCTGTCCACTTTAGAAAGCTCAGTTTGTGTGATGAGCAAAACATGGAGCCTATGCTTTTGTGCCATTGATAGATGCTCTTTTGTAGACAATGCTGCATTGTTTCAGACGAAGGGACCTGGATTTAAAGGTTGTGATTATGGCTGCAGAAGATGGCTGTCTTCATCTCAACTAAATTGTTTATCTAAATGTTTGTCGCACTTTGAAATACACAAATGTGGTTAAATCATCAGAGACCAGAGGTGAATTACTCTACCTTATCATTCAAGTGTATTGTGTAACTTGAAAGGGCCTCCTGATCACCCAACCAACTGCTTCTAAGTGCATTCTCTTGAGATGTGTGTGAAAATATGCACCAAAGGGCAAAAACATGCATTGTGTCCACTGTGAATTCTCCTCCTCCCCCTTTGTACATTCATTGCTTTGATATGGTGCAATGTTTGGAGGGAAAATATTTGAGCTGCGTGAAGATAAGGACAGTGTAATGTACCATAGCAGATCCCAGTCCAGTGTCTCAAAGGAGATTTGGAAACTAAAATGAATGATTTTAAATCTAAGTAAAAAATCTCTTTCCCTCTCTGTTGACTTTTAGCTCTTTTGATCTTTCAGTGCTATACTGAAGCGTGCAGGGCTGATGTTAAATGAAGCTGGGCCAGATTATGACAAGTGGACATAATGACAGCTAAAATGAGTACTCCACATAATGATGTAAGGGGACACCCTGAGACGTTGAGTTTTTCCAGGCTTATGCGAGAAACTGCTGCGGAGAAGAAAAAAAATGTTGTGCCTAAAGTATAAACAATACACTTAGGAGGTGGGAAGTTCTCATAAGGTCCCTGAGCTTTTTTTTTTTCTAACAAATCTCCTCCCTGCTCATGAACTGAAGGCCTTTCCAGACCCTCTATGAAATGCTTGTGTTTACTGTGAATGACCTCTTACCAGATTAACAGCTGTGGCTCTGGCACAGTGTTTTGTCTTTCCTCTGGAACCTCTAGTCTTCATCACTTCAGACTCGCAGTTTGTTTTATGCAGTGAAGCACAAGGTGCAGACATAACTTTACTTACATTCAGCTCAAGTATGACGAGTTGTGTGAAGGTTTGAATGTAGCTGTTTGACAAAAATAAGGCAGAGAAGGCGTTTTAATATGTTAGGTAAGTGGGGGTGGGATGGTTTAGGAGGTGGCTGCCAAATACCTGCAAAGCGTGAGTATGTCAAGACTTTTGTGGGAGGAAATATTTGCTTAGTTCTTTTATCAAATTGGCTGGAGGTCTAGTGTGGGCCTCCCAACTCCCAAAGCCTTCCAGGAGGGTGTTGGCTCTCTTCAGAGATCTATGAGGAGTCTGATTTTGGTTGCTGATTAGCTGATCATGCAAAAATAGTGTTTCCTTGAGCTCCTTTCCTTGTAAATGAAATAATGTAATGGTATTTGACTGATCGCTCAACAGCAAGGGAAGCTCAACATTTATCAAATACACTTAGTTTTGTGAGAAAACCTATCAAAGAAAACATGTATGGAAGGCTAGAGCTCTATAAATTTTTTGAAAAGGTGGAATTTCAGAGAAAATGTGTGAGAATTTATGTCAATTCAGCATCATATAATGTTGAAAAAACTGAGTAGTTGTACCCATCATTTGAGTCAGACTATAGATTTTGATAAGGTTTTAGCTTTTCTACTTTCTGGTTTATGTGAAAATGCAACTGTCTTCACAATGAAAAGTAAATATGGTGTTGTGAAAGCAGTTGTCCCCTTGCAGTTTAGTTTGACTGCTACATGTGTCGGTTATTTTCACAGAACTTGGTATTTTAGTTATTTGGTTCTTCAGGATTTTCCAGTTCTCCTGAGGTGAAAGGTTTGCAGCGAACATCATGACAATCTGTTGCCACATTTTAAAGAAAATGCAAAAACAAGCGTCTATTTTTAGAAAGTCACCAACTTTGTGATTTTGCTCAATTCCTCATGGACAGCTTCCTTTGTACCCACTTATTTGTCTTCCTGCAGCATCTTATTACTTTGGATTTGACTGAATTTGTTTTCTGGACAGAAACTTTAAGAAGTTCTATCATGATGCATAGTCACAGTGAAACTGCAAGCAGTTTAATTTGCGCTACAGAGGTTTGCCATTATTTTAGAAAACAGCTACGTAGCACTTGTATTCTTGTGAATTATAAGATTATTTCTGTGACATGGATTTTCACTCTTATAAACAAAAAAAAAAAATACTTAATTTATAGCTTTATAGCTCCAGCTTGCTCACATCTCCGCTCACCACCTAGCCCCTTATCTTTTGACAGAATTTAGTGGTGATGTTTGCAGAATGGGTTGCACATTCTTCAGTGAAAGCGTAAAACTACTGATAAAGAACTGCCCTTATTTCACAATGGTGAAACTTATTTATTGCTTTCGTACCAGATAGTGTGAAGATTCCAGCACAAACTAGCTATTATTACAGTAAATTAGGGATTCAGCTCATTTAGAGTGTGACTCTTAAGTGTACATCAACAGAAACATTTATGCTTAAACATTGATTACAGTAAAAGGCTTACAGGAAGAAAGTTAAGGGTTGTAAAAAAAGATTTCTGATTTTGATGGTAAAGGAAACAAAGTACGTTTTATAATTTAATATTGATAGTAAAATTGTAGTGATTCTCACAGAATAAGTCTTTCAAACTTGTTGCTGCAAACCATGCAGGAACATTCAGTGTTTTTATTGGTCAGCTGTATCTGGGACAAGAGTACCAATTGTAAATATTTTGAGCAAGATAAAAACTTGAAAATCTGCTAATTAGTAGTTTTCTGGTGGACTATTTTGGGTAAAAGTGTGATAAGTACACTGAATGAATTTGGATAAGACGTTTGGAAGTTGAATAAAGCTTTGCAAAAAAGATCTGTTGCATCTTTTTATTAGTCTTACCCTACCACATCCCATGACACTTCCTGGCTACAGGGAAGTGTTTGTCTCAAATACCAAGTTGAATAATAAGAAAACTAAGTTTGTTTTAGGTGAAGTGATGTGCAAAAATATTAGCACGATAGCTTTCAAAAGAATGATTAACTTAAGCATATGGTCAGCCAGGTTTGATGTAAACTGATTTTCAGTGGCATACATTCTGAAGTTTTAAATACATGTACTGTATCCCTAACATCTTCCTGTGACCAAATCTGGTAGTGCAAGATGCAAGGCTGAAACCAATGAAGTCTTCTCAGCAGTAGTACCAGGACACTGGAGCGAAATGTCCTTCAGTGATTTAAATACCTCAATGCAGAGGGAAGACTTCATTTAATATGGAAAGATCAAGATTTTTGAGGCATTTGCATCCAAGACGTGAATCCTGCACTGACCAATTTAGAGAGAGTGACATCCAGTGGTTTAGATGAGTAAGAAAGTTTGAACAAAATCACAGTTCTATTCTAAACAATGACATACTGATAAAATGGAATATTTTGAGTTCATATCTAGAATTTTTCTTTTACAGAAGTCATTGTTTCTTTTATTTAAGAGGAAACATTTGTGTAACTTTTATCTATTGATACTTCTAGGCAAGTTCAGTTTGACTTTAAAAGTATCAGAAAAAAAAAAAAACACTAAATTAAGTAAACTGGGCTTTTTTTCGGTTGGACTCTTGAACTTTTGTATGCAAACCACAATTTAGATAATCTTTTTAATAATAGGCTTTTGACTTTTTGAAAACTTTACTTTCTTTATGACTGCATGTAAAGAAATGCCCTTTACTTCCCAAGGCATAAAAAAATAAATAACCTTATCGGGGTGAAGATAATATTTCCTATTCAATTTTCACAACAATTAGGATGCTCGTTAGATCTTACTGTCAAACAATTGAATAGTGTAGGGTCACAAGCAAACAGTCGGAGATATCAAGGGCCATTTCCTTTTAACTTTTGCCACTAGAAATCTGATTTGCACCTTTACAACTCCTTGTAGAATTTTGTGCTACTCCCACCGATCACGATATTAGGTGTTGTTATATTGCATGTTAAGTCATTCAACAAATCAGCAATCGCATGGCAAGACATTAATGCATTTAGGCAGAGATGTGGTGAAGTCAACTCAGCTTGTTAAGTTCAAGCTGAGTATCAAAGTGGCACATAAAACAATCTGCTCATTTACTTGGGAGGATTTCTTGGGTTTACAAAGAATGGCATGAAAGAGAAAAACTATCCAGTTAGTGACATCAAACATCAAACCTTGAAGCACATGGGGTTCACTTGCAGAAGTTGCACTTCATAACAAAAAGATGTGGTTGCAATTTAAATAGGCTCACCAAAATTGAACAATATTATATTGTAAGCATATTGCTGGTGTGTCTCGCTTTTAGCATTAAAAGTCAGAAAGTTTTAGAAACAACAAGAAAGCACATATTCATCCTGTTGTTAGGTCGTTAAGGCTTTGGATGTGGTACTGTAAGAATGCAGCCACAGTCTGCCTTCGTATTGTTGTGGACCATTTCTGTCTCTTTATGACCAAACTTTATCCAACTTCTGATGGCTACAACAAGCAGGAACATATTGTGTGACATGGTGTACCTCAAAATTAAACATAATAAACTCATCGTACTCCAAGGCAGAGTAAACTTACTTTACTGTAAAAGATGTCCAACCAACAGAGATGAGATGGGTCTTTGTTACACAAAGATTTGCATCATGGGTATGCAGTCTACAAATCTGCAGGAACCAATGTGGGCCAAAACCTTTGTTGAAAAATTTCAGACACCTAGTTGAATATATGCCATAAAGACACTTCTTATAGCAAAAGGGGGTACAGCATTTCCACAAACACAGTGTACCTAATAAAGTGGCCAGTTGTAGGTTATGTTTTCAGTTATTTATCTGCATTTAGTAAGTGAGGGAGACAACTTTTAATGATCCTCCGTCGTGTTCAGACATAGTCAATCATCACAGTTGGGAAATGCATGTTCTTTGTTCGCCTTGACTCACCATCATTATGGTTTTGCACAACCGACGGTCCTTTAACGTGGTTTGGGAGTGAGTCAGTTCTTCAGAAGTAAGGTGTGGTTTTAAACTGTTGGCATTGTTTTTTTTTGTTTTGTTTTTTTCCATAAGGAAAATAAAACACAAGATTACAACCTGATTTAAATTAATGAGACCCCGTGAGAAAACAAAATCACTATCGGGAGTCCCTACTTAACTTTCTTTTAGTTTGTAGACTCTGAAATTGCTTTACTGCAATTTTCTTTTCAGAAAAAGAAAAAAGTAAACAAATTTGATCATTCAGCAGATCCAAAGTCCTATGAGCCCATGCTTCTCTTTGTGCCTGCTCTCTTGGACCCTCAGGTTCATGTCTACAAAGGGGAGGTAAAGCTGCTTACCTCTCTTCTCTGGACCAAAGAAAGAGAGAACACTGCCAATTCAGCTTTTTTTGAATTGCAGCTAGAGGGCTGGTGGAATTTTTGTCAGAGGGAGACAGATTTCTGATGTCACAGATTAGGGCGTGGTATTAAGGTGGGCCTTTTAAGGCTGTACTGGCAGAGATCAGTCTGTTTGACTTCTCATGGGAGAACATAGCTGAAAGGGGAATTATGTGAGTGGGAACCAGCGTGCACAGAAAGGTAAGAGCGGTAAATGAAATGCAGGCAGCTTCACTGGAAAAGCAGGTCTGTCACCTGCTCTCAAACTTTTTGTTCCTCCTCAGTGTTTTGTTTGTTTGGTTATGTGCTGTGGAAGTATGAGGCAAATGATTTCTGGCCAAGTTTTCTTTCATTCAGGGAAGTTTCAATGCATGTGTTGTGACTTGAAAGCCAGGGTGTGTTGGGCCTGCTGCACTGTGGCATGTTTAAGCCTGTATATTTGATTGTATAGCTATGCTACAGCTGCTAGAGTTGTTTTGGTCAGTGGAGCGTTGAGTTGTGGATTTAACTTCTTAAAATAATTGGGGTGTTGCATGACAGTGTGGTCGAACAGAAAATACTTCTATTAAAAAAAGCAAAAAAAAAACAAAAACTCGTTTATATCTTGTACATGAACCCAAGGGGTCATCACACTACCCAGCAGCTGTTGACATACCACAGAAGGCACTTTTGGTAATCCTTCATATTCTTTTCTGCAACTCTAAATGCTGAATATTTCTTTTTCTTGTTGACATAATTCCAGTTGGAATGAAGGGTCTGACTTTTATTCTGTTGGACTGTTTTGGTGATTTGCTGTTTCATTGTTTGTTTTTCCATCTTTTCTCTTCTGATGCCTTCTTGTCGTTTTCTTTTTCCCACCTAATCAAAGAAGTATTTGAGGTATTTTTACAAAAGTAGACACATCTGGACATAATTTTTTTCTTTTTTTTATAAGAAAAACTGACTGACCTTTTTTATTTTAACAGATTTGTTTTTATCTTCTTTTTTTCCTCCTAATATCTGCACACATATGTCACAGGCTTCTTTTTTTATACATTCAAATCTCAGATCATGTTGTAGCTGCATTTCACATAATTCAGTTTCCTGAAGCAGAAAGTTTTATTTATAAAATATCAGCATACTGTCCCTCTGGACAAAGTCCTATCACCATAGCTCTTTGCAAGTAATACTAATAAATTAAGGGTGCATTCTAAGTTATGATGTTTAAAAATGTGAGTGTCATGACCTTTGTGGCTGAACTTGACATTGTAGCTAACATTCAGTGCCGTAGTTGGTACAAGAATATATGGAGAGAAAAAAAAAAAAAACTTCAACCATTGTAAAGTAGAAGAAAACTGCAAAGATCGTTCATGTAATTATAAAGAATGTGTGAGGAGTAATGCTAAGATAATTATAAATAATTCTTATTAACTGATGATGTGGTTGTAATTTTTATTATTGCCCTCAAGGAGACAACCGCAATAAAAACGATGCATGGTTCTGCTGGAGTTCCCAACTTGGAACCCTCACTTCCTTTTAAGTCTCTCCAGACGTCCCTATAAAAAAAACTAAGTTATTGATTGTTCTTATCTCATTTTGTGTCTGCATATTTCAAAGTGTGTTATTTTAAATGACATCAGTGTTAAGGAGGATTAAACTGAATGAGTTTTATGCAAAGCTGAACGATTTCCTCTTGTGGGAAAAATATTTTCATAACAGTGTCTTATGACTAAGAGTTAGAGAGGACATGGTGACGATCGGGTTGTTGATTACTGCTGATGTAGGATTGTGTCTGTCAGCTTTGGTCTGTGACTTTCAATGGGCTTCCTTGTGATTATTGGAGCTCCCAGACTCTACCTGTAAATGAAGCATCAGCACAGTCAAGCCGCAACATGTCTCCTCCCATTCAGCAACACATCAGCACAGGCCTGGATGGAAAACATACGCCGCCCTCCCATGTTTATCACCTGCCCAAGGTGTCTCAATTTTATAAAAAACACTTCCGTGTTGACAGAGCTGTATAAACAGTGATGAGCCGGAGGTGCGACAACTGTATGTTATTCCATACTAATTTGTTAAGTGCTTCCATATGAGGCATTTACAGGCAAAATATATTATAGCCCACAGGTTTTAAAAAATGTTTGAATTGTTAAGCAACAAACAAATGCATCACTAACTTTAAAATATATTCATGAAAATGGCACACCGTCTAAAGTAAACTGTTTGCCCCACTTACTGCATCAAGATATACATTTATGCAGACTGTATAGGTTTGGGTTTTACTTGAAGATTAATGTGATCACTGCAGTAATTGTCAGCATTGTTCAGCTGAAATATATCTCAGAGTTGCATCGATCACTGACCTCATTCTTTTCAGATTCCTCCTTGAGGCCTAATTCTCTTGAATCCAAATATTGTGAGCTCATTTGTTGGGCCTGCGCCAGAACTTCTTACACATTCATTCTTTCTCGCTCATGTTTCCAGCATCTGTACAGTATCAAAACTAAGCCCAGTTTATATGCCAATACTGTTCATGTACATCACCAAATTGTTTACATTGGATGGCGGTTATAACTCACCCTGATGAATCAATATGTCTATGACAAATATTATTATGCATTTTGTTATAAACCAAATGCACCATGTCAGGAAACCTATTTTGTAGGTTAATAGTCACCTTATTTGTTTGCACTTCATTTCCACTTTGGGTTTTAACTTGAGGTCCTTAACATATGAATATATAGGAAACCTAGAAAATCCATTTATGGTACAAATATTTCTATTTCAATGAAATTCCAATGTTCAGGCGTGGGTAGGTGGTGCTATGTTGATCACATTTTACTTAATATAAAAATTCAGGCAACAGTTTGAAAAACAGCCATGGAAAAGCAAGTTTTAGGTTTCAATTAAACCTCAATAAATAAATGTCCCATTTGAAATTGTAGTGGAATGTATCACATGAATCATGTGATACTGGATACTATTTTCCAGTAACACAAAATACTCTGGAGTAAAGCTGAGTATACTATCGATTGATGCTCGCCAGTCACAATGGCAACGCTTGCTACTCCACCACCTGTCTGACCACTGTGAGAAGAGGTGGGGAGGAAGCGCTGTGCTTTTATACCCGAAGTGACAAAGTTGTAACAGGTTGTTCTGCTTTAACAAATAGAAAAAATCAAGTCTAAAAGCCATTTGACCCAAGATTCCAGTGCTGAGATGGTTTTAGGCTAAAAGAATTGCACAGACATGTCAAAATTTGCACAGAAACATAAAGATAGAGCCCTAAATAACCTATTTGGACAGTTAATCAGCAAATAAAAAAAATTGCTTTGGGGTGAGCTTCACGGCTGTCAGCCCCCACAGCAATACTAATATTTCACCAGTAGACATGATCAAGTGGTGCTTTTGACCTTACATTGCTTGGCGTCTTCTATTTGAATGAGTAGTGTCCCTGTGTGAGATGTTAAAAGCCGCTCCTCTAGAATGCTGAGTATGCAAAAAAAAAAAGAAAAAAAGAAACCTCTTTCTATCTGTGCATAGGCCGACTAAAACAAATGACACATGGATGTTTTCTGTGTTTCTTTGGCCTGGGTTTACTGACCGGTTTAGTTTTTTTTTTTTTTTTTTTTTGTAACATGTTTTTCATGTCGGAGTGATCCGTAAACATGCATAACTACTGCTGTCTGCACTTTTATTGATTTTGTTTGCAGGAATGCAGAGCTTTGACAAGCATTTGATAACCTAAGTACATTCACAAAACACATTAACCTCTCTACATGAATATTCCACAGTGAGTCACATTTAGGGTTTAATCTTCCTTTTTTTAAAATATCAGTATCTCTCACATGTCTTTCCATTCTCAGGCTGTTCTTCTGGCTCAGTGAGCAAATCTGTCCTCTTAGTTGTCTTGTGACTTTTGTACAAAGTGGACTCTTAAATGTTACAGCCTCAGTTCTTTGTAAAGCTTCTAGAAGAAAAAGTTGCTATTGTTGTCTGGGAGGACACATTTTAGTGTTCATTTTTATAGTTTCTTTTTTTTTAATGCAGTCACAATCAAAAACACTTTAATTTGTTTGCATAAAGAAATGCAGTGCTTTGAAACTAATACAGATGCAAATCGAAGACTGGTCATCTTCTTATCTGACTGTAGGGTGTCGACCAAAACAAAAGCCCCGTCCCCACCAGGACTGAAGACAGCGGATTGTTCAGGTTTCTCCCAGTGGCACCCAGGAAGCCCTCGTTTAACCATGGACCAGAAGGAGAACCTGATGGATAAAGAGCTTTCTCTTACTGTGGTTTTGCCTGGTGGAGTAGAAAAGAACACCCAAGTTGAAGGAAGGTAAGATGCATGTAGATTAGCTTGTGTAACTTCTGTAAAAACAGTTGGAGTAAATTTCTTTCTCACACTGAACATCCAACATTTAAGCCCGACATCATGAGACCGATGACGGATTAAGTCATCACATGACGTCCTGCTTTTATCAGACCGAGTCAGATGGGTGGAGTTGCTGTATGCTGTGGTCCCAGTTAACATGGATTCTTGGCCAGTATTAATTGCATTCTTTTTTTTTTTTTTTTTTTTTTTTTTTTTTTTTTTTCATTTTGCTCATCACAAGCATTGACAAGCTTACTCCCTTACTGTATTTTTACCGGTAGCTGTGTTGTCAAGACCCAATAAAAAGGTTAAAGCCGAGCTGTACCAACTAATCAGATCAACATGTCTGCATACCTCCATGCCAGAGTTTCAGAGCAAGGTCTGTGTGCATTTCTCTATCTCACAGCTCATCAAGAGAGTTTACTCAAGATATCACCATCTGTCATTTGCACAAGGACGTCCATACAAACAGTCAGAGAGGGATCCTATCACCTTGGACTCTTGAGAATGAATTAAGATTGTTCATATTTGATTAGACTGAATGTATCTTATTGTCATAACTTCAGGATTGTTCAGATTGCTCAAACGGCAGCTGAAATTTGTTGCAGCTAAAAACGTTTGAGTGATTTCTTTATAGACTTTTTGTTGTTTGTTCGCTAAACTCCAGTATCTCTTGCACCAGAAAAAAAAAGTAATAACATTTTGTTTACCATGTGTAGCTATCTGCAAACCAGATCATCAAGTCACATTAGATTCAATTTCACAATAGTTTTCTTTTCGTTTTCAAGCACAGACTTGAAATGAGTTTTTGGTTACTGTAGGCTTTCTGCTCTTTTTGCAATTAATGGTTTTACATTGGATTTTGTGAAACCAAAATGGAAACAAATATTCTGTAACTATTTTATTGTTTGACATCTAGTATAGGAGACTGAATATCATCCTATTCTATAATAAATTATTTTGTAGAAGATAATATATTATTTTAATCTTTCCACAAATGTATTACATTTTATGCATTACAAAGCATTTACATTTTAAAAAAATATTATCAGTGTGCAATATTCAGTGATTGTTGGGTGTGTGTTTGTGCTTGTCTCATTCTAAGGTGACATTTTAAAGCTCATTGCCATTTTAAATCTTTGAAATTTAAGAGAACTTCATTTTAACAAAAACAAACGGCTTTTAAAGAAAATTTCCCTTGCCTAGTTCAGATTTTACTTGCTTATATGTAGTGACATACAACATAATTATAGCCTAAATTCTTAAAACTATTTCCTTTTACAATTATGTAGACGCTAACTTAGCATCAATAACTGATTGGTCTGACATGAGATTAGCTCTTAAGAAATGAAAAGCCATGTTTTGAAAGCACACAATCTAAATTATACTAAGGTTTATAATTTGTTTCCAAAGTAGTCGGACTTAATGCGTACAGTTTCAACCTTAAATAAACTCGTCTTCCTCCGGCCGACATGTTTATAGTGGAGCAATTTACTGAAAGGCTAGGTTAAGATTAGCATGTTTACTTTCTGTTTTGATGGGACTCATTTGTTTTGGTGGAACTCATTTGGAGCTTAACAGATTTCATTACAGCTCCAATGTGGTCAAACCATACTGTGCTTCCGAAAGTCCTTTGCTTTGAGTTTTGTAAAATTCAAGCTGTCATAATCAGTACCAATGTGAAGAGTTAAGACACTGAAACAAAGATTTGTTGACAAAGTAAATGACATGTAATGCAGTTTTACAAGCCAAGATTTTCTGTTTTTTCTTTTTTTAAGAACATGCCAAAGGGGTCACCTGAAGTTCAATTATGAAAAACCCAGAGTTGAGGACTCTCAAGACCACTAAGAGTCCTCAGTTCTATTCATGATCTAATTATGTAATCTTATTTTTAATTTCCTTTTATTCCTGTCTCTCAGCAAACCCCTGATGGATCTGTTGGTCACACTGTGTGCAAAGTATCACCTAAATCCATCAAGCCACACTTTAGAACTGGTCACTGCTAACAGGAACAACATCAAACTCAAGCCCAATGCCCTTATAGGAACCTTGAATGCAGAAAAGATCATATTGAAGCCGAAGGGAGAGGATAAAAATAAGAAGGCTGGTCCACAGATGCCAGAGGTAAGTTATCAAGACTAATAAATTCAAGAATCCTCTTTGGAAATTCAGAGACCGATCTTCATTTTTGTAAAGCTTTCGCCTGCTGATACCAATTCAAATTTTATATATAATAAAAACATTAAAAACCGAAAAAAAAGTAAACCTTGGCATAAATCACCCAATTGTCCTCAGTTATCCAATTAGTGACTCATTTTTTTTTTCTCCAGGCTACTGTTCGGATGGTGATAAACTACAAAAAGACGCAAAAGACGGTGTTGAGAGTAAATCCTCGAGTTCCCCTCTATGAACTGTTGCCAGCGATATGTGAGAAATGTGAATTTGACGCAGAGACCACAGTTCTGCTGAGAGACGTCACATCATCAGCACCCTTAGATTTGTCTGGGTCTCTTAATGATTACTCAATTAGGGAAGTTTACGCAAAAGACACACAAGGTAAGTTTACTTTTAGTCAAATCATGATGCTAATTTTACATTTTAGAATTTGCTACTCATCATATTTACTCCATGCTGCACCTGACTGGCCTACTGTTTCTTTTTCTAAGAATAATTGAAAGTGTTTTTTTTTTCTTTTTTTTTTTATTTATGCAGTAAATTTTTAATTTGTTGTCTATATGCAGGACAAGTTATTTCTCCTGTGTGCCTAAGCTCACCTGTCCCTGCAGGTATTTAGTAATTGCAAACTGTATTATGACTTTAAAAGATTAATCATATTATAGTTTGAACACAAATTGTGATTTATTTCTCTGTCTTAGGACTGGTAACTCCAGGCAAAGATAAGATTCAGAAAGAAAAAGAAAACAAAGGCCTCTTCAGCAAATTTAGGAAAAGCAAAAAGAAATCAGACCAGGTGACTGTTGTGAAGCAAACCTTTTATCTATGTGCACTAAAGTGTCTTTTCAGTAATGACTCAAACTTTTAACTCTCTGGAAGCTTATTTGAGGTAAAAGGGATGTTTTTTTTTTTTGCTTTAGTTTGCCAATGGTCAATGTTCACTGTGTTTGGAAACAGGCCTCTTATCACATTCTGATTGGATGTTTACTCTTTAAAGCCAACGACTGTCAGTGCCCCAGCTTCTCCTGTGCTTGTCAGCAAGCCTCGACCACTCAGCATGGCCTTACCCTGCTCAAATTCAACTCCTATCGACGCCTCAACGTTCTCTGACGTGCCAAAAAAGAGACGTGCGCCCCAACCACCGATGCTCACATCTCAGAGCTTCGCCACTCGCCAGAGAATCAACTCTGAACCCACCACCCAATTCGATGGGATTCAGGTGAGTGGATTGTAAACATGAGCCCTAAGATCTGATGCTAGCAGACTTATGAACACTTGGATACAATAGTTAAATTTGATTTTCATACAGAGAACTCCTGTAAGTCGAGGGTCCTCAGCAGAATCTTCACTGAGGAGGACCAAACGCAAGGCTCCTGCACCTCCAACATCTACAAGTCCGAATGTTGAAAAAACTTTGTCAGAAGAGGAACATGCACAAGGTTTGACTCTTATTTGACCATTTTGGTTTTAAGGAATGTTTTTTTTCTTTTCCATTTTGTAATAGTACATTTATAAAATAACTTTTAAATACCTTTGATTTGAATTTCTGTTGGAACATTTAAAATGAACATCTGGCTTTTGACTTCTTTGACTCTTGCTCCTCCTAGTGGTTGTTACTTTGTGGTGCAGATGTTGGGAAAACAAACTGTTCCTGGGACTGTACTGTGAGATTTAGGTTAATTAATAATCCAACTGGGCTAAATTTTATTTTTGTAGACTTCCCCCACACCTCCATTTTGCAAATGGAGAAACTTGTCTTTTTTTCCTGGTTTTATGCTATCAAAGTTCTTATATTTTTCCCATTCAGATAATATAAAGTCACCTGGTTCTAAACATACTTTCCTGTGATTGTGTGTGCCCCATTGTCCAGTTAGAGGAAACGCCACCCGTCCTGCAGGCACAGAAATCAAAAGCGGAATATATTTTAAAAATATTTTGTACTGGGGGTATTTTATAAAGTGCAGGGTTTTTTTTTTCTTCTCATATTTGTGTACATAAGTGTTTTTATTCTTGATTTGGAGAAGAAATAAATTTGACAAAATTTGCTGTGAGTAATGACATCCTCATGTGCTTATTTATGTTTTTATATATATTTTTTAAAGTGTAACTTTAATGCATGTCCTGTGGAAGGAAAAATATTGTTTGATCTCTGTTTTTCAGTCATATTATTTTTGTCTGCTTTACTTGTTTTGTTTAAGTTTAAACTTTACCAGTTTTCCTTTTTTAGTTTTCAGTTAGTTAAAATAACATACCCATGACTGGAAGAGAATTTCAAATAACAATGACTTTTTCTAATTTTTTTTTTTTTTTTTTTTTTTTTTTTAACAGCAACTGCAGTTTCTTCCACGCTGCAGGAGATCAGAGAACAGGAAGAAGCTGCTGGATCTGTAAGCTCTTCCGCTGCCCCCAAAACCCAGGGAGAGGATAGCATCCTCAACGTGTCCCCTGAATCCTTACACCACTCACCTTCTCCAGATGCTGAGAGTGGGAGTACAGTGGAGGCGGGTGGGGAAGATCAGTGTCTTGATCTATCCTCAGATGGCAAGTACGAACTCTAGTGACACTACATAAGGCTGTGCTATGTTTTAATCATTATGATTTACAACACTTTTTTTATTGTTTTAACCTTTTTTTTTCTTTCTTTTTTTTCCCAGACGAGTGGACAGCACTGCAAATGATTCTGCAGCTCAGGGTGTTAAAAGTACTGACACAAACTCATTTGACCCCACTACCACTGGTAAGCACTTTCTCCAATGGCATTGATCTTTTTTTTTTTATTTATTTTTGATTTCCATCTTTAACTGATGGAAAAAAGTTAAAGATGTTGAGTATATATATATATATATATATATATATATATATATATATATATATATATATATATATATATATATATATATATATTTTTTTTATTAGCATAGTATCAAAATATAAGAATCCAACTTTTAAGGACAGTTATTTAGAGTAGGTAAAATTGTTTGTATATAAAACAAATTTACTGTGGCGAAGTTCTGGGTACTCATAATGATTCGTTTTTCAACAAATGTGCTTGAGGCATTGTTACTTTTACTTTTTGACTAACTCAATAGTTTTTTTTTTTTTTTTTTACTGACACTTTCAGTGGTAGATTGTCTATAACTATAGCTAAAAAGGCCCATTTCTTTCAGCCATTGACAGCTAACACACTCAGAAGCTCATATGCTGCCCAGATGAAGCAGTATAGCAAACTTAATGAGAAGTTTTTCTTTCAAACATTTCTTAACATAAGATTTTTTTGTCCATGAATACCTTCTTAAAGGCCATGTTTCTTTCAGTGTGAAATTATGCTTTAGCGGTGAAAGATGTGAAGTTCAGTCTCGTCCTTTTTTAATAAAAAATACATTCATTTTACATAACAGATGTTCTATTTTTTTCTTCTCTTGCAGATAATGTTGTGGTTCAAGTTGAAGATGTTCACCCACAGCCCATCTGCAAAGAGCTGAAAGCTGATAGCAATGAGAGTGGCCTACTTCCTTCTGTAAAAAAGGATGTAGAAGTTCAGGCGTCCAGTGACGCAAATCCAGAAACCCCTCGAGTGCTGCCCGATGGGTCGGTGAGTTCAGTAATAATCAGCACGCAGTGTCCCACTGGAGAAGATGCTCTGGTGCAAACGGATTCCCTGGGAGTCTCTGGGCCTCCACAGCAACATGTGGACAAAGTCTCTTTATCAACTTCTCCAGTCACCTTAGTGCCAGCAGAGAAAAAAGATATGTCCACTTCAACAGAAGAGCTGGAACCCTTTGAACCCTCCGCAGGCGCATCGCTCCACACTTCACCAACCTCTCCGGGCAAAGAAAAAAAGTCGAGCGTGCCAGCCCCAAAGAAAGCATCGTTTATGCATGCAGCAGACTCTGAGCTAAAGCCGAAGCCTTCGAATGAGCTGACCAGAGATTACATCCCTAAAGTTGGGATGACGACCTACACGATCGTGCCTCAAAAATCTCTTGAGAAACACAAATACTTTGAAGTTGCACTGACACTGGAAGCGCCTCAAGAATCTCCAGGAGAAGAACTTGATTCTGTTTCTCCTGGTTTGAAAGAGGACCAGGGACAGACTGTAGTTTTAAGAGAGAAAACTGAACAAAATTCTAACTTACCCAGGGATGACTCGCTGTCTAGCACAATTAATACCACTACTACTTTTAGTACTACTACACTGCAACACACTGTAAATGGAAGCATACCTGAACCTCCTCCTCCCTCACCACCCATGACTGTCCAGATGACAGACAAGATCGCCTCTGCTAATGAAGCTTCCCAAGCAGGTTTTCCAACAGAGGTCAAAGACATGAAAATTCCACCCGCAACTAGACCTAAGCCTGCTTCTTTCCGCTTGGCACAGCACAAAAAAACACCTGGATTTTATGTAACTTCAGCTGCTGAGAAAAGTCCTAGTGCCACTCCTGCCTCTGGCTTCAAGGAAACTCAAGGGAGTCCAGATAGAGCAGGCCTCCCCTCTCCACCTCCCCCTCCTCCACCACCGCTTCTTGCTCCTCCTTTACCTCCTGTACAGTGTCAAGAGGAGACGGCAGAGACCGCTGGAGTACAGTTTAGTTTGAAGCAGGATGACAAGAATGTGGCCTCTATGCGAGTGACAAGGCAAAACAGCCTGCCGTCAAAAGAACTGGGTTCTAGGTTAAGCTTGGAAAAATTTAGGAGCTTTGCAGCTCCTAGACCTTTTGCTCCTAAGACGCCATCCCGCTTCGCCCAGGCTGTGTCCTCTGCTGTGAAAAGAAGCCAGTCTCTGTCCCACGGCCCAAAATCACCTCCCTCCAAGGTGTCTCCTCCTGTTTCTCCAATTACAAGTCCCTCATCAGTCATCCAGTCAAAGGGTTTATCTGAACTCAAGGTTGGTCCTGAAGCAGAGGGTTGAAATGTAGTACCTTTCAAAAGTATTCACACCTTTACTGTTGCACCACAAATTTCAAGGCTTTTTAATTTTTTGAATTTTTCGATAATAAACAAACACAATATTATGTTGATTTAACTGTGAAGTAAAAGGAAAAAATAGACTTGGCATGTATGTATATATATATATATATTATAAAAATCTGAAAAGTGCATTGAACATTTATATTTATCCCCCTTTTATTCCAAAACTACTTGTCTTCATTAGTCATATAAATAGAGGAGTTGCCAAGAGTAGCTCAAGAATCTGGTGTGAACAAGCTGTTTGTTGATGTGCACTCCATAAAATTGATCTGAGTAGAAAAGTGACAAAGAAAATCTGTATTTGAAAGAAATCCATAAGACATTTAAAGGGTAGCCAGCAAAACATGTGGAAAAAGATGCTTTAGTAAAATTAAACTAAAATGTGACTTTTTTTTTAGTCTGTTATAGAAGCAAAATGCTTTGTGGTATAAAGCTAAGACTTCACATCCTCTTGAACACTCAGACTCCATAATGAAACATGGTGGTGGCCAGAATTAAGAATCAAGTTCTTCATCCAATCAGACTCAATTTAAGCTGCTCTGCAATGAAGACGTGGTGAAAAATGTCAATCTCTAGATGTACAAAGCTGGTAAAGACATTTAGCTGTGACTGCAGTAAAAAGTAGTCCTCCAAAATATTGGCTCTTTGGGGCTGAGTACAGATGCATTTTAATTATGGTTCAAATGTGACATTCAGGAGGGTCTGAATACTTTTACAAGTTGCTATAGAGCTTACTATAGGTCATGTTTCATTATGGAGTCTGGTGTCAAACTCCAGTCCTCAAGGGCCACTGTTGTGCAGTTTTTAGATGTGCCACAGGTACAAAATACCGAAATGAAATGGCTTAATTACCTCATTCTTGTGTAGATAAGATCTACAGAGCCTTGCTAGTGACCTAATTATTCTATTCAGTTGTGGTGCAGCAGAGATGCATCTAAAAGTTGCAAGACGCCGGCCCTGCAGGACTGGAGTTTGATACCTGTGCTGTAGGTGTTCATTGAATGGTTCTCTGCACTCATGATAAACTACTGATTCTGGTTTTCTGTTTAATAAATTGTGATCATTCTGTCCATTTGTTTTTCCATTTAAAATTTACTGGAGCATTTTTTTTCTCATATTTTCTGATTTCTACATATGTTGTTTTATTTGACCCACTGACTTTAAGCAGCCTTCCGTTTAACATGAACTCCCTCTTCTCTCCATCCAGCAGGATGAGGAGGATACTCAGATGGCAAAAGTGACCAGAATGTAGCTGTAATTCTGCAGCAATTGTTTTTTTCTTTTTTCACCGTAAGTAAAATCCAGAGCCAGACAATATTTTAGTGTCCATTTCCACAACAAATGCTCAATACTCTTCTTTTAGGAGGAGCTAATCTTGTTTTCATTTTTCTCTAGAAGTCTTCATCCTGTACTTTGAGCGAAGAAGTGGTTTTCTTTTGAAACCTGTTTCCATGGTCGTCGCCAGCCTTCATAAACCTTTGGATTTTAATGATGATTGTTGTTATATCATTCTTTTTATTTTAGACGATTTTTGGCTTCTTTTATGTGAGAACTTTTATGCATTTTATGCAAAGAGTTGTGAGCAATGATGGAAAATAATACTATAAATTATCAGTGATTCCCAGAGCAATAATATTATTGAATTTATTAAGGAAATGTCTGATCTAAATAATACGAGATGTGCAAGACAGATCGGCTCTGACTTTCAGTAAATTCTTCCATATTTAAGTTTTAGTTTCCATTACAGTGGATTCAGAAGAGCACTGCCGTGTACATTTGTACTTGTTCTTGTTTGGTGAGTGTTGCTATGATTAAAGCTTCTACCAAACCATTTGTCTGTATTGTTTCCCTGCACAAGTTACTGAAATTGGATCCTTCAGAATAAAAGCGGTCGTTCACAACAGGAAAAACTGGATCTTTGTGTGTGAGCCAAGAGCATGTTGAACTCAGTCTGTCAGTTCTCACTGCAACAGCAATAAGAAGCATGAGACTTGAACTGCAATCTCACTTAAAGATGCATACAGGTAAAGAATTTAAACTATTTTTGCTAAGGTTTATTAAAGTAAAGGGGGAGCTTATTCTTGGTGAAAAGCTTTGCTGGTGACATTAAAGAAATGTTGATTTAACTTTAGCTGTCAAGGTCAAATTTATTTATAGCTATAGCATATTTCCCACAGCACAATGTGTTTTACAAGGAAGGACAACCAAAACATGAACAGGCATAAAAGAATCAAAAACCAAATGTAAGACAGAGAAAGCTTCTCAAGATTGTTAAAATAAGACAGCTAGTATGGTTGAAAACAAACCATTTGGGTCAATATATGCTACAAACCAGTTTAAAGGGAATTGAAAGTGCTCCAAAGTTTGTGTTAAGGGGCAGGTTATTCCATAGACTGGAACCTTCATCTCTATCAGATGTAACTTAAGACTGGGGACTAGAAAGCAATATTGGTGCACTAGACCTCATGGTTTTAATTGAAGGATGAATAGAGTGTAGCTCAGACAAGCAGGATGGAGCAAGACCATGCATTTATTTAAAAACAGAAGGTAAAATCATTAATTGCATTCTGAAACAGAAGGGAGACAGTGAAGAGAAGTCAACTCTTAGTGTATTTTTGCTTTGTACCAGCAGAAGAGCATCAGCAATTTGGACTAACTAGAAATGATGAATGGAGGATTTGTCCAGGCCAAAACACAAGGAGTTGCAGTAGTTCAACCTGCAGAAGACAGATTAGCTGGAAGATATGTCTTTACCTTGGCCAACTGTCTGAGATTAAATAACCTAGATTGGACCATTTTTAACATTATCTCTGAAAAAAAGGCTGAAGGCTCACAAAATTGTTTTGCTTATGTCAAACAATACATTGAATCAAGTTGAGAAACTTCAAAATGTCAAACTGTAAACATTTTGCATGACGAATGACAGTTGTTTTTATCAGACCTGTACATTGACAATGCAACCAAAATTAATTTTTATTTTTTTGCAAAACAATGATAGAGCCCTACTGGTGCTGACACAAAGTTGGATGTCATTTTTGTGTGGACTTATTTCACCTGCAAACAAAATTTCTGATAATGCAAATTAATTTTCGGGAGCAGATTCAATACTGTCATTATCAAACTGTGAGGCCGTTACATGGTCTTCAGTTTTCAACTTTTATTAGGTGTTATTTCTTTTTGTTTTATTATCTTTTTTTTATTTACATCCTACCAATCTCTGGGGAAAAGTACTTTTTAAAATATGAACCTTTATGTGTGATGCCTATTCTATTACAGTGTCTGTGACATAAACATGTATTACTGATTAGGCCAAATTTTAAATGCTGATGGAGAAAATGCCAATATTTAAATCAAACTCAACCTTTCTTGCTTTAGATGAGTTAACATTAACAAAATTACTTCTAGTCAAATCCCATAATGACAATATACATTTGAAAATAGATTGACATTTTTAATCTTCTTCAAATTTACAGGTTGATATACTTTTCCTTGGGATATGGTTACATTGCATTTTAAACAGTTTGACTTTATTCAGTATATGATTGATTATGACAGCAGCACTGATAGCTGCATAAGCTAATCAAGGCATTGTGAACAGCTGTCAATGCAATCTTCTAACAGACTATTTGCAGATGACCTGTTGAACATGACTTCTGGCTGTGTTTGAGCATCTTTTGGATCGTTCTAAACTAATTACAACAAGAAAAAAAGAAGACAAAAAATATTTTAAAAAATAGCCAGAATCAAGTTAGGTTTTATAAACTGAATAGCCATATTGTCTTTGGTCCATCTCAACAGCTACTAAAAATTAGAGCCATAAATGCAACCTGATTGTTTAAAATGACATAACTTTTTTTATTGTCAATATATTGAAAGGAAACAGCTGAAACTACTATTTTTGCAATTAGATTTACATTTTCAGACATTAATGAGTTTCTTTAACATTGAGGCCAAAGCTATTAAGAGCCATAGCCGAGAGTCTAAATAGCCACATGTGGGAGACCTCTGGGCCCTATGTGAAGTATTCAAAGGAAGCCTTTGTTGCACAGATAATTCCAATAAAGTGTTTTCTTTTTTTTTTAGAGACAGTTGTTTGTTCCTTTTAGTGCTTTGATTTGCTTTATGGCATTCAGCTTGCTGTGTGCATAAAAGCCCTGTTGTTGGTTTTGTGCTTAATGTAAAAAAAAAATATTCCTTTAACTCTTTGCTGTTCTTGGTCTGAATCTCCCTTTGTCAGGGTCTGTTACACATTACCTTTCAGGACGATGTTATCGTCCTAACCATCCCCCATGTAGAGCCTGTCACTGAGTGACACGGCCCGCAGTGCAACCAATCTGCTGGACGAGCTACTCTTTATAACCGCAGGCCTTCTACAGTGGAGTAATTCTAAAGTGTATACCCAGTCCAAAGTCCATAAGAAAAGAACAGTTAGTTTTATAGCCTTCCTGGACTCATTACCAACCCAATTGTTTAAAAGGTCTTTGTGTATACTTGTCCTGACATTTAGTTTGCAAATTTATCTCAATGTAAAATAATCAGAACGAACCCCCCTCACCCCTAGCACCCTCCCCCGACAAAAAAACAAGAAGAAAAAAAAACAACTCTTTGATTCTAAATCAATTTAATACAAATAAGGCTGTTTTGACGATGATTGTGTCAAAAATATCTTTATTGTGGTGGATCATGTTTGGGTAGGAGGGATCATTTTGCCCACAGGGCCAGCCCTGTGGGCAGCAGATGAGCCAGAGAAATGTGTGTGTTACTGTGTGCGCGTGTGCATGTGTGCTGCTGAGCTGTAAGCAGAAGAGCCCCGCCAGGCAGCCTGCTGAAACTGGGCACAGTCTCCCGTCCAACAGCTCGTCTCTCTTGTTTCCTTCAGATGATGCCTTGGATTTAGCCAACCCACACAAGTGCTATGAATAAGACACTGGACAAAATACACACTTCTGGAGGACTCGGACAGAAAGCAGAGATTTTTCAGAGTGGCAAGGGTAATGAGAGTGTCTTCCCCAGCCCAGCAATCATCCCACTGGAAGATCCTTCACTCACTCCAAATGCTCAGAGGACTGGGACCAAGTTTTGCAAGGGGAACAGGTATAGCTCACTTTTGCTTATGTAAACTGTGAATGGCACAGGTCTGCTTACAACAAGCTGCATTCTGAAAAATTCATCTACCTAAAAGAAGAACTTTGTGCAACACATTTTACAATGCTTCCAGCCCTGAATTTAAATAGCACAGAGTTTGCATATGTACGAGCCAGTAAAAGAGCTGCAGTGTTGCTTAGCAATACACTAAAGACTAGTTGATTGAGTTGTTAAGTTGAGGTTAACCATTCATTCAAGTCACTAACAAACTTGTTTCCAAATATAATATTGAATTCTTTTGAGAGATAAAAACAAAAAATCAGCCTTTATTTACAATACTTTCTTCACATGAATTGCATACCTCTTCCAAAAGTTAAAGAACTGTAAATGTAATACAGTGGAGGAATCAGGGGCTGTTTCTGTCTGCTCTTATCTAAAGCTTGTCGGTGAATGTGGTAAGTGAGTCAACATTAAGGGCAGGAGGGGTTAATGCAAAGGGAAGCCTGTTTATCAACTACTCCATACCTATTGTCTGCAAGAGCAGCAGCAGAATCAGTACAAGGGCCCTGCGTGCGCTGACATGTAGGCATAAAGTTAAGTAACAATCCCCCCACTTCTTCAAGGGTTTAGATGCTGTTTTTAAGATAATTTCCCTCTCAATTGTGGTTGGGTTTGTAGCCTGTAATAATTGTATTCATTCTGTGTTTGACATCAAGAAATACTCCTGTTATGTTGCGGGTCAAACTGACCCGTTTTAAAGTTTACTTTTCTTTTATTAAATAGTTGGAAGCATTTTTTTTTGGCATAAAGCTTTTTTATTTGTATTAATAGGTGCACTAAATTTGAATTTTATTCATTTTACACATTTGCAACCCCTACATTTTACGTGGATACTGTTCGGGTCAGTTTGACCTGGCAGTCAAGTTGAAGGGTAAAAAAGATTTTTAAAATCTCCAGTTCTATATGTTTCCAGCTATGAACCATATTTCACCCTTCTCTCCCTCCCACCCCCACCCCACACACACACCACCACACCACACACATACACACACACATGCCCACTTTCTATTCTCTTTACTACACTAGGAAACTGTGAAAGCAGCTGTTCATACAGTTTTTCACAGGCACATTTTTTGTTCCTGTGGGCAAACTCCAGCAACACTGAGTGGACACTCAGCAGAAGTGGGGGAAAACATAAATAATGTGTGCCTGACAATGTTTATGTTGTCATGTGTGCATGACAACATAAATTTGGGTCAATTTTATGTTGTCAATTTGACCCAGAAGAGTATACGTGCCTCAAGTTCACTTATAAAGATCACCCCTTGAAAAAAAAAATCAAAATGTAATATAAAACAAAATTACAAAAGAAAATTTTAAAGGAAATTATTGTTTTGTTTTGTGTGAGGTTTTTTTCAGTGGACATTAAAAATATAAATTCCCTTTTTTGGTCCAAATGAGTAAATGAGTAAGTTGTTGTCATTGGTCCTTTAATTGTGAGGAGTAAAAAACATCATTGCACAAATATTGATTGAAATAGTTAGCATTGGAGTTAATAATCAAATACAAAAATGTTTTGGAGGACTTTTTTGGTTTCTGACACTATTGCATGATTACACTCTCCACAGGTCAAATTGATCCAGGAACATTATTGCTGTACCTCAGACACGGACATAACAGGAGGTTCAAAAAGCCAAAATTAATAAATAAATAAATAATAAACATGCTGGAAAGAACAGCTGAAAGTTGCCAGCGAGTGATGATGTTAAGTCTAGAACAGAATGTCAAACTTCAATGCCATGCCATTTTTGCCATTTTGGAAAAAAAGTGTATTTGAAACTACCCAAGGACAAGGCTCTCCAGAGACTGATTAGGTGAGACTTATGAAAGTTGATAGAGTGATCCAAACGTAAAATATTTACAGGCATGCATTAACTTTTTTTTTTTTTACATTTCTTCTATAGTGAGATATTTTGTACTCAAACATTTTATCAACTTAAAGCCCAGTGAGATAGCTTCATACAAACCAAACTGAACAGCAAGTGAAGAAACTGATTTGTTTTCAGGTCGTGTTTTAAACAAATAACACTGTTTTCAGTGGGAAATTAGAGTTAATTTTTTAACTTTGAATCTGAGCCTCTTTTCACACACACCTGCTTTGAGTAAATGTGGGTGCTCTCTCTATCCTTTGACGCATCAATACCCACCTACTTGTTTTCATCAAGAAAACGGCTCATGTCTGTTGAACAACAGTAATCATGGTAGCTACACTGATCTTTAGTGTAAAACGTTTTTGTGTAAAAATCACTAAATGCATGTTTTAAATGCATATATGTACTTTGAGAAACTATGAAAAGTTCAGTGAGGATTTATACTGTGTATATGTTTTATTTTTAAACATTTATAGGTGTTATGAGTAACATTTTTTTGCCTTTTAGAACTGACCTGTCTGAATTTGTTTCAGTTAAAATTACTTTCACTTTCATGACTTGTGTCTGTGTTGATTCTTTAGGAATATCAGAGAGGGCGAGGACTCTTCATCTTCCTCTGTTCCAAACCCCTTTCCTGAACTTCTACCTCCAACTGTTTCTGGCTCCATCTCTGAATGTTTATTGCCTTGGACAAAACCGAATGCAACTCAGGTGAGTCTTCCATATACTGTAGAAAAGCATTTAACAACAACAGCATTTGGTAAAAACAGCGCAGCTGTTGTTTTCTAACTATCCGCAATTGGAGAACATTCAAGAAAGTTGCATTATGCATGACTAGACTTTGTTTCACTATTGATTTTTGTTTGAATTTATGACACGTGGATGGTTGAACAGGTTTTACAAGTATGGAAATTAAGGGTGCTGAAGAGGTAAATGTTGTGTCAGAATGGGCAGAAAATCTGCATAGACTGCTTACTTTTGGAAATGGATTTTGTTTTTTTCTACATTCACCATACAATATGAAAATGAGTGATATTTTGTTGACTGTAGATGTTATATTTTAAACTGAAAAACTTTATGGTTCACCCTGTGAAAATCTGGCCAAGAGCCCACAGTGCTGTTGTTTGTTTTAGCACAAAGTGTGGGATTCTCTTACTCTTGAGACTGGTTTGTATGCTGATGTTTGACAAGCTTTTGTTGCAGTGTAAGTCTATATATGTATTTATGTATGATGAAGTTGAAAGAGTAGGGCATTCATTCAGTATTAAGAAGAAAGTCTTGTTTTGTAATGAGACCTTGGAGGCATTCTTTTACACAAAATGCCTTGTGCAACTCTTAGATATTTGATGGTAGGCAGCTGATTTGTAACAACTTTAAAAAAGAGTATCAATGTGTTTTTTCTTTACTAGTGGAGTATTGTGCAGTGAGTATATACATATATATATATATATATACATTGACAACATTATGTCTTTTCCTTACTATTTCAAGGACAAAGTGCCTTGTATCTTCAGTCTGATTATAGAAGAGTCTTCATTAAAAGCCAGCCTCAAAGATTACAAAAGTACAGTTATGTTAGTTCTTAAGTTATTCACACATTGGAGGTATTACATCTCATATTCACACGCTCATGACCTCATTGTTTTGGCAGTGAATTACTCTGCAACAACTTGGACAGATATTGTACAGGAAATCCAAAACTTGAAACAAATATTTGGAAGACATTCAGGATTTTGGAAAGCTAACAATTATGAGTCTGTTTCAGAAGTGCATGGGTTTCAGACTCAAGTTTTCTTTCCTATACATTTTCCAGTGTGGCTGAATTAGTTTGGTTTGCAAACCACAAGATATCTCCTGGATGTGCGTCCCTTACTATAAGCTTGAAAAAATATTTTTTGTGGTGTGCATGTGCTGTGTGGAATTGTGTGTGGATTTGTAGCAGCTGGGGGCAAATAAAAGCAATGACTCTTTGGAAAGCCTAACATTTCAAAGTTCCGCAATTAACAGCAGCTATTAGTGATATTAGCACCATGAGTTTGGTGCTCATGTTAAGCATATATCTATATCTATGTCTATAGATAGATATATAGATAGATAGACAGACAGACAGACAGACAGACAGACAGACAGACAGACATACAGACAGACAGACAGACAGACAGACAGACAGACAGACAGACAGACAGACAGACAGACAGACAGACAGACAGATAGATAGATAGATAGATAGATAGATGATAGATAGATAGATAGATAGATAGATAGATAGATAGATAGATAGATAGATAGATAGATAGATAGATAGATAGATTTTTTTGACATTTTTTTTTTAACAATGACCTGTTTCTTCATAAGGAAGTCCTCAAGTCGTTCCTTATGTATTTTGCTGATGAGGCCTGCCAATCATGGGCTTGGCAGCCTCTCACTTATTCTTCTCAGCAGCATTCTTTGGAGAGACAAAGGGGCTGTGTTTGTGTGAACAGCTGTTTTTATGTCACAAGTCTTGTGGTGCAGGGTTGTGACCTCCTTTCAGGAGCTCTTAAGAAACCCATGACATCATTGTTCCAAATGTGCTGCGCTTGGCCCCTCACCCACCATCTGATCCTTTCTGCAGTGGAAAATTGCCAACTGGTCCTCCCAGAGCGTTTTTGTGGGTTGTAGTTTCAGTTATAATTATCTCAACCCAAATAAACATCAACCAAATACAAGGTTTAGAATTTATCAATGTATAACAGAAGGGATTAATAGAGAAAAGCGATTAGTTGAAATCAACATCAGATAAAATACTGTAGTATAAAATACAATAAAACTTTCTTAACAAAAGCAATGTTTTAACCCAGATTTAGAACTGTAATGGTGAGAGCAGTGAGCACATGGAGAGAACATTTGGTCCAATATTTGGGCCTTGTCTGACTTCAGAGCTCTTATTAAAAGTTAGACGAGGAAAACATACAATTGAGCATAAATTGCAAAATATTACAATAACATTATTAATTATGATTGACAAAAATAATCCATGTTTTTTCTTTTAAACTGTGTGAATATATTTTTATAAAAGCTACCTACTTCAGCTTTAATGTAAGTCTGAATCTTGACTCACATTCAGCGAGTGGCTTTCCTACTCTCTTTTCACTAACACAATCAGTTCTCATCTGAACCAATGATGGTAAGTTGATGAAACTCTCATATTATATAATGGTAAGTAATGATATGTCTTGTTTGTGTTGAGCGTTTTGATACTAACAATGTTATGAGAGAAGTGCATCATGACTGATCATATACCCTTAAAAAGTGAGAATATGTGTTACGCAGTTATGACAATATTTTGTAATACTTGTTTCTTGTTAGCAAAATGACAGCATGCAGCGGAGGTGGTCAGGAACGTAAATGTTGACAGTTTTAATGATGACAATAAATAATCTGAAATTTGGCTGTTGGTCCTCAAGCTTTGATGAAAAAATTATTATATTTTTTCATTTTCACATTATTATTATTTTTTATTTATTTCCTTTGAATGCAGTGTTTTATAGCAGTATCACAAAAAAAGAAAAACACTATTCATTTATTTTTACAACTGGTAAAAACTTGTCAAATGGGAAATTGTGATGATACTATAACTATCCCATGTCTCTATTACCCATAATAATACTAAGCAAAATACAGTGGAAAACCTTAATCAATGCCTTTTAGTCCCAACAAGGTACGTTTTCTTTTACACAGTAATTCATCTTGTTTCAATTTGGCTGTCTGGGTACAGCCTGTTGTTTTCTCTTTTTTTGTTTATGTTTTCTGGTTATTTGGCTGAGCTTTTCCTCCTGAAAACTGTGTTTAGAAGCGTTGACTCACATGCTTGATAAGAGTCTGGTGAGAAGCAGACTTTTAAGTCTTCACTGGGGTGAGAAACTGTTCTCGCTCCAAAGCACATTTTAAGTTTGGGTCTATCTCTCAACCAAAGGAGGAAAGTGAGAGGAGTCTGCTATTACTCAAAAAATTTAAATCTGACCTTTAGGGTACAAAGCCACACATCATATGTTATAGTGTGTGGTTATCTGAGTTAAAAAAGGTGAAACTAAAACCCCCATAAACTCTCAAAATGCACAACTGATATAAATAATTTAAAGGTAGCTTCCTTAGATTTTTTGTTAATTGTTGTTCCTCTTATTTTCTACCAAGTTCAAAAGTCCAGCTCTGGTCTAGTTTTTTGTCTGGTCTGAATGCCAGCGCTGGTCAGACACTGGATCAACTTTGGTAGAACAACACCAAAAATATTCTCTTTAGTTATTAATAATCAGATACAATGTCCGCTACAACAAATGTTTGGTGAAAACACAAACTTTGTAATTTCTCCCTCCAACTTTAAAATATCTTCCAAAAACATCTGCAGTCACATTGGTCACAGAAAGCAATTTGCTTAACAACCTGTGCAATAAATTGAATCTTATTGTTTAGCGTCAAATAAGATGAATGCATGCATGGATATAATACGTCCTTTGGATGTTCTATACTCTATTATTTTAACAAATCAATCATGAGCAACAAAATTGGTTACTTTTTTTTTAAACGAGAACAAACTCAACAAAAACGTCGACATGAAAATGAATTGCAGTGTCCAGATGCGAGAGCCTGATTCAGCTATTGCCTTCCAGTAACTTGTATCCATACAGAGCCTCTGCTGTGATATGAGGCAAAGGTGCATCTACAAAATACGGGTTTGAAGGGGCTGAAACACTTATTTTATCTTAAATGTTTAATTGTTTTTTATTTTATAGGCAATTCACTTTGATATCAAAGAGATTTTTTGTGAATTGTTTTGTCAAAAGGCTAGCATTTGTTGATTGATTTGTAAAATGAATAACGAGGGTAAAACATCCAAGTCAATACCTTTTATAGACAATGTGTGTGTAGGCTGTTATTCTACTGTCAGCAGTCCATGTTTTGGGGCCTGTATGATCTCAGCGGCTGAGATACCAATGTCACATCATTGCGTTCGCTTGGTTCTAGCAGTATCTGTCCACAGGAAAGAGGACATTTACTTCCAGGCTGTCTGCACAGTATCTGCTCTGTGTTGAGAAAACACAATCAAACTGTAACTCTGCACCTTGACTAGTTCATAATAACATCTAGATTTTCATGTTATTTAATAGCTCGTCTACTACTGTGTTTCAGATTATTAGGTGACTGGCATGCTTGACTTCACAGCAGACTCTAGAACATGTTGGTTCACAGAGAAATTTACAGTCAGGCTCGACCCAAAGTGTTTGTGAACTTCACACCTGCTGACAAAACACATTGAGTTATACTGTTAGTTAAACTTAGGATGTTAGTGGTATATCAGTGGCTGGTAGGCTTAACTGGTTAAAATTCTGGTTAGGTTTTTAACTCAGTGAAAGCAAAAAAATATAAATTAAATAAAACAATTAAATTGCTCTGCTGCAAATCTCAAATAATTTGTTTAATGTATCAGTTGGTCCTGTATTATTCCAAATACATATCTGATATTAGCAGCGTCAACTTAAATTTCAACAATAAATGCAACTGTAAAAATGCATTGATGTCTGAAAACGCAAAGTAGTTTTGATTCTGTCCCAAATAACTTCAGGTCACAACAGAAATTGTCTTTGAAAAGAGGTAAAAATAAAGGCAAAGTTGAAGTCCAATTTTATCAAGAAAGATGCAGGATGCCCCCCACATCACGATAAAACTATCAATGTCCTCATAATAAGTTTCACTGGTTAAAATGTTTCATGTTAACCCCTTTGTATGTATATCACGCCTCTGGTTGCTATTTTGCTGCTACAGCAGCAGTGAGGAGGGTCTTGACTGAAGCGGCAACGGTCAAGGACAATGTGTCTGGAGGTAACTTTGTTATGGGAGCTGTGGAGACTCTGTTATCGCTTTGGCTCCATTAATTCCAATTCATTTTAGCCGTGTGATAACTAGCAGCGTCTACTTGTCTGTGCTCTCACAAATCAGTGAGCTGTGTTTCCAGATAAAGGCTGAAGTCGGCTGTGGGAGGATTCTCTTTCTGCTGTCTGTTCTCATGAATTTAGTGTCAGCACAATTGTGTTCTTTATACTCCTCTGTGAAGACAGTCTATATAGGCATGTTTTAATTAGCAATCATAAATGAAATAGGGAAATATGTTAGAGCTTTATTTTCTCTCACGGTGGAAGAGGGCGGGGATCATTCCCACCAGTTGGCACAAAGTCTGACAAAAGTCCTTATATCCCTTACCTTCTTTTTCACAATTTGTCATGTTCCATAAGTAAAAATCAATGTAATTTAATGAGATATTTTTCATTGACCAACACAAAGTGCACTGTAATTTGAAAAAGAGGGAAAATGTTCAACAATGTTTTATTACAAAGGAGCATGTGGCAGTGGAACACTATTGTGTAAAATACTGATCAGGTTCACTTCCCAGCAGGATAACACCCTGAAACAATTGCAATTGTCACCAAAACTGCAACAAAATCAAAATATATTAATTTGTTCTGAACACTGAAAATAGTTCAGGCAAACCTAAGAATTTAATTTGATTGAGAATCCAGGGTACTTGAAAACAAATATTCACATCAAATCCTAAATCCACCCATTTTCATGATACGAATAAAAAAATAAAATAAATACAAATCAGCCTCTAAATATGTGCACATCCCACATTCTACTAAAATGTGTTTCTACAAACCCTTGACAAAAGACAGTAAAGTACAAATCCAAGCCATATTTTTCAGATTTTTAATTGAAAAGAAATTTGTAAAGCATAGTTTTCTTTTTCACTTGACAGTTGTGTGTTGGTCTTCAACATAAAATAATAAGATCCAAAAACTGAAAAAGTTCAAGGCATATTCATATTTTTGTAAGCAAGTGCAGGGATTTCATAGTGTTTGTGTTTGTGTATTCTGTATTACAGATTGTGATAATATAAAAAATAGCAGTGTGGTGTAATCAGCTGAACCATCTCATATATGTGAACTCTTTAACACATTTGTTTGTTTGTTTTTTTGTTTATTCACCATCTGTTGCTTCTTTTGAAACAATCACTACTGTCCCTCTGGCCCTGCACTCTATATATCAAATCTGACTGACATGAGAAAATCTTTTTTCAGTATCTTGTTAATATGAGCTCCCTTTTTCTAAAAGGCGAGAAAAGGAAAAAAGATATAACATTTTCAAGGACAAAGGAGGAGTTTGTGTTGTGGGGAGGCAGAACAGTTTAGTTTCTCACACTTGGAAGGAGCTCACTCCAAAAGGGTTTTATAGGATCAAGTATGGTTACTATGTAGAAAACATTCAGCATAAATTTATCATTACCATCGTCACAGCTTTAAATTATTCTTGACTTCAACTGCTGAATGGATGGTTTGTCTCCTAGTCGTTTAGGCGTGTAAGGCAAGAAGCATGAATTTCCATGCGAGAAGAGTCACCTTGCCTGCCATCACACCTCTATGTCTACAGAAGCGGGTAAGAATTAAGCAGGGATTTCCTGTTTCCTTTGATATTGCCATCACAGTAAAGTTTTTCCTTATGTTTTCTTCTGAATTGTTAAAGAAAACACTTTCTGTTTCAGATTTAGATTTATATTCAAAAAGTGTCACATGAAGTCCATTTTCAGTAAACTTCCAAAGGAATATTCATGTTGTCATCATCTAATAATTTGCTTACATTCTATTCAAAACGCATTGAGTTATTTTAGCTTCTTGGTTTTCGGTTAGTCTTTTTAAAAGTGTTTTTTTCATAAAACATTTTTCTATTCCACCAGTCAGTCAGTTACACTTTCAGATGTGTCTGAAAGACTTGGAAGTCTCTATCTTGTTAGACTGCTTTAAATGGAACATGAGCACACCTTGTGCTTTGCTTAAAAGCTCATAATTATCTTTGGGTGTTGCAACAAATACAGATTTTAGGGTTCCTTTAAAATTGTGTAATCTCTCCTTCCTTCCTACTTGTTGAATTTTCCTGTTTACACCAATATTTTGTTGTTAAATAATAAGCTTTAATATGGAATATTATCCTAATATGACACATGAAAATAACTTTTGTTCAACTCTCAAAACTCATGATTTCTTCCAGCAATCACTTTGATATGCAAAGCTGCAACTAACCTTAAAGCTTGCTTATTAGTCTTGCTTGATAACATTTACCGTTTTTCTGCACTTTGCTCTCTGTTGCAGACTGATTATGTCTTTTTAGCTATTGCCTTCCAGTAACTTGTATCAGAGGGCAGGTTTGCCACAAGCAGCTGGTTGTACAACTGTTTGTAGCGATTAGAAGCAGCACCTGGTCTGGAAGCCCTGCAGGAATCTGAAACCATCAGTTTTTCCAGTGTTATGACATGACTGGGGAGAAGTGGGAGGATAATTCAGATGGTTGTCTTAGTCCAGGCAGGAGGCCAGCTCCTCACCCTCTCACCGCTCAGTGACAGAGCCACAGCTGTGGGAGTGCGCTTCAAGGTTCAACCTTAGGAGGCTAATTGGCAAAATGGCACACGCTGTACTGCCCTTGAGATAAGAAGGTCCAATAGAGGAGTTTGTGTTCAATGAGACTATATTTAGTGCTGTATGGTAAGTTTCTGGATATACTCTGCCTTGTCTAGCTGTCTTCACAGCACACAATGTACCGATGCCTTGCCCCAAGTTTCACCGATCACCTTGGCAAGACACTTTTTCAGATCAGCAGTTTAGACAAACTTATTTTATTTCACAATTTTCTGGGCCTCTATTGTTTTTTGTTGTTGTTTTTTACTGATTGTATTGGTGTGATATAATTTGGTCATAAGTAAACAAGTTACTAAGAAGAGTAACTTGTTTACAAGTTTACAATGTAATTGTAACTGAGTTGGATGTTGGAATTCAATAATTTGATCAAGTTGAGAAAACAAAAAAAAAAAAGATTTTTACTCCAATGTAAGTCATAAAAACGATAGCATATTTTAGTTAGGTTTGCAATAGAATTATTATTATTATTTTTTTTTTCTATAATCTCATTAAACATTCACCAAAATATTTCAATACACAGTTTGTTGTATTCATATTAAGACATCTTGAAGTCTCACTCATTTTTTCACAATACAACCTTTTTTTATAAGCATGCACTGATAAGGCAATACTATAGTGGGGAATTATAAGTTAGAAGGACATTTATACACAGTTTTTACAACTACGTTTAAAAAAAATATCAATGTGAATTTGCATGTATCATCAAAGCAGTCCAAACATTTTACAGGTTCAAGACTATGTAGGTTTCTACAAGTTTTGCACATTTAAATATATAACTTTTTCCTATTCTTTCTAGCAAAATAGCTTAAAACAGCAATTTTGAAATTTTCTCCCCAAATTATTAGTTAGGTTTATGTGTGAACTTTGACTGGGCCATTGCAATACAAAAACATGGTCTAATCTAACTATTTCTCCGTACCTCCGGCTGCTGATTGTGGACCAGTTGGAATTCTTCACCCCAGTCTCAATTTTTACGTGCCTCTGTTGGGTTTTCTTTCCTATTGTCTCTGTCTCCCCAGAGAAAAACATCCCCACAGCATAATAATGCAATTACAGTCTTCCACAATATGCAGGGATTTTTTTCTCAGGGGAGTTTGCAGTGTTTTTATTTTCTGCCTAGCAACTTTCTTAAAAATAGATAAATCTTATGTGACCTGAAAAGCTGCAAACTGATTTTATTTTTTTTTTAGTTTTTTTTTTCAGCAATGTTTTTCTTTTAAAAAAAGACCTGATTTTTGCAGTTCAAACTAAGCATTTTCCAGTCAATGAATTCTTCCACACGAGTCAATGATCTCTGATGCTCCTCCAGAGTTACCATAAGCCTCTTGGCTGCTTGACTTATAAATGCTCCAGTTAGCCAGTACGTTTATTGTTTTCCATTTTCATATAATAGATATAACAGAGCTCTGCGAGACCTTCAAAGCTTTGGGTATTTCTTTAAATTTCTCAACAACTTTCTCCCTGACCTCTCTGCTGTGTTCCTTGGTCTTCATGATGCAGTTGGTTCTCTATGTTCTCTAACAAATATCCAAGGTCTTCACAGAACAGCTGGATTTGCAATGAGATTAAATCACACACAGGTCTATCACATAACATGTCAATACAATACATTGACATTTGTGATTATATTGTGACACTGTGAAGAAGCTTAAGAGGTGTGAAAAAGATTTTCATTGGAGAAAAACGCATACCTGTTCTTTTCATAAATTGTGGCTTTGAAATTGAACAAAAATACACGTCACAATATAATTTAATGTACATTTTATTTTATTGTTGCACATTTGTAATTCTTATTTAAAGGTTTTTTTCAATATATCTCACAGACGTTGATATCCATGGAGACTCCTAAGTTCACAGTGCCAGTTCAGGTTGATATGCTGCTTCTCTTGTCTGCTCCTTATATGTCTGAACATGTGAATTTGTTGTAGTTTTTCCTCCAACAGAAAAACTGTTGGTTTGTGTGATTGGTTATGAATGGAACCTTTGTTACTGCCTAATGCAATGTAAACTTTGTTAACACTGAATGGTTGGGTTGTGTATTAAGTGGAGTTGTTTGTTTTACTTGGCGTCTATTACTGAACTCTAAATGAACTGATTTAAGAGTTAAGACCTTCCATGTTATTGTTGGAAGAGAATGTATTACTTTTAATGCCAGATTAGTTTTAAAAACACCTGATTTAGATTTCCTTGTAGCCTATTTCTTAAGTGAAGAATGATCTCAGTTGCTGCATGTTTGGAATGGTTCTTGATTAAATCTTATTTTCTGTCAGGTGATAAAAGTGTACGATGAAAACAACACCAGCAAGGCTGTGGAGGTACCCACAGATGTCACCGCTAGGGACATATGCCAGCTATTTGTACTGAAGAATCACTGCATTGATGACCACAGCTGGACTCTTATTGACCACCTCACTCAACTAGGAATAGGTAAGACACTTTTTGCCTCCTTGATTATCTATTTAGGCATGTTTCAATCTGAGAGTACCATAATTTATAAGGAACTGACATGGACCCTAATGTCTGTTCCTTATAGTCTGACATTATAAGGAATGTCTTTCAATTCACAAAAGAAATAATTGATTAATTATTTTCCTTTTATATCACTGTGCGCCCACTGTCAATTGCAGTTAATTGCGAGTAGTATAGAATTTAGAGATTTAAAACGTTTATTTTAGTTGATTCATTTAATATGCATGTCAGTAATTGCTGTTTTTTCCGATCTACCTTGATTTGTGTTGAATGTGCACCTTTAGTATTATTATTATTTTGTAATTTGACACTTCCAGTGTCACTTCCAGTGTCACTTCGTATGAAAACATAATGAGAAAAAAAAATCTGCTAGGCATTATTACTCTTATATTCTGTGGCACTGGATGGAGGTGGTAAATACAGATGAAACAAAATATATACAGTTTTATATATATATATATATGTATTTGTAGTATTTTCTTTTTGTTCCGTTTCTTCACAGTCTAACATAAATCAACTTCAAGGTTTTCTGTTTTAGGTCAGTTAGGATTGACACAGTTATTTAGATTTTCTAAATTATGAGATAATTCTTTTTTTTAGCACTTTCTTAACCATCAACACTTTATTTGCTATTAAATTGCTATAAAAACGTTGTGATTTGGATCAAACATTGTGAGTATTATTCTTGAGTGTCACCTTTAGAGTACTACATTCCAACAGTAAATGCCCAGACATTGTGGGTAAAGTTATGAGACACAGAACTAGCAGAGGCTGTCGTTTAGCATCAGCTTGTGTTAAATGACACATTGTGTGTCATTTAGCACAAGTCATTGTGAAAATCCAGCAGAACAAACTTATCTTTGTCTTGCCAGGCAGTGGGTGTAGCTTCACTTGGATTGCCAGGTGAAGGGCTGGGCTTCGCTTGGCATTCCTAGGTGACAAAATTGTGATGCAACAATTTAAAGGTTTTTGAAACAAGCCTTTTGCAGACACCAGCAGAACATTTACTCATTTCCAAAAATTTTTTACTTTTTTTAAATTTTTTTTGTGCGCTTGGATTGTTTCTAGAAACAGATATCAAAATGAAAATAAAAGTGACTTTTGCATAACAGAGGACCTTTAAATAATTTTGACTTTGGTTTGATAATACACTTCTTTCCTTGTAACTGCTTACACACTTGTTAAAACCTTTCATTCATTAAGCTTTCATTTATGTTCTCCCTATGTGTTTTCTCCAGAAAGGACCATAGAAGATCATGAATATGTTATGGACGTGCTATCAGGCAATGGGATGGAAACTGACAGTCGGCTGTATTTTAGGAAGAATTTTGCTAAATATGAATTCTTTAAGAAACCGCTGGTGAGTTTGCCTCAAAAGTCTACTGAGTATAAAATAATTAGACCAGTGGTGGTTCTTGCATGAATGGTGCCCTGGACAAGTCTATTATCTAAATCAGGAATGGGATGTCATGCAGTAAAGTCTCACACAAAGCACATAAAATAGTTTTCCATTTCCCTGCAGCAAGCTGAGAGCACACTCTCCCCATTGAGAGATAAAATCAATAGCAACTTTGTTTAAAGTCTAGTCATGACAAGTAAGTTATGTTTTTCTGTCTGGTGCTTGTTCCTCCCTGGAAAACTTCCTATATGGCCCACATCAAAATCTGCCTCTGAATCACACACATCTTGTGACAGTTTAAAAGATGTATTAATGTTAAACAAATTTTGCTAAATTTTGTAGGACTTTTTCCCAGATCATATGGTTTCCATATCAACAGAAAGCAATGGCATTGTGGATCACTCCGAGCTTATTGAGGTATGGAGCTTTCTGATTTTGATAACCAATGACAGGAAAAAAAAAAAAAAGAATGCTCAACTATTTCTCCCCCCAACAGACCTTCCTCAAATCCAGCACTTGTCCTGAGATCCATGGCCACCTTCATGTCAAAGAGCAAAGCAAGAAGTCCTGGAAGAAGTTCTATTTTGTTTTACGGAGGTCAGGGCTTTATTTCTCTACCAAGGGAACTTCTAAGGTTAGTAAATAAACATTCAACAAATAATTAAACAATGTTTTTGAGTATTTTATTAATGGAATTTCAGTTTACAATTTTGGAACTATTCATGTAATGTATTTTCAAAATAATTATTTTTGTATTATCTAAGGTTGATGCAATTTGTCCTCAGAGGGGTCTAAATGCATAAAACCAATTGGGAAAATCTTTTCTCTGTGAAATCAGTTCATGATCAGTTGAGTGCATGTGGGTGCACATGCAGAGGACTGGAGCAGGTTGAGCTTAGTTTTCCTGAGGCCAGCTGCAGTGGAAACCATACTCTGTGCTGCTGACAAGTGACGCTTATACCTGGTCTGCAGCCATGCCAGCACACCCACTTTTCAACTGCTTTCATTTCTTACAACAGAAGGTCTTTTGTCGTTTATGTACAGGTAGGTTTGGTATGGCGCCCGCTTTTCGTCCTGCGTGTTTACAATCCATCTGGTGTCTTGGTCAAACACTTTGCTAGTCAGTTAGCACAGGCATTAATGGCTGAAGCATTACTTTAAATAAGGAAGTGGGAACAGTGTGTCACATGAAAGAAGAACAATGAAGATCTTTCAGTTTTTTTTCTCAGTTATCTTTGACACAGTGTAGCTATTGATACTGTCTCTATGTCTAAATATATGCTTATCTATTTCATTAAATAATTTGATTTTTCACATGAAAATTTATTTTCAAATATGCTTCACGATTGAGTTCTTACATTTTCTCATTTTCATGCTAATATAATTGGCAATACTATCTATTTTGACTTCATCAAAATATTTTCAAGAAATCATGATCATTCTTTTGGAAAATGTTATTTTGCTTTCTCATGTATTTTCTGACATAAAATGAAATAACAACCATTACCATTGGCATGTGCATTTATATTGACCAGAAATATGCCTTGGTTACTTATACAGTGTCCTATAACAATTTTTATACCTCCAGAACTTTCCAATATTTTTAAATGTATTTTATTGGGTTTTAATGTGACAGGCAAACACAAAGTAGTGTGCAATTGTTATATGAATGGATAATGACACGTTTTTTTTCCAATTCTTTTTTAAATAACACCATAAATCTCTGTGTTTATATTTGTCATCAGTCACATTCAGTCTGATACACATAAATAAAATCCACAGCAACCAAATGCAACTTGTGCCTAACATGAACAATTTTGGTGCATCAGGAATGCTTCCCTAATGCTCTGTATGACTTCAGAATAACAGTTTTAATGATGGGCAATTTTTCTTCTTTTTTTATGTATATATATTTCTATTTAAGCTTCTAACTACAGCAGTCTTTGCTGTATTTTCACAAGAAGCTATGTTTGATGTACAGGAACCAAGGCATCTCCAGTTCTTTGCTGATTTCGCAGACAGTGACGTCTACACTGTTTTATCAGCCAAAAAAGCGCACGGAGCACCAACAGAGTTTGCTTTCTGTGTCAAGGTAGGAAGAGCTTCTTTTATTTCATGATGTTTGAACTTGTTTTAAAAAGAGAAGAGAACTATCAAAGCTTTTCAGGTCTCCAACACACATTGTATTTTAATAATGTGTCTGCTTGTTACGTTTCACCTCAGGCTACAAAGTGCAGTTCATCTCGTGATTTGAAACTGTTTTGTGCGGATGATGAGCAGACCAAGACCTGCTGGATCACAGCCATGCGCTTGTTAAAGGTTGGCTTGCTGATGAATAACTGTGGCTGATATGTAGGAAGAGGAATGCTGAGTCAGTGCTAGAATCAGATTTAGCTTTGGAAAGAGGTCAAGGGAAACTATCGAGTGATGCTGGACTAGCATTCCCACCTTTGATAGAGGCAGCATGTGTTCATTGTCTGAATATCTGATGGAGCAGTTTAAGGCATGAATCCATCACACTCCTCCATAAAAAAAAATTGAGTGTAGCATAAAATATGAATTTCGTTGTTTTTTTTTGTTTGTTTTTTTTTCTTGTCTTCACAACAAATAAACAAGGTCTAAAAATAAAATGCAATGTAGTATCTGGTTTCAAATTAATCATTTTAGCCTTCTTCATCTTTCAGTTTGGAATGCAACTTTACCAAAACTTCATTCAGCCTCATCAGAAGCAAAAAGTCTCACCAATGGTAAGCTGAAGTTGTGAAGTTGTATGCAATAATGGAAGCTGAAGGTGTTTGTGTTTAGGTGTTAGTTAGGTTATTGTAAATTTGTTTATAAATTTCTATTCCTCAATATAAGCCACAGTTTGTAGTTTGGGATGTTTTGTACTTGTCATTGCTCAATGTCTTTCATATTGTTGAATCATGGAGTGACCGTAACTGAGGCAAATGCGGTCAGCAGTTCTTTAGATGATGTCCTTGATTGCATCATGACCTCCTGGATGAGTTGTCAATGCACTCTTGGATTACTTTTGGTAGCTAGCCAGGACGCTTCACCACTTTCCCCTGGTTTTTCCACTTTTGAATAACAACCCTTGTTGTGGTTCATTGACTTCCCAAAGCCTTAGAAATGATTGTGCAACCCTTTCCAGAGTGAGAGACTTTAATATATTATTGAAACAATAATATTGTTTCTTATCTTCTCCTAAATTTTTGTCAATAAATCTATGGTGTGATGTTTTTTGGATGTTTAAATAGGTTTCAATGGATTTGTTTAAAATTGAACATATATATCGAGCTTAGATGTCCAAAAATCTGATGATTACAGATAATACAAATAATGACAAAGGAGGGAATTATATTTTCTCTTTGGGTCAGGCTAGTTTAGGTACTTTTTTTTTTCTATTACCTGAGCTACTTTTTGTTTTTACTCTGGTTTTCTTTGTCTAATATATTTAGACAAAAAAAAAGACATTTCTATGGCACTATGTGTTTTTATTTCTTTGTGTGTGTGGATCGTTAGATGTTATTATCAACATCTGGTCTGATTTTCATGTCCATAGAGCTATAAAAACTACATGTTTATTGAGAACATTTTTGACGTCTTCCAACATTTTCTCTCTGCTGTAAAACTATGCTACTAGGATTTCTTTGTGAGATAATACCTGATCAGAAAGAAATAATGGAACATTATAAACAGAAACAAGAGTGTAAAGTGGACTAATTAACTAGAACCATGAGACAAAGTTGTGTGAGTTGCTGAACATTTATACTTATTGAATGGTTTTTAATGCAGTACTATAAACTTGTCATATGTCAGTGTTCTTCCATTAGCCGCTCTGTTAAATTAAATCAGTCAGCGAAGCCTTAAAAACAATTTGAACGCATTAAAAAATGCAACAGTGATATAATTCAGTAGGACAAATAACTCACCTTCAGTGTTTTAATGTGGACTTTATGTCCCAGAATAGCCTCAAACTTTACTGAGGCAGCAAACAGGATCTATTTATGGGTTATGTGCATGCTCGCAAGCTGCCAGCCTTCTAAAAATACATAATGATCAGCTGCTCTCACTTGACAGCTCTCCCCTTCTTCTTCTTTTCCTGCTGTCATGGGGTCGAATGCTCCCTGGCAGACATAGCCAGGAGGATTTACTAGAAAGATTGGAAAGTATGTGAATCAGCCCGATGCCAAGCTGGGTAATTAAATTTTATGTATAGATAACATGATATGTTTCAGCAGAATTGCTGCCATTTATAAATGATAGTTGAGCTGATGAGTATTTACGGCATGTGATGTGGGTCAGAAAGGATAAACAGCAGTAAAATAAAAAAAAAATGTTTAAGAGCACTCATTTTAATTGCAGAGCTTAGTTGGTGGAACAGCAATAAGTGTTGCAATTTGAAAGCTTTGAGGTAATCCTCATAAGAAGAATTTTCTTGCCTGTCTGTGGAGTTTAGAGCCACTCACTCTATGACAGCTTAAAAGAGTAAAATGTGCCCATGTGTCATTCTTTCCAAAGCCACTCTAATCCCTTTTCAATAGAGCTTTCTGTCTGGAATTATCTAGAAATGATGAGGATGGAGTCACATTACACTGACACTAGGTGGCAATGTAATACCACATTGCAGCAAGTCTTTAAATCTCCCGTACCTTATAAAAAAGGACTCAATTAAAAACGATCTGCATTTTATTTCCATGATTTAGATTTTTACTTGCTTGAACTAATGTGTGTTTTATAGCTCCTTACAATGCCTAAAACAATATATAATTTATTTTCCATTTCAGAGAAGCATCTCTGAGAATTCGCTGGTGGCCATGGACTTTTCTGGTCAAAAGACACGAGTGATTGAGAACCCATCTGAAGCTCTCTCTGTGGCTGTGGAGGAAGGCCTGTCATGGAGGGTGAGTCAAGGATTTCTCAACAAATGTCTCACTCTATGCAGATAGAGAACGACTTGTTGTTAGCGTTGTTTATTAACAAGGTAGACATTTGTTAAAAGGTGTACATGGGAGACAAATATACAAAATGATTTATGGTTTTTACTTTCATCCAAATATTTTATAAGTGTGGTATACCTTTCTATATAATGTATGTAAATATATACTCTGCTAAATGGAATTCAGTGCAACTAACTGTAGAAGTTACCTTATTATGGAATAGAGTCTACCACTGTGCATTTTATTCTCAGTAAAAATCCAACTGTTCTCTGAAGGACTCAGATGTTTGTTTGAGAACATAAGTGAACAAACAACGTCAGGAAGATCATGGAAGTCAGTAAAGAGGTCAGGAAAAAAGCTGTGTAAAACAAGAAAAATAAGTTGTGGACAATTTAAAAGCAGGATAGGTTATCTGAAAGTTTCCAAAATTTCAAAGATCAATGTATAGCTTGAAAATGAAAAAAAAAAAGTGCATTTGTAAGCCTTCCAAGACATAGTTTTACATTTTAACTGTCAAGCTGAAAAAGGCATTAATCTGAGACACAACCAAGAGGCCCTAGGTAACTCTGGAGGAGCTGCAAAAATTCACAGCTCAATTGTGAAAATCTGTTGACAGAGCAACTATTAATATTGAGCCCTTCAGATCTGGGTTCTGTGAAAGAGCGGCAGGAAGAAAGCAAAAGGGAGTCCAATGTGCAGTTTTCCACTTGTTACATAGAGAAAAGCAAACATGTAAATGAGCTCAGATACAATGAAGTCAAAATTTGAATATTTGGCCTGTGTACAAAACGCTGTTGATGTAGTCAATACAATCTGACTGAGGTTGACTTAATTTGCAAAAAAGGCAGAGTTTTCATTTGCTTGATGTAAAAGCTGGTTGAGAAATAATAAAATCCATGCATCATTTTCTTCCTGCTTCAAAATGATGTGCTGGTTTATATAAAGAGCGCTTTGAGTAGTCAAATTAATTGGAAAGTGCTTTATAAGTTCAGTCCTTTTACCATTTACCATTAGTCTAGCACACAAAATCTTAAAATAAAATTAAGATTGTGGCTGATTGTGGCTATATATATATATATATATATTTATATATATATATATATATATATATATATATATATATATATATATATATATATATATATATATATATATATATATATATATATATATATATATATATATATATATATATATATTGGAGAGCACTTGTGTCTCCTTCAGAGGAAAAGCTGCCACCGTTTGAGTGGTCATGGGAGCCCCTCCTCCGCACAGAGCTCAGTTCCAAACCTAGGTATGTGAGATACTTCTCTATCTGCTTTACATATGTGCTTCAGATATGTACACATGTAATTAAACAGCTAACTTCCAATCTTTGTACTGCAGCAATCCACTTGGCTCAGCCGTGGTTCCATGGAAAGCTGTCTCGAGAAGAAGCTCAGCATTTAATTACCCAGCAGGGTCTTATTGATGGGTAAGTTGTTAATAGTCTTTTAGCACATTGTCTTGCTTAAGACAATTGAGATTTTGCAAACCTCTTGCCTCCTATCATTTAGAGAGGTTTTCTGTCTTAGCTATTTTGAAAAAGAACAAGTATAACAATACATTTCTAATTGTTTACACTTAGACCAATCATGTGCAGTTGACAAAAGTATTATTTACAAATGATGACCATTAAAATGGCTACATTTTTGTGCTACAGTGTCATAGCTCAACACTTTCCTTTGCTTTTATTTGTCAACACGTCAGCGATATCTTTACCAGGACAACTAAAACAACAATCTTTAATTGACTATAATATGTCCTATTACTCATCTCAATAATTCATAAATCTTTGAATATAGGTAAGTCTCAGAAGTTGTATTTTAACATACATACTTTGTCTTGAACTACACTAAGAGGGTTTCTTCCTGTTGCAGAGTGTTTCTTCTAAGGGACAGCCAAAGCAACCCAAAGACGTTTGTTCTCTCACTCTGCCACATGCAGAAAATCAAACACTTTCAGATTCTACCAGTAAGTACACTTATTTGAATGAACCTAAGCCAAACTGGAAAACATTTTTCTGATTAAAATGTTGGTCAGATGAGGGTGTTTTTACAAATACAGACCAACATTATTTTATTTGTGGTAACAAATAAACAAAATGGAAAACATATTAAAAAACAGTGGTGTAGACATATAACCTTATTAAAAACTGTATTTTACGACTAACATGCCATGAATCACCTTAGAATATATTGTAATAGTTTGTTTCAAATGTCCAGAAACGTGCAATAGGGCGAATGTTGTATTTCTTTTCACATAATACAACTTGACTCTTACTTATGGATTATATCTGGGGCCCCTTATTCTTTGGCTCAAAATGTGTCCTTGTATGACAATATTAGTACGATAGACGTATAATCGAATAAACCTAAATAAAGGTTTAGATTTCTATGAAAAACAGATGAGAAATGAGCCAAACATTTAAAATAAACTGCACTAAGGTCAATTGCACTTGTTTTCTATTTGCCACCATTAGCAGTATCTGTATTTTATTTGTCTCTTTTTATGTGCACATATGAATGTGTGTATTTGGTCCTTTGTAGGTGGACAATGAAGGGGAGCTGTTCTATACTTTGGATGACAGTCACACACGATTTACTGATTTGATCCAGTTAGTGGAGTTTTACCAGCTAAACCGTGGGACTCTCCCCTGCAGACTGAAGCATCACTGTATCCGGATCACCCTGTGAAATGGACACTCAAAACTCCCCAATGGGCCCTTTACTCTGGATTCTGTTGGACAATTTTTTGCCTTGCAGAAGAACAACATAGAAACCATAGTTTTCACAATGTGGGACATTCTCCCTTTTTCTATTTCTCTTTCAGGAAAAGCCAGCTTTCAGAATGAACTGTATGACTGATAAATTGCAAATAAGATTATTTTTTAACTCAGTTGTGTTTCTACATGTATTTGGAAATCTATTTTGGACAGCCTAATCATGATGTTTTGCTCTAAACAGTGTGAAATTGTATCACTTCATAATATCATTGAAACGTTTTTTTGTAATAGCTGATTTTCTAATGGTGTGCACATACAATATTGCTGAAACTCCTTTAAACTCTGCAACCACAAACTTTGGAGTTTGTTTTTTTTCCGCGGTATGCCGACATGCACAGGAGAAGTGGTTCTGAAAATGTAAAAAAAAACAAACAAAAAAACTGTGAATTATAGTCCAGAAAATATGGTACAGTTGCAAATGCTTTGGAAGATGTATAATTACTAACATTTTCACAAAATAGCTTGTCCCAGTCAGATTGGATGGAGCACTTCTGTAAGCATTGATATGTTTTATAACATTAATATGTTTTAATTTAAACTATTCCATTGCAGCCCTGGCAGTACGTTTAGGGCTTTTATCCTGCTGATGGGTGAATCTCTGGCTTAGTTTGAAGTCTCTTACCAGTTTTCAGTGACCTCATCTGACCACAGCATATTTCTTCCATTCTTTCACATTTTCTGTGTCTCTTATATGTCTTGAGGAAAACTCCAAAAAAAACTTCTTAAGATTTTCTCCTTGCCAATTTTCTGTAAAACCCAGATTTGTGGAACATTTAACAAATATCTTCCCTGCCTTCAGATTATCCCACCTGAGCAGTGGATCTCTCCAATTCTTCCAAAGTTACCACCGGACTCCTAGTTGTCTCTTCTGATTAATGCACTTTTTGCCCGGCCTGCAAGCAAAGGTGGATAACCATGTTGATTTGTAGTATTACCACAATCTTTTTATGTCTCGACGATGATATGAAAAGATATCAGACCTCCAAAGCTGTATACTTGATCTGTCTGCTTTTTCTTGGTCTTTCTGATGTTTGTCAACAAATGTTTTCTAACAAACCTCTTCAGTTGTTGAATCAAATTAAGCACATGTGAACACAATTTATCAATTTGTTGACTTCTGATCGTGATGGATTCCACCATTTTTATTTTTTTTATGGGCACTAGATGGTTGCTGAGAACAATTACATGCCACAACTTAAAAAAAAAAGTGCAAAAAAAGGCAAGCCTGCAAGAAAACTTTGAGTTATGTGAATCCCAATAAAAATATATTAAAGTTTGGGATTTCTAAATCACAAAAAAGTAGAAAACAAGTTCAGGTGAATAACTATTTTGAAAGGCATTATAAACATGATTCATATCAAATAAAGAAACATAATTAATTGGATGCATGCAGTTCTGAAAACATCAATAAGAACAAGTTTCAGCTGTTAAACATAAATAGGTCTATTTTTTCTTGTTTTTGTACCTCTCAGTGTCCAGGATGTTTTTGGCTGTTTTTTTTTGTTTAGTTGAGAGAAACAGCCTCTCAAGAAATAGAAGAACTAGTACAGCGTTTTCAGCTGCAAAACAGAAATAAAAGGAAAATGGTGAGAAAAGTTAGTCTTTCTGTAATTACTACTAACCTTCCTCAAGAACAAGAGCAACAAGGTGCATCTTACAGCTTTTTCCTTTCAGCCATCATGAAGAAATTGTGTATAACCGATTTTGATCATACTGAATTCACCTGTAAAATAAAAAAAGTTTGTTCTTTTTGTTTTCTCACCTGGATTGATTGTAACTTAATGCTGTACAGCCACTGTAGATCACCACTTAAAGGAAGTGTCAGAAATGTTTTGGTCATGGTTGTTTGTATGCCATTAGCCTTCCTGTATAAAATTTGCATAATTCAATGTTATTATTTTTTTTTTGAAAAACAAAACTACATTATTAAAAGAAGATATTTTGAGTCACTTAAAATAAATGTCTGCCTTTGATGTTAGCTTCAAAATTTTGTATTCAATTAATAAATCAACAGCTTAACCCTTATGATGCATGTATTTGCAATACATTTTTAAAAAGTAATGTTGATTTTAAAACTCACATAAAATAAGATATATACAATATTTGTATCTAATAAATCTGTTTTATCTTGATTTAATTGCTGATGTTTAAGGAAATACACCTTAAACATGTTTCACCTTTTTGTCTGCCCTTATAAAATCAAACATTTCTCTCAAGCCACCAATCCAGCCATTTTACATTTTATGGGAAAAGCCACCTTTACCTTCATCCACTAGATGGTACCAGAGATATTTGGCTTGCTTGAAACCATAATAGACATTTACAAATTAATATTTCATATAACATATAAAAATTCAATGAATATGGTGTTATTAAAACTTTTTCAGCAACTCAGAATTGCTGAAAAATGAAAAAGCATATTTTCCTTATGTATTGCAAACTGCTCCATAATTTTATTTATCCATAGCAGTTTAAGGATACTCAAATAATCTACTTGTTCCTGGTATTTCATGGGTCTCTGCTTTACCATAACCATTTTATTACAGTAACTTCTACGGTTATGATGGTTAAGATAATGTTAGCTGCTTGCACATGAATGAATTTGTGGTAATCTTGTAAGAATTATATTTAGGGATCCACGGATGAAAGTAAATGTTCATGGATATACACTCCCCACACAACAAAAAATGAAAAAGGATATCTTGTCAATCTCCTTGGTTGTGATATAAACACATTGCCCCTATACCTGCCCTGCTCTACTTCAAGCACATATTTCGAAACACTTCTCTCATCCAGGGGAGATATGCGCACACAGAGAAGTCTTAAACGCACCCCTGCTTCCGAGGTCTTGTGCTAAATGTTGTTTTGGATGTATTCCTGCCATTGATCGGAGTCTGGCTGCAGGGGGAGAGATGGCAGCTGGGAGAGACTGCGCTTCCTTTAATGAATTCATCCAGCTCAAACGGCCTGTGGATACACAATCTCTCTCAGTAAAAAATATCTTGTCTCCATTCTATCTTGGCCCTCATGGACAACCAGCAGGTTTTGTAACACCTCACACCAGCATACCATGAAGAATTTACTCCTGCTTGCTCTTGGACTGTTATGACTTCAGGTTCTGTTCTTGAGAGCTGTCAACTTTGCTCTATTCTTAAATGCCCCTCTTGTTGTATCCCTCTTGAGTGTATTAAATTATCTGCCTTTGTCTTTTCTCAACGAATGTCTGCATACATCCAGTGAAGTGAAGACCTTGCTATTTGCTGTGCTTGTGATTCACAAAGAGGCATTATTTGGACGTGGGTTAAAGTCTACAAGGAAATGTGAAGATGGGAGATAGACTGCGGTGAAGGTTAGTGGAGAATTTTTCTTGGTTTCAGCAGAAACATTTTCTCATACGGAGCATGTAAAGCCAGAAGCAAATTTGAGTCATGGTAATTTTCAGCCTTATAACAAATTATAAAGGTTTTATTTTCACATAGTGTGAATGAAACAGTTTGCATAAACTTCCAATGGGTCTCATGGATCAAACTAGCAAACGCTGTATAGTTTACTGAGCTGTATGGTGCTCTTTTCTTATGCAGTTTACTGCTTTTGTTTGAACAGAAATCAAAAATGTTTGAAGAAATGAACTCCAGAAGGTGTTGTGATGGTTGAAGAACTCCCAGCAACTTAAAAAAAAAAAAAAAAAAAAAAAAAAATATATATATATATATATATATATATATATATATATATATAATATATATATATATATATATATATATATATATATATATATATATATATATATATATATAAATAACCTGCCTCTCCACAACCTGGAAGCTCATGAGCACGGCACAGAAGGGTGTCTGTAAATAGCAGAGGAGCCAAACACCAACTCCTCGTAGAACACACAGTTGCCCGAGACTGCAAAACCCGACACACCAACCTGTGCATGGCTTGGATTGATTACAAGACGGCCTATGACTCAATGCCGCATACTTGGATCATTGAATGCCTAGAGATGTATAACATGAACAGGACTCTAAGAGCCTTCATTGCAAACTCGATGAGGCTGTGGAAAACCACCCTTGAAACCAACTGCAAGCCACTTGCACAAGTGTCCATCAAATGTGGCATATACCAAGGAGATGCTCTGTCCCCGCTACTGTTCTGCATAGGCCTGAACCCCCTCAGCCAAATTATCAACAAGACTGGCTACGGATACAGACTCAAAAATGGGGCCAACATCAGTCACCTCCTCTACATGGATGACATCAAGCTGTATGCCAAGAGTGAGCGAGACATCGACTCACTGATCCACACCACCAGGATCTACAGCACGGACATTGGGATGTCATTCGGACTAGAGAAGTGTGGTCGGCTCGTCACAAAAAGTGGGAAGGTCATCCGCATAGAAGGGGTCTCACTCCCAGAAAGAACGATAGCAGACATAGAGAACAGTTACAAGTACCTAGGTATACCACAAGCAAATGGCAACCTCGATGAGACCACAAGGAAAGGAGCCACAGCTAAATACCTCCAACGAATAAGGCAAGTCCTGAGAAGCCAGCTCAATGGCAAGAACAAAATCCGTGCGATAAACAGCTATGCCTGCCAGTAATCAGATACCCTGCTGGAATAATTAGCTGGCCAAAGGAGGAGATAAAAGCCACAGATATTAAGACTAGAAAGCTACTAACCATGCATGGAGGGTTCCATCCAAATCCAGCACCCTGAGACTGTACACGAGCCGCAAGGAAGGAGGCAGAGGACTAGTGAGTGTGAGAACCACTGTCCAGGACGAAACAACTAAGATCCATAAATACATCAGGGACAAAGCCTCAACAGACAATGTGCTCAGTGAATGTCTCAGACAACAGGGAACGGAGGTTGAGGTGCCAGAGATACCATCATGGGAGGACAAGCCCCTACATGGGATGTACCACCAGCAAATAACCCAAGTGGCTGATATCAGTAAATCCTACCAATGGCTGGAAAAAGCTGGACTCAAGACAGCACAGAGGCCCTCATCCTGGCCGCCCAGGAACAGGCCCTAAACACCAGAGCAATAGAGGCCCAGATCTACCACACCAGACAAGACCCAAGGTGTAGGTTGTGCAAGGAGGCCCCTGAGACAGTCCAGCACATAACAGCAGGGTGCAAGATACTGGCAGGAAAAGCGTACACGGAACGACATAACCAAGTGGCAGGCATAGTGTACAGAAACATCTGTGCAGAATATGGACTGGAAACCCCGAGATCAAAGTGGGAAACACCCCCAAAGGGTGGTGGAGACACCAGAGCTAAGATCCTGTGGGACTTCCAGATCCAGACAGACAAAATGGTAATGGCGAACCAACCAGACATTGTCGTAGTGGATAAACATCAGAGGAAAGCCGTTGTGGTAGATGTAGCAATACCAAGTGATTGCAACATCAGGAAAAAGGAGCACGAGAAACTGGAGAAATACCAGGGCCTCAGGGAAGAACTGGAGAGGGCCTGGAAGGTGAAGACCACAGTGGTGCCTGTGGTCATCGGGGCCCTCGGGGCAGTAACCCCCAAACTGGAGCAGTGGCTACAACAGATCCCAGGAACAACATCAGACATCTCAGTCCAGAAATGTGCAGTCCTTGGCACAGCCAAGATACTGCGCAGAACCCTCAAGCTCCCAGGTCTCTGGTAGAGGACCCGAGCTCAGAGGATAAGAACCACCCGCGGTGGGTGAGAAGGGAATTTTCTTTTTCTTTTTTTTTTTTTACATATATATAAATCTAAATTTGCATAGTGTGGTGTGAATGTTTATTCAGCCTCCTTTACTCTGATTACCCAATATAACATCCATTGAAATTAGGAAAAAAAAAAACCATCCATCTGTGTGTAATTTAGCCTCACCTTAAATCGCAGTAGTTTCCTGAATTTTTTTCAGAGAAGACTTGAAAAAAATATATATCATCATAACGTCCAAGAATCACTTTAGACAGATCAAATAAAAGTCATTGAGATGCTGTGTGTGAGGAAAAAGTAACATTGCACAGCATGTCTTCTCCACTTTGACACAGGGTGGTGGTAACATCATGCTGTGGGATATTTTTTTCTTCAGCTGGGACAACGGAGAGTTGATGGAAAGGGAAATAGAGTCAAACGCAAATCTGGGAGACAACATATCAAAAGCTGCTTCTCTGACAAAGTTAATTCTTTCGAACTGTTTCCATCCAAGCCTCACTGAGCTTGAGTTTTTATTTTTTGTGTGTGTTTTGTTTTTGCAAAGAAAAATGGGAAGAAATGTTAATCTGTACATGTGCAAAGGTGGTGGAGACATTACAAAAGACCTGAGGGTACATGGTATTGACTCAGATGACTGAATACATTTACACAACTAAGTAATCAGAATTATTAATTGTAAAAAATGTTGAAAATTGTGTATTTTTCACCTTCCACTTCATGGCATGGACTGAAGCGGTTTTGTATTGGTCTATCTCATAAAATTCATATAAGTATTTTTACAGTATCACATTTATTTGATCAAAACTATTTCAATTTTTTTTTTACTTTTTTTGTTTCAAGCAAAGGAGATTCCAAAAGAACTGTTGTTTGCCATGGCACTGTTAGGTAAAGAAACTGAAGCAAAAAAAAAATAAAAAGACATGTATAAATATAAAGACTGCTTGTAGTTTCTGTTTGTTCACTACACCACAGCTGCCTGCTATTGGAAGCAAGAAAAGTAGAATATCTGAGCAGCTCCAGCCTCAAAAGACCTGTAAAAAATACATTTTTGTGTGGTTTTCAGTCTTGAGGCTGTGCAGGAACTTGGCATTAACTTTGGCAGTAAATGGACAACATACAGCTCATAGCCATGGCACAAAGATTCACTAAGAAATAGTAATAGAAACGGTTCCTAAATTCAGGTTTTTATGTTCCATTATTGGCAGTAATTCAATAGGTGGCCACAGTGTTATCAAATCTCAAAAGACAAGACATATCTGCTTTTTTTCACAGCTGTATTGAAAATACATCAAGTAGCTATAGGCTTGCTCTAATTGGATGCATTTTCCTGCCTAAACAGAAACCTTTTTAATAAGCATTTATTAAAAATGATTTTTAGTATTGTATTAAAACACATATTTGTATATATATTTTGCACTCATTACAGTTTTTAAATTAGATTTTGTTTTCTAAGATGTGTCTGTGTTTGTGAAGTAAAATTGCTTTACTGAAATATTTCTCTTTTGCTCTGTTGCTATATTTTGCACCTCAGGGGCACTGTAGTATCTGGCCTGCTTGATCTTTACGAGCCTGCTTTGCTATTGAATCAGTGTGTCCTATTCAGCGGGGCTCCTGTTATTGTATTTTGAGTCCACCTTCAAAGCAGCAACATTGCAGAGGCTCTTCTTCACCTTGAGAAATTAACATTGGAGAACCGGCTTTTCTCTAGGGGAGCCCTATTGAGGCCAAGTCCCCTCCTAATCCCCTGCTGAAAGGCATGTCTTTACTGCTCCCAGGAAACGGCGACATTGCTACATATCAGCCAATACCATGGCATACAGTTACATCTTAAACTATTAAAATATCAACTAAAAGTTATATATATATACATTCAGTAAATCAACTCTTGGAAACCCATGTACATATTTTTACATACTCGTGTTTATTTGGGCATTGATTAATAAATATATTAATATTAAAAATATTCAGTTAATATTAGAATAACACGTAAAACCGATAAGAAAACATATTTTTAACCCAAATATATTGTTGCCAATTTGTTTTCTATGCAGTCATGTTGTTCAGTTGATAGTTAAAGGAGAGTAAGCCACAAAAATCTACCAATCATTGCTAATGAAGCTAGTCATTCATAGAGGTGTATGCAATGGAAAATTGAGTGAAAAGAAAACATATGAAAGAAAACAAAGGTTCATTCGAGAGTTGAAGTCCGTGCTTCACATACAGCTATCTGTAGAATGTGAGTTTTAACTATCAGATTCCTTTTGTCAAGCCATTCCTGAAGGGGAGACATGGTCCCAAGCTTCTCATTTTGGCTAAGAAGGAAAAGGACTTAACTGTTGCTCAATGGTCCAAAGTCATCTTTTGACATAAAAGTACAATGGCTGTTTCTGATATGACAAGCATACCTTGTGCCTCTCTGCCTCAGTAAAATGGATGGACAAAATTGCACGCTTATGCAGAAATAAATGTTTCAATTATGTTGCTATATGTGCAGTGAAAATATATAAAGCATGTTCAACTTTTCCAAATACATCTTAATATGAGCAAAATGTTCTACTTCACATGACTTAGAATTGTGTTTATTGATTTTAGGTTTTGATGATGTCTGATTGTGACAGAGATAGTGATGGATTTTTCTTTGCACAAATGAACAAACAATACATTTAAAAAGTTCAGCGCCCCGTGTGGCTGCCCACCGACTGAACAGCATTAAGACACTGCCTGTCAAAACCTGCTGATGTTTTCCACAAACTGAAGTTTGAAAAACAGGTAGACGCTCAGCAGGGAAGGGATCTCATTTTAAGGCAGGCAGTAAGTTGCAGACAGCAGAAAAACATAAACCACAGCTTGTGGAGGTGGTGAAGCGATGGTTGAATGTGGAAAACAACAGAGGTGGATTCAGGAGGAGGCTTCAAACGGGAAAATATTTTGGATTAAAGTTAGAAAGAGGTAAGAAAAAAACTGAAGTTGAGATATTTGACAGTGCAACACAAGAGGTGAACCAAATTTTTGAATTCACTTGTGCTACGTATCGTTCATACCTGAACATGGAGTTGTCAGGAGAAACGTCAACTGTGGCCTGCATCATTGATAATTGGAAGAAGTTTGAAATCAGCAGCACTTAGAGGTGGCTGGTTATCTACAGTGTTTGGGAGGAAGAGTCTTAGTCATGGACCTAATGGTCACTCTGTTCTCCAGAGATCCAGTGCTTCACTGAGGAGAGAGAAGAACCTTCCAGAAGGGCAATCATCAATGCAGCAATCTACTAATAAGACCTGTATGGTAGAGCACTCAGACAAAAGTCACTCCTAAATAAAAGGGTCATGGCTATTTGGAGTTTACAAATAGCAACCTGAAGGACTCTCAGAACATGACAAACAAAATTCTCAGGTCCAGTGAGAATTTAATTGATTGAATTCCTTGATGCGAATGTCAGGTGTCATGTTTGGAGGAAACGCCATCCTGCCTACAGTGAAGCATGGTGGTGACAGCAGCATATGGGGATGTTTTGCAGCAGCAGAAACTCAGACCAGTCATAAAAGAAGGAAAGTTACAAAGTCATCCTAGATGAAAACCTACTGCACAGAGCTACTGATCACCGTCTGGGGCTGGTTATTTTTGAGCAGGACAACGACTCAAAGCACATGACCAAGATCTCAAATGAGTGATTTATTTCCAAGGCTGCAAAAGCCGTACATTTTTAGTTATATGTGATTAATATGATTTTATTATTATTTTTAACAAATTTGAAAATTTCAACAAAAAAAAAGAATTCCGTATTTTCACAAAGAAGTAAGTATGTGCAGAATTTTGATGAAAGAGGCAAATTTAATACATTCTGGAATATGGCTATAACATAACAAAATGTGAAAAAAGTGACTCACTGTGTATACTGTAACATGAGGCAATTTATTTCAAGGTTACAGAGCATAAATAAAGATAATTTGTTTTTCTTGCATTGTTCTGCAAAATAGGTCTAAATGTTCAAAAGTCGCTCACAGATGCATGTGCACAAGCACAGCTGCACACTTTTCAGATCAATTTAAATGCGTTCCTGCTTCATTTGCATGGTGTACGAGTGACTGCTGAAGAGGGTAGGAAGCCTTGTGGAAGTATTAGGAAATGGTCCATCTCTGGGAACACAGCGGAATAGAAGCAGAGCGGCATATGTTGGGATTCGAATGGTCAATCGATGAATAACCCAGAGCAGTGTTTTTCCCGTGCAGACTGGCAGGCATTGTGCAGCCTTATGTGTGTTTGTCTGCGTGTTTGCAAGAGAACGGCAGAGATGGGGGGGTAGGCAAGAGAGGGGATTCATCTTTCCCCGAAGTATTATGTGGTGGTCAAAAATATTTGCAATGCCAGGGGGTATTTTGAAAAATATTTGAAAAAATTCAATACCATGCTGACCTTTTGCTGGGCATTTGTGAACACATTCTCTCTCCATTGTATCTGGCTCAGAGTCAGAGAGGATCGCTGTTCCTGTACCGTATTGGTGATTCTAAATTATGTTAATATATTCTGTACTTTCGCTTTTATATCTTTATTGACTTTTTTAGTTTTAGTGTAAATGTACAAGTCAAGGCAATCATAGCAAATTGAGAAGTTAAAAATTTTATTTCAAATACTGTGAAGAATACCTTATAAATTAAATTACTTCTATGAATGTGCAAGCTAAATATATTAGGATACACATTTTTATATATACTTTTCTGATTTAGCACAATGCTATTTAATATAATTATGCCTTGTATTACATTGATTATGTCTTTATAGCTGCATGAAATAATTTACCTACAGATAAAACTAAAATGCTCTTCAAGCTACATAGCTGCACCACAAGAGGGCAGAAAGCATTCAAGCAAACTGTCTTGAAATTCAGCTTCTTTTGGTTCAGAACATCTGCTTTTTTAAGATTGTGTCAATCCAACACATTGTATGAAAACAAATGTAAACAGAATGCACTTTTTTAATTTTATAAATTGCCATTTTACTAATAATTATTGACAATCAGACTAATACTAGCAATCTAAAATTACAACAACATGCAGTTATATTACATAATTATTTACATATATTTAAGTGAGTGAATTGGAACAAACAAAATATGTGAGATTGAACTATTCAGTAACTGAATGAAGATGAAAAATAATAGAAAATAGTATGTGTGATTTATTTAATTCATACCAAACAAGTCAAATGAGAACAGCATTTTTACCTAATTTTACATATAAATATTTATTGACACATTTTGCCTTGATTCTCTTTTTCTCTCAGGAAATTGAAATATCTGACTTCTTGCTGAAAAAGCAAGTACGACACTTACAGAAAGTAACAACTAATGTCAAAAAGTAATTACTAAGATACAAATGTTCCATTTTCATGGAAAAGACATTTTTGTTATTACTAAAAAATTATATTTCCAAATAATTTTAAACCTTAAAGCCAATTCAAACTCATCCCACAAGTATAAATTCAAACCAACATAATACCTGGTTTCAGTTTAAATCAATCATCCTCATCTACAGAACCCTCTATACTTATTGACTTTTCCGATAATGAATTATGTAAAATTATTTATTGAATAAAATACTAATTACTAAATTAGAATGATGATAATATGTATCATTACTCCAGTAGCTTATTATCAGACTAAACATGAAAAAAGTGTCCAGGGACATTTAGTTAATAATCCACAGCTTTATGTTTCTCTGTAAAAAATAAATAAATAAATAATACATGGTGCAGAAATGGATTCTTCTTAGCCACTCTTCAATAGGGGAAAACAATAAACATGAACATGTCATTCACGTAAGGCAGATGTCTAAATGTGTTTCACCATGGATGCTATAAGTTAGTAAAATAAGTGAACACTGTTTTGCACGTGACCCATTTTTGTGTTTTCATTAATTGTGCAGTTTAAATAAGAAAAAAAAAACAGGATCCAAATCTATATCATACACACAAAAATGATACAAAGAGGTTCAAGACTAGATTTGACATGTCAACCATCCCCGAAAGTTACAGATGGAAACCTGTTGGACTATAGCAGAAAGGTTCACAGTCTACAAGTGTGAAATCACCATTATGATTTGAAACTTTTTGTCCATGACTGCAACAGGATGAGAAATCCTGGAAACAGATAAATATTTACAAGTGTTTTGAAAGAACCACAATAACTCTGCACCATGACATTCAGCAATCTAGCCATGATCTATCAACATTCCTCACTGTATGCTCCCTTTAAAGATCCAGAGACACAGAGTGTATGACAAGGACAATAATTTTACTCTTATAAAAAGGAAATTATTTGAAAACAAGATGCTGTTGAAATTACTAGCAGTAGCCCCAGTGCTCCCTCTGCCTCTCTATCACTGCCGCAAGTCTTTCTCTTCCCTCAGATAGAGGCCAGTGAGAGATACAGCTCGTCCTTCAACTCAGAGATTTACAGCACAGCTAACAGACTTATTAAATTCATCAACAAGCCACAATACATAAAACGTTACAGCATTGATCTAACATCGTTTTATGCTGCCTAAAAATGTGGGGTTTTTTGTTCCTGACAATTGAACACACAGAAAATGTTTTGAGAGCATGCTATTTGTTTACTGAGCGCTTCCTTTCATGCAGAAGCTGAATACAGGCTAAAGTGAATCGTACCTCTGGACCTCACTTTTCGTTCGGCTAACTCCTAGTCTTTGCCCCTTATTATAACACAAGTTAATTGAATCTCAGTCCAGAACTGCCTTTGAGTTGCTTCTGTCTGTATGAAAGGTACAAAAGTGATGGAGCAGGTGTAGCAATATTTGCACTTAGAGTATTTCCACCGACTATCAGCCCGCTCTGGTCAAACATTTAAGAGAATAGCTCCAGCTTTGTAAACCCCTTTCATTTACTGCTGGGCAGTTTTCCTATCTTCCTGTTTTCAAAAGATTCCTCTTTGACCCACATATACCAACAACAGTGAAAGACTTCAGTCTGAGCTGCAGCACACAGTTTACTTGGCTTGCTAAAGATACACCGAGAAATGGGATATGGACAAAATGGCCGTGACCCCAGACATGCCTGCACACTAGAAAGGGAGGAAAGCATCTCTGTCCACAACAGGCTGTTGAACACTGGGATCACAACATATTTATGTGTAATGGCTTGCAGAGGTGGTCTGCTTGCATGGTGGTCGGGTAATTGCTGTCGTATTTCTTAAACCTAACAATAAGAATTTACTGGCTGTAATTTCTGTCGACACATTCCTGTGTGTTTCAGTGGCTAAATGAAGGAGCTGCATTATTGTTCCTGAGCCTCGACGCATTGTTAGTGGCACCATTTCAACAAAAAAGTAAAGAAGAAGGCAGAAGGTAAAATAAAAGGTTATTTATTTTGGGATAAATACAAATTGGAAATAACATGTTAGTGAAAATATATTCTGCAAAAATGTTGCTTTACATATTTACCACTACTAATTTATGAATCAAGGACTACTTATCCTCAAATATGGGGTTACAGTATTTGTATTTTTTTATTCTTTTCTTTGGTTTGCTGTTTTGTTGTATTTCTTTCTTATTCATGTTAAGCACTTTGAATTGCCTTGTTGCTGAAAATGCTCTATATAAATAAAATTACCTTATCTTACTTACAGTATATTCTATAGTTTTTGCTTTATTTTGTTTTCATCAGAACACAATCACATTAGACAAAGTCCTATTATACCCATACAGCTCTCACGTGTTTCAGGTACCGCTGATCATTCACTTTGAAAAAAATATTTCAAAGTGGTATTTTGAAATGTTTTTTCAAAGAAATATTTTTTTCTTTAAAAACTAACGTTTGGGTTGAGGACACCTGTGCTGCTGGATCAAGTTTTGCATAGGTATGATATTTTAGGCTGGAATAGCTTCGGTGATAGGCCAACGGCTTTTTGCAAAAGTAGGACGCAACAATAGTCTTTTCCAGTGTCTCATCAGATATTTATTTGAAGCAAAAAAATTACCCTTCACTGTTCCCAGAGAAGTCGCTTTCGTCATTCATTGTCGTTCCTTTCGGATGTCACTTTTGTGTCAGAATTACAGACTTACTATAAAAAGTATGAATTTTCTGGCCCAAACATTTGTATGTCAAAAAACCTATTATTGTGTTAAGATTTTTAACTCATAATGCCCTAACCTAATACTAACCATGACAAAGATGTTGAATAAACCTCCTTATCCCTAATTCATAAGCACAAGTCACCTTAACTGGCTCATTTTTCTTTTTTTTTTTTAGCTACAAATTTGTTTCAATTGCTCACAATACACTTGCAAAAAAATTCTGACTAGTTTGAACATGTTGCTGCCTTAAGGGGTTTCTGGTGGTATTTTGGCTCTTTTCAGTATCTCTTATGATGCCATGGTGAGCACAGTCTACTACAGCTTTCAAAAGCCCAGTTAATAAAGATGCTCAATTCCCTGAGGAGTTAAAGAAGAGGCGACAAGGATTTAGGAGACAAATTGAGGAGAAGGTTTAAATAATTTCTTTCTGCAATATTGGACAAAGAAAAAAAGTATCAAAGAATGGAGGACTGACAAAGACGCAGCAGGAATGCACTATTATTTGTTTCAAGATGATATGGCAGCAGGAAGATATTTCACACTATGAAAGCAAACCGAAAAGCTCGAACATACCAGAGGCATTCAGCTCTTTGGTTCCTTCAAAGAGGATAAGAGGTTATTCCTGCCCAGCACATGTAATCCCATTATTGGTTGTTTGTTTTTACCAAGTATTTCCCATATATATATATATATATATATATATATATATATATATATATATATATATATATATATATATATATATATATATATATATATATATATATATATATATATATATATTTCAGTATCTCTGAAATATATATATATATATATATATATATATATATATATATATATATATATATATATATATATATATATATATATATATATTTTGATTCCAATCCCAGTTATTAAAAATGAAATATTATTCTCTGTTTAATTTCTTCAGAGAAAATTGGCACACTACAATCTATTAGTGCAAATGCTATGCTTATAACTGATCTCAATATTTCTACAGAAGCCAGAAAGTCCTTTAAATATCCAAATCTCTTTCTGTCAACAGCCATTGTTTCTGTGACACTGCACTATTAGAGTTGTCCCTCACGCATTAACTCTACCATCTGCTTAACAGCCCATGCCTTCATATTACCCATTGATTTTGTACGTGTTTCTTGCAGTACCTCTTTGTCCCTCTGTTGCTTGCTTTATGCTTTACAGTAGGATATCCATAAAACTGATGAACAGAAGGTTTTTGATCAAGGAATCTGTCTGAACTCTGAATGTCTGTTCGAAAGCAGTTACATTCACATCAAATAACATTCCCTACAGCCAGTAATGGTGAGGTTTTTATCCACATCTAATAATGTTAACTACACCGAACAAAATAGAATGTAAAAGGGACGAGGACCTATATTTTCCACCACAGCTGATAGGTCATCTGGAGAGGTGACCTATCATTAATGTAATGTAGTTATTAATGTAAAAAAATGCAATATGTACAGGACATGCACAGGACTGGAATTATGTTACTTTCAGGTGCATGGTGCAATAAGCATCTAAAAAAGATGAACGTTAGAAAAACAACCTCTTGGTTTCACCAGACAGAGCAAATACATGGCGTACAACTGACTAAGCCTATCGAATTATGAAAACAATTACTTTTCAGCTGCAGTTGTCCAACAAATTTAGTCCACTTCTTTAGGACCAACCTTGTCAAGTTTCTTTGGTGCTAGGGTTTTTGTTTGATAACTTTCTTGTGAGCTATTTATGTTCTACAGGTCTAATATATTCAATTCTTTTCTCCATGTTTATTGGTTCTTTGTGTTGCCAGGCTCTGTTTAGTTTCTTTATTTATTATGCGCTTTACTTCTTGTACAGTTATATTCTATTTCTTAGAATGTTGCTTCTTTATCTTCTTATCTTCCAAAAATTACAAACTAACAAAAAACATCTGGGTTACAGTAACAATTAAGAGTCTGAAAGTGTTTAGTGCACTTTCAGCACCTCAGAAGCGAAGGTTCACTGTCAAGTCTTGAAACCGGTTGGATGTACTGGATGTGAATTCCCTGGATGGTTTAATGTACTGCTAAAACTAGCTACTGTACTTTTTACTATAAAAGCTAATATATTTAGCTTCAACAAACTCTACAGCAAAAAACGGAACCAGTAAAATAAAAATCAGAAAAAGCATCAATGGTAAATACCAGTGGCTCATGCCTTTTTCATACAGAACATCCCAGACGTCCTCTCTCAGCTCTAATGGTCCCCTGATGTATAAGAAATGGAAATATACACTATCAGCATTCAGCACATGAAATGTCTTTGATATAAAATAAGAACCACGGAGGTGACTGAGTAATAATATTGGTATCTTTTTCACTGTCAAAAAGTTGATATTCCTCTGTCATTAATTTTGCATTTGGTCCTTAAAACTTTGAAGAAACGTGAAAAACAAATTCTGCTCCTTTGCCTGCATTGGTTCTGAAGCCGGTCCTTTCTGCTTGGGTCATTTTGAGAGGATTACATAAAATTCACGCCTCCAATAACAGTGTGTAAATAAATGCAAATCATACGACTGATAAGAGCTCATAAATGCAAACAATGCTTTTGAAATAAAGATGACAGAGCTGCAAGAAAACCCAGAATACTCATTACCTCTATAAGTTGCCAGCGGCTGTCCAGGAAACTGTTGTACTGCTAATCTCTTCACATCTGCTTTTTCCTCTGAAACATACAGTAAAATAATGATATTCTTATCTTCTGTTCCCTCTTTGAGGCCGAACGAAAGATGGAACTTTTCATTTTGATGCCACTCTGCTTTGATTAGGGTATAGGATAAAGGCGGTCTTGATCTGCCTGGAAGAGAATAAAGAGCATTGACTTCACAGGGATTTCCTTCTTGTCTGAACATACCTTCTAAACAGAAACATATGATATGAATCTGACTATATGAGTTCAGTTGATTTTATCCAAACTGACATGGCTAACTGATTCAGACATCACTTTTACTTTCTGGAAAAAGCAAATGTCTTTTCTCTGTACAAGACAGGTTTTCCATCCAGACTTTAAATCTTTTTAATTGACTATGAGGATTTCTTTTCTTTGGAGGATGGTTTTCATCCTGTTTCAAAACCAGAGCTCGAGCTGGGACATCTGTCCTTTAAATCAGCTTTGGGATCTCATAGACCGCATGGATTTTCTTGCCTGCCTTCCTGTGCTTAAGAAATGGTCTCGCTCCTTCAGTACTGTGTGGATTAACCACTGCACACTGATTCACCTTGCTTCACTCGACTTCATCATTCTGCCTCTGTAGTCAGTATAAACAACCTAACCAGAAAAGAGTGAGAAAAGATTTAATAGTAATTCACCAAATCCCGTGTCTCCTCACTTCTGATGTTGTACGTTGTTTTGTTTTGCAAGTTAAAAAGTAAAACAAGATCTGTTGGTAATGCTGTTTCCAGGGCCCTCAAACTATTAAATTGTTTTAGTCATGTAGCACACTGTGAAGAGATTCCAAATTGTCATTAGAAATGCCTTTTTTCACCTCTTCATATTTGCAAAACCGAAGAAACCTAAATATTGTAAAATAAATACTCAAACGTTCCATAGACATTTGAAAGTCTGCAGAATCGCTAAACAAATTTAACGTTAAAAGATTAAAAGAAAGTCCTGACTGGGAACTCAGTGTAAAGGAATCAGAGGTGGTCTAAAACTGTTTAAACAGCATTGGAACTTTTTGAATGAAATATATTAATCTTGAATTCATCATTGCATATTGATTTGATAATTTTATAGATGAATACACATCTAATTACAAACAAGAAAAAATTAAATCTAATTTTACAGAAAAATCTTTTTTAAAAAAAGCTTCACCAATAGCATGACTTTTTGTTGAGGTTTTATTTTAAAGCAACTGTTTTCATCATATTTTTTAAAAATGAAAGAGTTTTCTTTATCATTTTTATTAGCCCATCTACTGTAAAGTACCGCTGTATTTCCTTTGGTGTGCTTAGCTCTACTCTGTGCCTACACCATATCAGGGGATGAAGCTGTCTGTTCAGGTGATTGACACAAGCCCACATTAAGAGGTGGTTTTGGAAATTAGTCCGTGGAGACCCTTTGGAGCTGAGCTGGAGAAGGAGGCCTGTCTCTGAGAGGAGCTGTGCCTTTTTAACCCCACTCATTTGTATGCCGATGCGCGAGAGGCAAGCTGCTCTCTAAATGGCTGAGGCATTCTGGCTGGTACCCCCTCGACACGTTCCTGCACAGACAGACCCCGTGGAGAGCTGCCAACAATATGCAGCCCAGAATCCTCAAATTACAATGGGCCCAATTAATAATCACATAGTTATTTCATATTTTATACACTCGTACAAAATTCAGAGTAACAAAGTCTCTATTAGAAATTATCAGTGTGTGTTTTCTCCTGACCATGGCAAAGCTTTACCTTAACACCATGAACTTTGCGTTCTCTTTTCCTTGGAATGTTAGAATTTGGGATATTTTTAATGATGTGGTAGCTTGACCATTCTTTCACCCTCTTTTTAATTCACCATTATGGGCAGATGTGTTAAAAATACATAATAATGGGACTGCAGAGGGACAGCCATGAAATTTGAATGAGTGTTGGAGGAAAGCAGCATGAAATAAAACATATAGCTGCTCCATATAAGGCATTACTTTGGACCATTTAAGACATTTCATAAAGTTTTAATAGTTTAGTTAGCAGCTTAAATTTTGGGTTTGGACAGTAACAATTTTTTTTTTGTCTTTTTTGGCATAAACAAACTTTCTAGCTGCACAGAAAATGTTACCTTTATTTAATTTTACATTCTATAATAAACATTTGCCATTGACTAAAAAAAAAAAAAACATTGAACCTTTTTAAAACTTTTCTTCAGTCATATTAAAGCTTGCTGTGCCGACCAGTTATATACATTTTCATGTACCACACCAGATGTAAAAAATCGTAAATTAACTAAAAGTTGCAAATAAATTATATATTTGGACTGAACTCGTGGAACAAGCACAACACAATTTCAATTTGAGACTAAAAAGGGATCCATAAGATCTCTGTGTGGAGAGCTTTCAATGGCAAATTACAGGAAGACTATAAAATATTTAAATACCTTTTACACTTGAAAATTTTTATCTGTACGAATGTAAAAATTAAAATTAACATGTCCCATGTAACATGTTAATCAGGTCATACTGTATTTTAACTGTGCAATAGCCAATCCACTTTAATCTAATCGCATTTTGTGTTCAATGTTTTGTTATATTAGATTACGCCAAATGACAGACAGATTCAGAATGGTCCACTGCATATCAGTGAAGAACAAATTTTAGATTTTGACGTGTTCATTTAAAACTTGTTAATCAGATATAAATATGCAAAACGGCTTCCCATGGGCCTCCATTGAAATGCTAATACAGGGTGCAAGAAAAGGTGGGGTGAATATAGGTTCTGATGCTGCAAAATCACAGTTATATTACTGTTCTTATCTCATTAAAATATGAAAGAGATCAGCTATGTTACAGCAACCTTTTTTAATGTAAATACTATGATTTGAAGAGGTTTGACATTTATAAATTGAAATTCTAATTTCAAACAAAAAAGCTTTTCAAGATTGTTTCTTTTTTACATAAAAAGATGGTTTTCCACCTTTCCTTTTCTTTGTTTCCCTTCTGATCTATCTGATGCCAAATGTTAAACTGATTTGTGTTTTAACAGACCTTATAAATGTGCTACTGTGAAGCATTTGAAATCAGGTGGGAGTATAGTGGGAGGCCTTAAGTGTAGTGGATTATGAAAGATAAAATTGTGAAGTGTGCTTGCATGTGTAATGCATTAAATCAATCTATAATTGTCTGAATAACCTTCCTATGCAAAGACGTGGTTAGGTCAAATTAAGGTAATAATATTCTCTAAAGCCTAAATCTATTTGGCATGGGAATACCATTTCCCTGAAGCATTTTAAATGTTTGACTCTTTCTGTGGTTGTGTTCAGACAGCTTTGTAAAAATGTCCACACCACTTAAACTTTTTCACATTTTATTGCGTTACCATCACAAAATACAGATCCCACAGCCTGATGCTGTCGCCACTGTAAAGGTGGTGGGTTCTTGGTGTACAACTACATGTAATATGACATGTACCTAATACAGTTTAGTTTGACAAAGTTCTACTGTCTACTATCTTCTTCCACTCGCAAACTGTTGCAGACCTATGGCACTGGCACAGAATAGCTGTATGGAGTCTTAATTTGAATTACACTCTATTTCCTATTTCAGTGACTTATGAAGGTATAAGTATAAAATACTACAGTAATCAAACTTTTAGCTGTAGTTTTTCACTGTCAAAAAACAACTACAAAGTAGTTTTTTACTGTAGCTTTTTTACTGTTGCCTTTTTTTCCCAGTAAAACATGTAGAAAACCAATTTCTTCCCATTAAACTACACCAAAAACTGCAAAATTTGAAAAGTTGAAGAGATAGTCAATAGTTTTGCAAAACACTGTAAATTAATCTAATTAAGACTTAACAATTCAGTTTAATTACATGCTAATTTGTTATTATGTAGTATCTTTTCATGTAACCTAATGGTCAGCAACCAAAACAGCCAACTCCAAATCCCCCTGTGTTGGTAGCACTAGCAACTTAAAGGGGCAGTGTTCTGTATTTTTAAGGTACATACTGCTTATTATGCCTAACCAAGTGACCTTCACTGATAAACATGCTGTACGCCAAACATGACTTCCTCCTGGCTCCTGTCTCTTTAAGAAGCTCTTTCTTTTTCTGAGAGTCTACCTTCACAACAGTGCTTCACATTATCCTATTTACAACTGGGCGTTGGACTGAGAAGTACATGATGAACTCAGCAGACGTGCAGTCCTACCAAGTGTTTGCAAATGATGTTCCTGCCAGTCTGGTGGAGCTGAGTACATTAGATGTGGGGATCGGACTCCTCTTTACCTCTTTTTGAACAACATTGCTGTATCAGTGATAAAATAACAACCTCCCCCCCAGTACCCCCCCAAAAAATACAATAAAAAATTAAAGAAAAGTTCAGGTCAAGTGAATTTTCTGCATTTTGGCAAAAATAAATATCGAATAACTATTTCTTCTGTCATTCCAGATAGCCTGCCCTACATTAAGAAAATATTTCTGCACAGATATCCATAACCCTCAAGGTTATGAATATAACTTCTACATCCTCACCACATTATCAGTGAAAAAAAATAAAATAAAATAAAAAAAACACATCATGGTGTCCTTGGTGATAAGTCAAAATCAGTGGCAAATTGCACATTGAAAAGCTTTGTAACTTAGTTTGTATTATTCATTTAAATATTATGCCTAACACTTTTTACTTTGAAAGGCAGAATCACAAAGATTATGCATTTGAGGGACTAGTCAACAATTTCTGCAAAGTTGTACTTTTATATCTACTTTTAATGTTAGCTTCCATTTTTTAAATCTTGCCTCATCCTGTATTTCCATAGACATAATGAATATAAATGCAATATATAAAAAAAAAACCTCTGGTGTATCTCTGTTGTGGTTAATTTAATAAGTGAGTTATTCTTTACAGTTTTACAGGTCAAAAGATAAAGCTAAAATCCCATCGGAGACCCTGGGATTCATAATTAGTTTATTGATGCTGAGTGGCCAGCTCTACATTTCTGCTTTACTCAATTAGCCTAAAAGTTGCTATAAAACATCTCAGACCTATAAAAGCATTATATTTCACAAAAGTTGGTTGCTGTACACCTTGGAGATCAGAAGAAATAATAAAAGTTATATCTACAAGGAAACCCAAAGATACAGGTGATATGGCTCACAACCCAGTGTACCATTACATCAGGACAGCAGAGACACAACCATTTGGGAAGAAACATAAAAATCAAAAGTTTTGGCCTAATTAAGTTTAGCACTGAACTTGGGTGACCTGTACATAGTGAAAGTGCCCCACTGTGTTTCCATTCTCTACTGGTTTCTGATTTGCAGCTTCTGATTTGGTACTAAGCGAAAAAACAATTTCAGGTTTCACAATAACAGAATTTATTATTTAAAATTCAAAATCTAAAATAAATATATTGAATGAAGGTGAAATTCAAACTTCAGTTTGTGTTTCACACACAATACCAAGGAACCGTTTTCATTGCTTACTAGAGTGGCTTCATAGGACATAATAACTGTACAATATTTGCTTTGTTTTTAGTGCAGACAACATAAACAAAAATGTCATCTTACTTTTGTTCATCAAGGCCATGGAATATTATTCATTTTTAGCAACTAAAGATGAAATGTGGCGTCTTTCCAGAATAAGAAAATATATTACATCTGAAAATGCACAAAAGAAATGCAAGAGATTAATTAAAAGAAACATGGCTGTTTCTTTTAAACAGCTGCACAAGCAAAATACAAAGAGCTAAATCACACAATACTTATTTAAAGCATGTGGAAGTACTACATAAATTATTTTATAAACGCTTACATTCCTTGGCAATATCTCAGCTCATCCTGCAGTATACAAATAATCTACAACTTATCCTTGCACACAGAAAATGGCTGCCCTGCACCACACATGCAGGTCTTCAGTACCGACCATTTCAGAAATATACCATTTTATTACAATACTGACTGCATAGAGGGTTCTGGAAAGGAGATGGGGATTTGAACAGAAATATTGGTGATGGAGAGCTGTGAATAGAAATGAGAGGTAGTCTTACTTAGTAGAGTGAAAGAGGAACGCCAGGGGAAGAAGACTGGAATTCGGGTAGTGTGTAATCTGCCATGAGGTGATGAGGATGTCAAAGATGGATAGGCCGAGGGTGAAGGACCAGTGTTGGAGGGTGGGCAGCTTGCAAGAAAGATTTTAAATTTGAGGATGGTGAGGGCTGCAAGTCCCTCACCATGGATGGTTCTTTCTTGAAAGGTTTGGTTAGGTGACTCCAGAAGTGACTTCAGTGAGGAAGAGTACAAAGCATGTTTTTAAAAGTGATTGGCAAATGGTTTCAATGGTGCATGGTGGGGTGAAATCAGAATGCATATCAGGAGACTTAGACATTGGTGTCACAGTTCTTCATCGTCAATCATCACCTGGCACTAATCAAAGAAAATTATAGACCTGATTAGTTGCGATGCAAAGGTAAATGCAAAGGTGGTCATTCATATAAGAACTGCCACTGTTTTATGTTTTCCAACAAAGCAATTTTTATGTCCGAGCTAAATAAGCATCACAAAAGAAAGATGGAAACCTGATAAGGGGTAAAGCGTGTTTTTAGTCCAGTCAATTTTACAAAACGTTGCCCTTTAAAACAATCTAACCTGTACTAAAATTGTTCTTCATAGCCTTACTAGAGTTTATTTTACACGTTATAACTTATAAGACCTTCTTACTAAGTGCAGATTTTGTTACTGGTCAGCTAAAATTTTATTGACAATTTGTACATTTTTCTCTTGCATACTTAATCCTATTTCATGAGAAAAAAACACTATTTCATGAGTGTGTGAAGGACCATTTTCCCTCTCTGAAGTGGAAAATGTTCTGTTCAAAACCTCTTCATTAACTAACCACCAGATGCCAGCCTCAAAAAAGTGCTTATACCAAAGATAACCACATTCCCATGCTTTTACATTCATTTGGGGAAGCACCACACAGATGTTTTAATGCTTTGTAAAAAGTGCACTGGGAACACTAGAAAAGTCAAGTTTAGTGTAATTATTCATTTCGCCTTCGCAAAGACTGGTGAGTGCAGAGTAACCCTGACCAGTCCCTCTAGAGAGGTGTTTCTGTTCCTGTTGTGTACAGGCACTTAACCAGACTTACAGACATTAGGCACCCATGACTTTACTTCCAATCCAAATTTGACTTCCACAGTACTCTTCATTAAAATTTTACAGGTCAAAAATTTAAAAGGCCGTTAAAGAAATGTTCTTTTTCATTACATGTGACAAAAAATGAGGAGGTCAACCAGTGGCATAATGGGCACAGTAATTAGGTACTCACGGTTTGATATAGTGTGACTCTTAACCAATGTAAGACTAATTAATCAATATTTTAATTATTGGACCTTGTAATGATGATTTTGTTACATTCATCTGAATGGTGTTGCCAGAGTGGTCTCCTCTGTCATCATTAACAAGACAACGGAGGCTTCTACTGTGTTACATGTGCCTTCATTTGTGTTACCAGCTAACTGCCAGCTAATAAAGATTTTATATTGTTGGTTTTAGCAATTACTTCATAAAGAATTGTGTCTTATTAAATTGTACTTTCTTCATTGTCACTTCCAGTTTTGCACAGCTCAAGACTGAAGTTTTTGCTCATTCTTAATGGCAAAATAGTTTTAATTTTGCCATGTAGGTCAGAATAAATGAAGATCCACCACATATTCTCAGCATGACTTAAAAAATTATATATTTGTTACTTTGTAATTATGTTGTTTATTTGGTAAATGGCAAATAGACTGAACTTATATAGCGCTTTTCCAGTCATTTTGATCAGTCAAAGTGCTTTACACTAGAGTCACATTCACCCATTCACACACACATTCATACAACGATACGCAGACCAGTAGGCAATTTGGGGTTAAGTGCCTTGCCCAGAGGCACATCGACATGTGACAGGAGGAAGCTGGAATCGAACCTACAACATTCCAATTGCAAGACGACTACTCTGCCACACAGCCACAGTCGCCCTGTGTATTTTTTTTATATACTTTAGTCTTTGGAATACCAGAATTTGAACAAAGTTTAACTTTCTGACTAATAAGTCTCCATATATATACATAAAAATTCCCTTCTCACCCACCGCAGGTGGTTCTTATCTCTGAGCTCGGGTCCTCTACCAGCGGCCTGGGAGCTTCAGGGTCCTGCGCAGTATCTTGGCATATATTTGCCTGGTGAAAACCAGCCCCTGGTCCTACACTTTGGTTCATACAGAACATCTTGGCTGTCAGCTCTCCAGAAACAATTGGTTTTAATTTGACCCAATTTCTAACATTTGCCCATGATGTTTGTAATCATCTTAAGAAGCTTACCGTAAATTACCTGTGCTGTAAACAAACAGAAAGAAGTACCAATTAGAATGAGGTGGCTGTTAATGTTAATTTGATATTTGAAAGTGTGACCAACAAGGACTCATTGGCTTCATTCACCTCCTTCAGTGCCATTCTTACAACCTTAGGCAGACTCCACAGTTCTAAAACAGCGCAGACAAGTGTTCACAACTTCCCCATCTGTTTGCCAATTGGCCAGTCAAAAACTGACCAGACCCAATCAAAGTCGAGGTGAGAAATATCAGACTATGCTGGAAAGAATTATTTCTTTTTTTCACAGGAAGGCAATAACTAGATTAGTGTTTCTTGGTCTTCATGATGTTGTTAGTTTACTGGTGCGCTTTTCAAGGCATCAGTTTAAATAAGATTGAATATATTCAGGTGACAACAATTTCAGACATTTGTCCAAAAATGTTTCAAGTGAAACATTATTTTCACTCCACATAACATGTATGCACTGCTTTGTGTTGGTTTAATATTTAAAACAAAATACCAACATAATGGATACAAGTTTGTGACCGTATGTTAAAACCTGATGTGCATAATTTTCCAAAAGGATTACAGCTTTTAATTTTTAACTATAATTAAGTTAAATGATTAGTAACATAAGTGGCATATAAATACCACTAAACATCTTCTGCACAGATCATGATGCCAAACTCAGGCTTAAAAAATATATATAATAAATTGCATACAAATATATGTGCATGATTGCAGGCAAGACTACCCAAACAAGCTTCAGCTTACATTTCCAAAGCATTTTAATTTGGAGGCTTGATACAATGCTTTTATATGCCAAAACCTCTCATCTTCTTTTTGGTTACTCAGAGGGTTTGAGATTTTCTAAAAGTCGGGAGGTGGAGGGGGGTCGTATTAGCAGACCTATGAAGTGGAAGAACAAGCAAGGTTAATGAGCAAGAGAAGACAGAGCAGCACTGACACAGAAAGGCGAAAGCAAAGCGAGGTGAAAAGGAATGCCTTTGTCTTTTGGTAAAGCAATAAAAACAGCCAAAAAACATTCATAATTTTTCTGTTTCTAATTCTTAAATGTAGTGTTACAGTTTTGTGCACTTAGACATTCGGAGAAGAAAAAAAAAATATGTGCAAGTAGTTTTATTTCCCCGTGAGATATGCCTCCTTAAATGGAATTACACAACTCGTTTGAGTGTGGCCTGTGAGTGTCAAGCTACATCTTAACAACAACTGGCGAAACTCTGTGGAGCTCATCTCCACTGAGGCAGAACTAAAATCTGGAAATAATCAGCTAGTGGGGAACATGAGAAATTCTCCAGAAAACACTTTAACGCCACTGGAGCCCACTGCTCCTCAAGATTGGATTCAGGTACCTAATCCCAGGCGGCAGCTGCCCACCCTCCCCCTTGCTTTTCTTTCATACAGTGGAGCGCAGCAACCACGGGGTGTCAAAGGGGGCAGAGAGACTGCTGTGGCTGACACCTGCTGGGCGCTATAAATATAAAAAAACTGGAGCTGCCATTGTTAGTTTGTACTGTAGTTCTCTCTCCCAGGCCACTCTCTCTTGTAGGCTGATGTGTACTTTAATGCTTGCTGAAGGCTTCTGCCATCACCAAAGATAAGCAAGCATCCAAATGACTCAACTGATTCCACACAACAGCAACGATCCCCAGCCTGGATGGCAACAAAAAACTGTCATTGTGTTCCACTCAAAACAAAGGCAAGAATCCACCCTAAACTTTATATTTCTGATGGATAATAGGTTTCAAATTTAGTACTTTTTAACTGAATGAAAAATATAAATATGTTTTTCAAAAATCAAAAGATGGAATTGATATCCCTACTAGTCCTCTCTTCTTCAATTCTTATGACTTTGATTCTTATTGGTAAGTTATTGTGTTCTTCTGAGCTTGACAAAAGTTCCTATTGTCATATTGGGATATTTGCATGTAGAAGTTTAAGGAAATATATTAATTTAATACAATTTCGGAATAAGGCTGTAACATTACAAAATGTGAGAAAAGTGTAGCAACGTGAATACTTTCGGAATGCACTGAATGATTGAATGTTACAGAGCAGATAACCAGTACATTTTATGTTTTTATCATCTAACAAGCTGTACTTCATATGAAAAAGGGGGGAAGTCCAAGAAATCTGCAATATCAGTCAGTGATAGAATGACTTCACGATGACTAAGCCTGGTAAGATACCAACATCCGTATTTCTTCTGTGGAAAAGAACTATAATTTCAGTGCAAGTCTTTCCATGTAACCTATCTTTCATCTCCCCCTTTTAAAGCGAGGAGAAATAATGTGATTTGTTGGACATGTTCTGGCAAAAAAAAATAATAATAATTGTATAAATGTCTGAGCTTGTGTTAGAGGGAAAGAAATAAAGTGAAGATGAGCAATAAGTGATCAAAAAAATCAGTAAAAGACTTTCAGCTTTTTGTTCTCACAGTTTTATGAGAGAATTCCTTGAAACATATTTTCTACATTTTGTTGAAATCACAACTAAGCACTTATTTGTTCCACACAGAGGTGTTTGCTTTCTGGCTTTTTCTCATCTCCCCTTGCTCTTTGACTCTGTTGTATCCCACGCCATGGGTAGACGTGGTCCTTACAGATGATCTCCTCTGGATTTCCAATTTGCAGAGCTCTGACTGCTACAAGGGAGCAGCAATATGCTTTAGCAGGACAGACGAAGCCAAACTGGTACACTCTACAGCTGTGACACCTCCATTTCATGATATTGTCAGTTTGTTGGAGAAAAAGTGGATTAACGTCATTTTCAAGGAGTCTCACAAAGCAAATCCTGACTTCAAACATGAAAAGGATTCTTATTAAGATGGTCATCTCTGTCATCTGTCAGAGGGGAAGAAGACATGTAGCTGTAAAACACAGCAGAGGGATTATCTAAACCAGCCTTGAGATACTGAGGTTTATTCACACCTAACCAGCTTCAAATAGCGACACCTGAATGTGTTCTGGAATTGTAATGCCTGTGTGTATGTTTTTTTGCTGGACCCTCCCCCATGGCCTTCTCCTCCCATTGATTTTCCCAAGGGATACCCCGCTGAGGAAACGACAGGGCTGCTAAAATGTACAAAACCAACTCACAGCAGGCTTTGGCCTCCATTCTCTTCTTATGGATTTAATGCTCGATGTGAGCTAAGAGAGATAAAATAACAAATAAAAATAAGTTCTGATCACTGTCACAAACCGTACACTGTGTTTTGATTAAAGGTCTGTGAATGTTCACATGTATCTCATTATGTAAATGATCAAATTAGGATCTTTGTAGAAGGTAGATTGCAATGTATGTGTTTAATTAAAACAAAGAATCCCTATTTATGTTATTAATTTTTCATCTGATTCTTGATGCTGAAATGTTGTGGCCTACATAATTATGAGGAAGACTGCTGACTTGACAATTTTCCTGTAGAGAGTCACTGACTCACTGCATCAGCAGGGCAAGACACAAAAGAAGATGACTGTTCACAGGGTGATGTATTCAAGAATATAAAAGGAAAGTTTAGTGGAAGAAAGGAAGCTGGTAGAACATGACCAAGGACAAAAAAAGGGCTATGCTGTTGCATGGTGGCACAAAGTCTTCTTTTCAGAATTGTGAAGATGTACAACTGTGTTGTTTCATCAGGCCTTTTAAAATAATTTTATATATATATATATATATATATATATATATATATATATATATATATATATATATATATATATATATATATATATATATATATTTTTTTTTTTTAAAATACACACACACACATATATATATAGATAGATCTATCTATATAAATACATATATATATATATATATATATATATATATATATATATATATATATATATATATATATATGTGTGTGTGTGTATTTAAAAAAATATATATATATATATAAATATGTATGTATATTTACAAAAAAATTATATATATATATATATATATATATATATATATATATATATATATATATATATATATATATATATATTTTTTTTTTTTTTTTTAAAGAATGATTAAAATATACAACAGTACTGTAAATTAATTATGACCTTTAGTGATTCACAACAAGATTCCAGTTAAACTATTTTACTAAATACAGCTCAATGATCAACCACAATGTATGAAACCATTTTAAAGTGGCTTTAAAGTTGTGGCAGTTCAAAGTGACCCAGTGCTGTAAGATATTCAGAACGATCCAGAGCAAGGTCAGTGTTTAAGTATATCTCCATGTATCTGCACAGAGGGAGACAAGGATACCACACATTTCATCGAGGACCACTGGAAGGGACAATGTAGAGCCATGACTTGTCTAGACACCTGCTACTCATCCTTAGCAGAACAGATCCTAACAGCCTTGCGCTGAAATAAATCTGTGACCCAGTCTGCGTATTTATCAAAGACTTAGCAGATTCCTTCAGCCCCATCGAAGCAACTGCTTTGTAATATATTCATTTTACATTGTGATACATTCCACTTGCCCAGACGAGTCTGGCTGACCTGCATTGCAAAGCCAGCCGGCTCCCTGCCCGCCACACCTGGGGCCCGTAGTTGGCGTGTGGCTGTCACTGGCCATCGCCATGCCATGCGATTGATGACAGCTATTCACTGATGAAGCTGTATTCATCATTCCTGTCCAGGGCTGCACTGACCAGATGGACCCTGACCATCCATCCACTGTCAGGGACACATCTGCTACCGGTGTTGCTTAGAGTACTAACAAGTCACCTGCTCCCTGAAAGGCTGGTGTCAGCCATGAAGGCAGGAATGCTGTTACATGCTGCCTGTTCAAGACAGAAAAAAAAATAACTTCAATGAAGAAAAAGATTGTTTCCCAATTATGTGGAATTTTACTCAATATGATGCTACCATCAAGGTGTAAGCTGTATTTTGAGGTATGTTGCTTTTGCTGAATCATTTTGTCAGCTTGTGTTTGGATATGGGAACAATAATTTCCAAAGAAATTCACTCCTAAATGTCCAGCTATTCAAATAGCAGGTGATTTTTTTCAGCTCCTTTCCCTCAAGATTTTCTGGTAGAGATGGGAATTCAGGGTTCAATCAGTTAACCAATCAATCAATGATGACAAGTTGAACTAGTTCAGATGGAGCAAAGTGGCCTCACACCATTACACTACCACCATTATATTTATTTTCCTGAAATTCTTTGTTAATTTTGTGTAACAGGAATCGCTTCTTCCAAAAAGCTTCACTTTTATCAACCCACTGAATATTTTCCCATAAATCCTGAGTTGCTTTCAGATTAAGTATCAGCAGGTCAGTAAATTATTTATCACCTCTCTATATCATCACCTGAAAACACTGAAAACAGTGTATGATGAAAGTGAGAGCATCATAATAAGGTGCAGATGTGCCAGTGGGTAACCCACTCAGCCGATTTATGGATGAAACTTTCTGTATGTTGTTTATTCTGCTCACTTATCTACTCGCAGATAGGGAATTTGGTACCATTGCTGACATCAATGGGACATTTTTAAATGCTTCATGTAGTCCAGATGTCACAAAGGAAGTCCTGTGAGGTTCGTCATTGTCTTGAGACTCAGTTGTAATCACCTTATGCAGCGAGACTGACAAAAGAGCTCTCCAGCTTGATTGGAAGTATTGATCTTATGGCAGGTCCACCCAGACAACTTGGAGATGCACACTAACAGCTTACACTTTCAAAAACATCTCTTCATCTGCCCTAATCACCTGATCAATAATTAGCATTAGAACAGCAAAGCCTTCAGCCATGTGTTACTTGCGCCAGGTTTCAGCTGCTTGCTGCCTCTGTTCTGTTTCCCACAGGAGAGAATTCTGCTGAGTAAAGCCAATCTGAGAGACTGGGGCAGGGAGGGCAGGTTGGAAGCCCAGGCAGCAATGACTTTCAGTTTCTAAGCCCCACCCAGCAAGCTCTGTCCACCCTTCTTCAATGTCGTGCAAGATCGGCAAGATTTCTGTCACCTTCATATGTGGCAATCTGCCAGCTGCTCTTGGAACCAAAATTTATCTTCACAGCATCCTTTCGAAGCAGCGTGAACTTGTTAATCTTCTGATAATTAAGGCTTTAAAGGAATCAAAACTCAGATCTGAGAACAGGCACCAGGACAGAGTTTTCATTTCAGTAAAAAATATTTTGTACATCTTTTAAAATAGACAAAACCAGATATTTATATGTGAATGAATGGAAAAGATAAATTAGACGAAAAAAAAAAAAAAAAAAATATATATATATATATATATATATATATATATATATATATATATATATATATATATATATTTTTTTTTTTTTTTTTTAAGTATCTATATATATCTATATATATATATATATATATATATATATTTTTTTTTTTTTTTTTTTTTTTTTTACACATACATTTATTCTGATGCATGCCTGATTCAAAACTCTGCAATCAAAAGGGCAAAGATTATGTTGTCCACCGTGTTCCAAATTATTATGCAAGTGATACATTCTCAGATTTTCTTACATGGTGAATGCAAATGGTGGTCATTATAATTTTCAAGTCATGAACTATTACAGTAAAAATCAAATTTTACTCAACATCGCCCCCAATGAGAATAGTGATTTTCCAAAAATAAAAACTCAAAATGCACTGTTACAAATTATTATGCACAGCAGATTTTCTAAACATTTTTATGAATTATAAAGAACTGCAAATGGTCATTCTTTGAATGTGCAGCATTAAATGGTTACATGTACTAAAATGAAAAGCTACTTCAATCAAAAACATCTTAACAGACCGAGTTACTTGTTAACATAGGACCCCTTCTTTGATAACACCTGCATAATTCTTGCATCCATTGAACTTGTGAGTTTGTGGATAGTTTCTGCTTGAATTTCTTTGGAGGATGTTAGAATATCTTCCCAGAGCTGCTGCTTTGATATGAACTGCATTCCACCCTCAGATCGTCTGCTTGAGGAAACTCCAAAGGGTCTCAATAGGGTTGAGGTCAGAGGAGGATAGTGACCACACCATGAGTTTCTCCCTTTTTATGCCCGTAGCAGCCAATGACACAGTGTTATTCCTTGCAGCATGAGATGGTGCATTGTCGTGCACGACGATGATTTTGCTATGGAAGGTAAGGTTCTTCTTTCTGAACCTTGAAAAAAAGTGATCAGTCAGAAAGTCCATATATTTTGCTGAGGTCATTTTCACACCTTTGGGGACTCAGAAGGGGCTGACCAGCTCTCTCCAAAAACACCTAAAACAAATATTACCACACATTATCAGCTGAAGCATCATTTTGCACGTTTTATGTAGACAATAGTTACGGAATGGCAATCTGAAAACTAAATTTAATTCTGATTATTCTACTTGTGCTTCATTTAAACTCTAAGTAGGGACATATTCGTTTGGTGCATTCTGTTAGTCATTTAATGCTTGATTATTGTTTTGTAATTAATAAAAATGTATGAAGAAAAGGGTCCTTAAACCCCAGGTTGTTTTTGTTTGTGTTGATTATAACCTGACAAGTGCAGGCTAACTCATCAACTAATTGCTAGGGGTATATAGAAAGGTTACAGAACAATTAAGAAAAATTCAACCTGCAGAAAATGGTGGCTAAATGCACATCTCTCCCTTTTTCCTACATCCACATTGACATCAATGTACAAGTTATACATTTGGCTCCTGCAACAACAAATAAAATATTACATATGTCATTTGACAGGAAAATCTGAAATCCAAATTAATATTTTCACTTTGGAAAAATTCCTGGAAAAAGAAAATCCATCTAAATGTTGCATTTTTCCCTCAGGCCCCCCTTTTTTATCAATACGGGTTTTTTTCTTTCTTTTTTTTCTGAATAGACATTGGGCTTTTGTTACTCTGCCTACCTCGAGGCCACATCTTGCTGGAGACGTGCCAAATGTGTTCCACTTGTTGAGTCCATCACTTCCTCCAAAAGCCAACAGGAGCACACAGATGGACCTGCACGAGTGCACACAGCACTCCCTCACAGGCTTAGATGACTGCATTGTTATTATGTGCAATTCAGGAACAAACATGACTACTCTGTAGCTCTCAGCAAGATGTGTCTCAGTACCCCTGCTTTGTTGAGAATGGTTCAGTCATCATGCCTTTAACTTCTGGTAAACAGTTATAGCTGCAGCTCTACCTGTCTTGGATTGGCAGCTGTTGCACTACACACGTCAATACTGTGTAGTGGGAAAGAAAATGTATACATTATATTATTTTATTATGAATGTCATTCAGAACTGTGTGCTAAATGCTCTACATGATGTTAAACTGTAGACCAAATGATAGCTCACAAAAAAAAAATAAAAAAAAATAAAAGGATGTTAAAAAATTGTCCTATGGCTCTTGCATCCAAACTAACTAAAAATATTCTTACAATCAAAAATAGTCTTTAAATGAAACTAGATTATGAACAAATAAATTGATATTTTCAGTTCTAGATTATATTATGGAATATTCTGTCTTGTAAAGTAATTTTAAGCAAGAGCTATGGCAGGCTGTCTGAAGATGACTGCATTTTGTGTAGTGTGTGCTTATAAAGTGAGAGAAAATGAAATCATAGAAAAGAAGCCATTGGCCAAAGATAAAATACAAACAACGAATGAACAATATCTGAACGTCATGCCTTTAGGGTGTTGATTATCTATTACATGCAAAGTTGTCAGCTCACAGAATTTTGGCAAGCAAATGCAAAATGTCAAACTGTGTGTGACATAATGCAATCTTCAACAACATATTTCTTTCCATTTAATCTATTTAAGTTCCATGTACACAAACAGTAATATAAAGTTACAATGTGTGCCCTATGTATCTTACAGTAAGACAAACTGTAAGAAGTGCAAGTATATGCTTTCTTTCAGTGATTTTGATGTCCATAGGCAATACAATACATAGGGTATACTTCTATGTCCAGTTAAAAGACTTTAGTCACGAAGTAACTAGGCAGCATTCAGCTGAACTACTAAGTAAAAATAAGAATATATGAAAGAACTTAGGAATCAAAGCAAATTATAAAAGGGTAGAAACGGATTAATGAAGATTTGTTTTGAAATTGGAAGAAAACTGAAACAAAACAAAAACAATAAAACAATGCAGTAATATCGCAGTTGGGTGTGAGGATGTATTTTTAAGAACTAACATTTGTTTCAAGAAAATAGAATGAGGCTAAATTAGATTTAAAACTATAGAAACCACAGTTGGTATGTGGGCTATTATTTTAAATCGAAAATTCTTTATTTACTTTACAGCAAATCAAACTGTGATGTACATAAGCATCACAGTTTGTGATGCCTACCAGATTGTAATGTGATTCCCTTGTCAAAATCATGTGTGATGTTGTTGTCATGAAGTGTTGAAGGCAGAAATAGGCTCTTAAAGAGAAAAATGTCAAATTGTCAGATTTATTCTCAGTAATGTCATTTCTTGATTGTGATATGGAATGGCACTACACACCTAGAAAATATATAATACTACTCTTTAAACAACCATCTCATTATGCAAGCAGAAATGAAAGTAAAATATGTTTTTAATATATATATATATATATATATATATATATATATATATATATATATATATATATATATATATATATATATATATATATAGATATATATATATATATGTATATGTACAGCTTATGTTCTTAAAAATTTACAATTGCTCTATATTGCCAAATTAATTACTAATTTACTTTCTGTTTAACTATGTCAATTCTGACATCAGTTATGTCAGAAGGACTGGTCCAATATGCCAGCAAACTATTTAGATGTTTGTGGTAGAGTACTCACTTTTTTTTTTTTTACCCAAGTCATTCAGTGTAAAAGATAATTCTACCAATTACAAATGAAACATATGTGTGAGTCTTTGTAAAATCTGGCCTATATGACTGCATATATCAACTGAGATGAATTCAATATGTAACAATGTATCTGTTATCTGTTGTAGCCAACTGTGTTGGTGCCCATGTGTTAATGCGTGTACATGTGTGAGTGGGTGATTCTGAGCATGAGCTTGAATATATGTCAGTGTGTGTTTGCCTATATCTGTGTGTTTGCACCTGTTGATGTGTTTGTTGATGCCTGGTCTGTGCTCCTCTCCTCATGCGCAAGCACTCAAGAGACGCCTGCGCTAATGGAAGCTGAAGCTGTCATGGTGGTATTGATTGCTCAGACCTGCAGATTATTGCTCTGAAGAGTGACCAACAACAACCCACTGAGGTTGAAAAAAAATAAATAAATAAAACTTCTCTAACCAACAGGAGTCCAGCCGCTCAGCCCTGAGAAGCAACATGTTTAATTGTTTGTGGTGTTCTCCGGCCCCTGCAGCTCAGGGCCCTGAGGGAGAAAGGCAAGTCCAGGGCCTGACCTTTCCCTTCCATTGCCAGCCTCATTCACGTGTAGACTAGGAAATGTATCAGTGCTTCACACTACAACATTGCTCCAATTACCAGATACAAACAAAATCTGAGCCCTTATCAAATGGAATAGAAACATTGCATCCAGAGGCCATGAGGCAGCCAATGCACAGTTTGGTAAAAGTGGATCCAAAAATTGTGCATTTTAAGATTTATATTCATGGTTTGTCCACATTTTACATGACACAATTGCATACTTTTCGAGACTAAAGTTCCCAAAATTCTCTGACCTTCATAACCAATGCTTACATTTATGTTTAAAACGCACAACACTGAATCTAATATTTTTACAGTGGTCAAGCTTTTCATGGGGTAATATGTCGGTGATAAGGACAGATGGATGGATGTTTTAAATAAAACGGCACACTTTTCCGGACAGCACAATGCTCCTCCACGAATGATATAAACTGTCTGTATTTATCCTACCAAAATAGCAATATGCTGTGGAGTATATTAATTTATGCTAGCCAAAAAGGATTTGTGGGCTTTCTAACTAAAAGTCAGCTCAAGTTAGAGATCATCCTAAACACCTACATTGATTGCTGAACAAAAATGGAGAGAGGTGCATTAGGAGAGTCAGGTCCATGTTGGCAACACACTCGATCAGCATTCAGCTCAGTTGTTTGCAATTATAATGAATATTAATGACTGTTTTCTCATACATAATATTCTCATAATGACTCCACAAAGTAAATGCGGCCCTCCTAAACAACCATTTATCATAACTACATACCACAGCAATAATACTGTCAACTACTGCAAAAATAGAGCCATCAGTTACGCTCTTCAAAGTCTAATGTGTAAGCATATATATGTCAAAATGAACTGAGAAAAAAAAACAACAACAACTACATCCTGCATAAAATTGCATTAAATATTAAAGCCACTGACTGTAAGATGAGTATCATCCTCCTATTATTTTCCTTTATCACTCTACTCTTTATTAATTCTGGCAGCAAATGCATTTTTACACACACAATATATCTTTATATTTCTCTCTAACTGTCATTAACCATGTGCATTACTAAACAAAATGTAATTGAGGGTTGCTTATGTGCTCAAGATTCGCCCCTCCACCCTACCCCCCTTTTCCTTCCATCAAATACCTTTTCCCGAGGGCCATTAAAACAGCAGTGAAGCCAGGCTCAATCCACACAGACATTATCTGCGAGCGGCTGAACCCTGTTTGGGAATTGGTAAAGCGTACAGAGAAATAGACTTGGGACAGAACACCCTGGCAAATTCCATTTCACAACTGAAGTGGTCTACTTGTGAAAGATCATTTGGGTTGGAGTGAGTAAACAGAGGGGACTCCATCGCTCTCAATGACTTATGTGTGAAAGCTGGGGATTACAGGCGATCAGGAAGTCTTGGAGCTGTTTGGAGAGGAATTGCCTTGCAAAATGAATCAAACTCCGGGCACTGCGTTTCGCAAAAGCATCTGCTTTTCTCTCTCTTGTTTTGGCTGCATGGGACTTCAGGGAATCAAATGGGTCAAACTGATGAAAACTCAGCATTTTGTTTTAATTCACTAATATTTCCCAAGTAAACTAATATAGAGACCTCATTTTTGTATGTAATTTTTTAAACAATTTATTTTATTTAAGTCAGCACCTTAAAATGTATAAAATTATTGTTCCTTCACAGCTTTTTCTATTTCAGAAGTTTTGCCCTAAGCTGAAATAAAACAACATTTTTTGTTCTGTTTCTTTCTTTAAATACAAGAAATACATGGATTTCCTTTGGATGGTAAAACACATATTGCTTTGTGTTGGACTCAGCAGCTGATCCTTAATTAAGAGTGTGTTTTCCTTTCTTTTTGTCAAACCCTTGACCTTTGCCTCAGAGTCGTCAAACTTATTCTCTAACTACAACTAATTTGAAATGTCTGACCACTTGCAGAAAAATATAATCCTCATTGTTAATCCTCATCACCAAAGTTTCTGTCAACAGAACCACACAGACTGAAAATTTGGATTTTATCATTTTTTTTCTTTTCAGTGTCGTACACCTGTCCATTTCTGTGTTTATGAGAATATGCTAATGAAGAAAATATATACCTACTTCTTACTTAATTTGCATGTGATTATATCAAAGCAGAAGAAAACTTTATGAGGCTACTTAATGTCAAAAATTTAAGTAGTGAGTAATTCTGAATACAATGATTTTTTTGTGAGATGTACATTTAATTATTTTAAGTATTATTAGCTAAATTGAAACTGTGATTTTAATAAAGTTTATTAAAGTGTTTACTTGAACTCAACTTCACTTTGAAAGATGCTTTTTATTAATTTCCCCAAGCCTGAATGTGCCACATTTATCAGTTCAAACCGATATCATGTTATTTGTCAGAATAGAGAGTTAACTCCTGCCAAGGTGCAGTGCTATGTGATTTCTAGGCACATGCTGCCATTCTATAGCACAGTCAAGCAACTATGTTACCTTCAGTTATAATTCAAATGCTATATATATCAAATATGACTTATAAGACATTTAACGTTGCAATTTCTCTTTGAAAACTCCTGCTCTTTCTGAAACTCCAACTTCAGGAATTCTTCACAACATCTCTCCTCTATTAACCCTGTAGCAAAGTTTTCACCAGCGTATTATGCATCTCTCACCTCACTGGTATCTAATAAAATGAGCTCAGTATATGTGCAAGTCTATCAGGTGTTTGCTAATTACCGCTGACTAGTCTGAAGGAGCTGATTGGCAATGAAATGGGTAAAGGCTACTGTGTGAGGCGGAAGGTTGGAAGCTTAGAAACTGGAGCTGCAAGGAGATGCTGTATCTCGTAGCTGGCTCTATGTCTAGCCAGGCATTTTGCACAGCTGAGTAGTTGCCACGGGAGATTGAATTATTTGTCAAACCTGCCTAAAAGAATCAAGGCAACACTCATAATGTTATGTAAAGCTGATTTTCCATAATGCTACCCTTCTAAGCATTCGACATACAGAGGGAAGGTAATCTTTATCAAAGTAGACAATGTCTGCACAGAATAGTGCTAGATTAAGGGAAAATATAATGTAGAAAAAACTCAGTGACAACCTGGCTTAGGTGGAGATCAAATGACTTGCCCTGAAGCATCAGAAGGATAGAAAGTGAATATTGTACATGGTGTTCCAAATTATTATGCAAATTGGATTTAAGTGTCATAAAGACAACATTTTTTGGTCTGCTATTAAATTTATAGATGGCATTGTGTGTCAGGGTTCTTTGAATAACTATAATTAATTTCAGAGAGCTGGGTTGATTAGTTTGTCTGGTGAACTCAATTAAAGGAAATCTACTTCAGAAGGATGTTCCACATTATTAAGTAGGCCACAGGTTTCAAGCAATATGGGAAAGAGAAAGGATTTCTCTGCTGACAAAAATCGTCAGATAGTGTAGTGCTGTATGACAAGGTATGGAAACATTAGATATTTAGCAGAAACTGAAGGGTTATTGTACTGTGAAGAGATTTGTGGCTGAACAAAGATGGGTTTGTACAGATAAAGGCATAATGAGGAAGGTTTCTGTTAGACAAAATCATTGGACTAAGAGACGAGCTGTTAAAATGCCCTTACAAAGCAGCAAACAGTTATTTGAAGCTCCTGGTGCCTCTGGAAACTCAATGTGGAGGATCCTCCAGAGCAGGGGTGTCAAACTCCAGTCCTCAAGGCCCGCTGTCCTGCAGTTTTTTGATGTGCCACAGGTACAAAACACAGGAATGAAATGGCTTAATTACCTCCTCTTTGTGTAAATAAGTTCTCCAGAGCTTTGCTAATGACCTAATTATTCCATGTAGGTGTGGTGCAGCAGAGGCACATCTAAAAGTTCCAGGACACCGGCCCTCAGTACTGGAGTTTGACATCCCTGCTCCAGAGGCTTGTGGTACATGAACCTACTATTTGGCATCCCATAACCAGTGCTCACAAGCAGAGACGGTCACAGTGGGCCCAGCCGGACATGAAGGTTCATTTTCAAACAGACTTGTTCACTGATGACTGTTGTGCAACCGTGGATGGTCCAGATGGACTTGATTGGTGCTGGATGGCCACCACGTCCTAACACGGCTGTAACTTCAGCAAGGAGGTGGTGGAGTCATTTTTTGGGCTGAAATCATGGGGAGAGAGAGCTGGTCGGCCCCTTCTGAGTCCTTGAAGGTGTGAAAATGACTTCAGAAAGTATATTGACTTTCTTTCATTGTTCAAAAAGAAGAGCCATACCTTCCGAAGCAAAATCAACTTCATGCATGACAATGCACCATCTCATGCACTGTGTCATTGGCTGCTATGGTCACCATCCTCCTCTGACCTCAACTCTATTGAGAGCCTTTAGAGTATCCTCCAGCAGAAGATCGAAGAGTGGAATGCAGTTCATATCAAAACAGCAGCTCTGGGAAGATATTCTGACATCCTGCAAAGAAATTCAAGCAGAAACTATCCAACATATGTTTTATTATGTTGAATTCAGCATAATTAAACACTCATTTGTGTTCCCATGTTGCAGTTGCATGCTTTCTCATTCAATAAATTGATGGAAAAAAAACATATGTATTGCCCTAAAGTAGGAAACAAAAATGAACATAATTTTTTTAAGACATCATGTTATTTAAATCCATGTTCATCAACTTGTTAAAAAAAATCCACAGAGTGATGACAGTGGGCTTTTACATAAACACAAAAGCACTTAAGTGTGATGGGCGAAGAGGCACTCAGTTACTGTGGAGCCAGTGAAGCTGATAAAAAGGGAGAGGCATTAATTGAATGACCCTGGCATCACTTGTTCAAATAAGCAGATGTGCTGCAATATCAAAGGCACACAACTGTAGAAAATTGTGTCTTACTGGCTTTTAATGTCTTCGTCTTTGACCATTTTTTAAATGTTGTTTAACTGTTAACTAATCAGCCTCAGTAAAATTATACACATAATGTAAGTGACCTTACAGTGTAGGTCATCTGCAATGCACTGAAGTCTTTAGATTTAAATTAACTCTTGCTGGGGAATTCTTTAGGGTTAAAATCACACTAATTTACTTTTTTAACAGACTGCTAACAAGCTGTTTTGATATTAATGTGTCTTCTGAACACACCAGAACTGAAGAGAAATAAGCAAAGACAGACAGAAGGCATACCTGGTGGAAAAATGTTTTAATAGTGGAAAATATCTGAATTCCTGCAGAGGACACACCATGGCTGCTATGACGGATCCATCAAAGCAGCAGAGTCTGTCTCTCCTGATGTGGACTTAGACTTGGACTCAACCTGCTGCTGACTGCAGCTCTGCACTGTCCCCTGGCACTCAGCCAAACTATGCATGCTACTATTGTCCTTCACAATCCAATCTCAAGTTTCTTACTCAGTTAAAATGCAAATTTGTAATAATTAAATACCAGTGATTTATGTGTTATTTGGACTGAATTATAGTGGCAGCTTCTCAAAGTTATTCACAATCAGAAGACAAAACGGAGTCTTCACAAAAGTGTTTTTGTCATGCTTTCTTGCCGACCATATGACACCATGCTTTACAGTATGCCTTGGAGCAGACTTCCAAACAGTCCCAGCATCATCTGGTGTATCTGTCACATCCACAATTACATTATTGCTGTTTCACTCACTCGAGCCACTGTGTCAGAGCTCTCAAAAACCAAACAGATGGAGCTTGTTGGCAACAGAAGGCATGCAAATCATGGATCATTTGATTGGAGATCTTATTTAATTATTCAACCAAGTGGTCGTCTTGGATACAACTCAATACGCGCTGCCTACTGTACAATATGTGTTCACAACTGTTATAATCTTTATCTAATATGAAAACTAATTGTATTATCAGGAGCATTGTATCAAGCATATAGCAAACATCTAGCAGAGTAAGAAAATATAACTGTTGCTTTTAGTGGTATACATTTTGGATTGACTGCAGTTTAGTATCTGCATGCACATATTCACATATTTACAGTCACATTCACAGTACCGGCCTAGACACATATAAGTATAATGTTCATTTTATACAAGCTTTATAAAAACCAAGGGGACAAGCATGGGGAGAGGCAGCTATAACAATGAACCTAAATTTCAATCATGTCATACAAGACAAGGATTTCACGCAGTGAAGTAAATTAAATGAAAATTTGGTGTTGGCTGAAATAGTTTGCAGAAAAACAAAATGAGCTGTATTTAACATCCAGGCACAATGTTGAAAAGTGACAATTGCTTATCTCCATGGAGATCAATAATGGCTGCAGGATCATTGTGTAAAGTGTCTGCAGGTTTAATGCAGAAAGGATGTCATTATTATTTTCTTTCTCCTAATGACCATCATTATGCACGGACACTGATTGAATTCCATTTGTTACCTACGTTTGAGCCTGAGTGGAATAATTACCATTTGAGTATCTCCATTAAAATTCATGTTCATACTCAGTCCGTCTTTTAAAAATAACTTAAGTATTGAATGAATAGAAAATGCATCAGATATAACACAGGCTTGCGTTCATACTTCAAGTATAATTACATGTATAAAAGCTTCTTTTCTTTTTTCCCAGTTTGTCCACTTTTGAACAAGAAAAGCAGCTGCTGTTCGGTTGTTATCAATACAACACACTCTTAATATTTAATTAAAATGGATTGCTGGTAAGTGTGATCAATACTCAACACCCTTTCTAAATTGCTTTTTCAACCTCTTGAGTCACATAGAAAATAAATATGTTCTAATGCTTATATATAAGTCTGTTACAATTCGGCTTTTTTTTTTAGATGTGTCACAAGCAAAACAGTGATTGTGTTGTATTCAGACATCCGCAGATCTTTTTCTGCTGTGCCAAACGTGGATGACAGCTTTAAACAAGATTTATTCCCAAAGCAACTCTGTCATAGGTCTATAAGCCTATTTCTTTATCCACTGGCGCATGAATTTGGCAACAACAAAACATGTCACTCCTTGTTTCTAGTTTTACTGGTGGTCATCCTTGAGCCTGTAGTCACCCAAGTGGAAGTAACTATGTTTACGTTGCAGGTACATAGGCAGCCTCTTTCTCAACACAGTCATCTTTCTGTAAATACACAGCCGGAGCAGAACAGCGAGCCGGTGAAGGAGAACGGAGAAGGGATTTAGTCCCACCTAATCAATCACTGACAGATTACTGCTAAAGCTACTTCCATAAACATTAAAGAGGGACAAATGCAGAATTGCAACTGAACAAGTGCTAGTTTTAAGCCAACAGCAGGACTTCCTGGTGATTTATCAAAGTCACTGCCTCTGCGCACCATGACTGCGTGATTGTAGTTCACAACGGACAGAACTAAAGCACAGAGCTGAAAGGAGTGTTTATGCCCTCAGCTGTGGCACTGTCAGCCATGTGAAATTTACTGTAAATCACATTGCCTTTATTGCAAGATTTAGTAGCTTATCCTCTTGTGGGCTCTATTCACTTCAAGATGCTCCTTATTAGAATTTCAGCTAGAGTATATGCACGGTAATTTAACAAACTAGTTAGAATTAATTCCATAATAACGATGTGTCAGTTGGCACGCACTTTATTTACATGGATGTATATTAATATTTTTGGATTATAATTATTCACATAAACATAAATTCACAATCAATAAAATAAATTATTATCATACAATTATTTTGTATATTGACTTGAGCTATCAGTTCATAAAAAAAGGATTACAGCAGGTATCTAGCATTACATTTTGCAGAAAAAAATGATTTAACATGCATTCATAATCACCACAAATTTAACAATAACAAATATTTCAGAGTAATAAGGAGAGAGTTTCACAGAGGGTGCCTTTGTGCAAACATGTTTTAAACATGCATGAGATCTTCACTAACACAAGAAACACTGCTGCTTGATGCTTCTCTGCTGCTTCTTGGCAATTATACATATATATATATATATATATATATATATATATATATATATATATATATATATATATATATATATATATATATATATATATATATATATATATAATTATATATATATATATATATATATGCGTGTGTGCGTGGGTGTGTGGGTGTGTGTGGGGGGGGGGGGGGTGGTGGGGGTGGGGGTGTGTTTTCTACATGTTGTCCCAGAGCATGTAGCAACAGGGAACAATTGCCTGCATTAGCTCATGGGTTTTGAAGCAGTTCCCCATTCTGAGCATTCATGTACTGATGGTGGAGAGGAAAACTCACTTTTCAATGCACATCTCAGCAGCTGAGATGTGCATTGAAAAGTGAGTTAAGCAATTTAGCTAAAAACCATATTCACAGTATTACCACTGCTGCTAATGCTAAATTTACATGCTTAGCTTTCACATGCTCAGCTTAGTCAAGCTAAACATGTGTTCTAACAGAGGTCATGTTGAATCTTTTCTGTAATAATCACATTTAAGGTGTACCTTTCTTTAGCATCAACTGCTGAAGAAACTCAGCTTGCAAGCATGATTGATTCCAGATGGTCTAGAATTGTTTAAATTAATCTACTATCCCACATTACATTTACAAAGAGGTTATTAATAACTAATGTTTCGCATAAAATTTTATTTTACAAGTGCCAGGACTCAAACATTTGAAGAACTATATCAAATACATCTGATCTGTAAATGACTGCATTTTGATTATTTTTTATTCACCGTAATATCTGGTACTCTCCAGGCAAATTGTTTTATGGTTGTGACTCAACTTGAGCAAGTGTACATTTGAGCTCAAAGATCTTTATTCCTGATGAGAAATCATTGACTCTGATGGCCCAGAGATGCAGTACAGCACCTCAGCAAATTACATTGTTTACAGCATCACTCCACGAAAAGTCCCCAAATCGAATTTGATTAACTTGTGTAATGACGGAGAATATAAACACAGACTCAAGATGAAAAAGTATTATAGGTTTCAGGGCCAAGCCAAGAACTCGGCATGTTTTTATTTGTTATGAAACATGATGCAAGTGTAGCTGCTGTGATTACGCTGAGGATCAGTCAATACCTCGACAAACCACTGATCAGGGGAATAAAATGGTTACGTGAAGATGCATGCTCGGCTGCCTGCTGATGGTTTCTCCGGAGTCAGTGCTTCACTGCCCAGCAACGCTGCTGAAGTGATCCCACATGAAATAGGATTCAGTAGGCAGAGGGTCAAAAAGAAAAAAAAAAGAAAAAAGTAAGTCATATGCCTTGTAGGCCCCTAGCTTCTTTCCGGGGGAAATGAACAGTTTTGCTGGGTGAGCAACAAGAAAATGCATATATTCAGATGTTTTCGTTCTGTCATTCAAGGGCTGAATTTCAATTCTGTTAATTTTTATCACCAAAGTCCAGAAGTAAAAATGTTTATCTTAAATCATAAAGACAACAGAACAAAAACTAGAAATATGTCATTTTTTTCTGAAGGTTTTGGCATGTGTCAAAAATTCCAGAATGTGATGGACATGAACTATGCTCCCTATGGCTGTGTGTGTTCGCGTGAGTTTGCATGTTGTAATGTGCGTGCGCGTGCGAGCGCCTGTGTGTGCGGGGGTCTGCATGATGTGTGTATTGACGTGCTGTAGCAAGAGTTCAGGGAGGCAGCTGAGCAAAATAATTTAGAATGTCCTGCCTGCTGACACAAGGACAAAGGCACAGACTGAACATGCCCATATGAGGAAGGAGACAATGGACGTGGCTACACCTGGAAATGCACTGCTGTTGTTTTCACTGTGACCTTCAAAACACACAGAAATTTTCACAGGCTGTTCCTCTGCAAGCTCGGACGCTCACTTCTACTTGAGCCGTGTGAGCATATGTATTATCTGATGAATGCTGGCGTCTTTTAATGCCCAACAGCAGAATCACTGTTCCCTCGCTCTTCCTGTCTCTTTGTTGTGTAGCTTACTAATATGAAATGCCTGGTACTTTAAAATACAGCTTGAGTGAATGTGTTGAAAGTGTCATTTCCAGGTGAAGTTCAGTGGCTGCTCCCTGTCCTGCCTTATGATTTCTCCAAAGAGTTAGGGCGGATGGAATTAGCATGTTGCAGCCAAGGGAGCGCTGAAGGCTGAATCAATGAATCTTTTCCAGGGCCTTGGGTATGGAGATGAAGGAGCATAATGCAACTTTTGGGGCCAAACCTCACATAATGTGTCAAACCAGGGTCTCTTTGGTCTCCCTAGTGTATTAAAGGGACCAATTGTCTCTTTCAAGGTATTCAGAAAACTAAAGATATCCATCAAAATAATAGTCATTATTAAGGTGTATATATATATATATATATATATATATATATATATATATATATATATATATATATATAATATATATATATATATATATATATATATAATATATATATATATATATATATATAACTCTGTAACTGGGTTTTAATTAACCAACATCAGATCAAAATCATACTTTTCATAAATTGGGGGTACATGGTAATGTTTTGCCTGAACATATAATTTCTTGCATGTCTTGCTTTTCTTTAGGTTTTGTTAATGTTCCTGTATAAACTTGCTGTGTATCTGATGCTGCAGCACATGAGTCACCTACCCTGGTCCCCATGTGCTGCTGCTGTCCTGCATGGTTAGGTGTTTCCCTGTTGCTACACACCTGATATATATGAATGAGTGATTAACAGGCTTTTCTAACACTAGAATGAAGCGCAATCATTTGAATCAGTTGTGCCCGAACAAGGACATGTTTAAATTTGCAATATGGCGGCTTGGATTGGAACCCCATTACGTAAGCAGTGATCATTTAATCTCCAGCTGCAAGTACATTTGGTAAGCACTGACTTTTGAGCATGTCTAAAAGCATTGTGTGGCATAAGGGTGAAAGTTAGAGTCATCACATCTGCTGGATATCAGGCAGATAAGTAACAATGTAAGGATATTATTGAAGATCCCAAAATAGTTTACAACTCACAAACTTTTGACAGAACCTCATTTTGAATATTCTAAAGTAACCCTTAATTGGGACATGTTATGCTTCTGCTGAGAAGTAAATAAAAAAAATTTGGCAGGAAATTTATTTTGGAATATTATTTTGTTCCCCACTATCAAAAAAAACTGAAAAACAACACTTTTTTTTAACACTCTGTGAATGACAATTGCTTTGAATGTAGGAGATACTGTTTTCTATCTGTCGATTCAATGTCCCACTTACATAATTTTCTTATCACATACAAATTAGTAGTTTTGATAAATTTGAACAGAGGTCTCTTGTAACATTATTGATCAAATTGTGAGGTCAATGTTGAAAAGCTTTCTTAAAATATGGACAGCCACTGACATTGGCAATTCTTGTATTGTAGTGCCCTTAAACACATGAAGAGATCTGCGATTTTTTGGGTGAGTTAAAATGGAGTGCTGTTCCACACAAAAAAACACATCACACATTCACAATATTCTCAGCATTTATCAGTGGGCACCACCACCTCAACACAACAGTGGCAAATTCCCACTGACTCCACATGTGTGAAATTACAACACTTGTTCAAAGCATAACTAAAAAGTAGTTTATGTTTCTCTACATGTGTACTGCCTATACAGCCCGCATCAAAACCAGCTTTTGGGCTGTGACGTCATGAGGTGAAGCATCTTGTGGTGGGCAATGCATGGAAGACGGCGTTGGATATACCGTTGTTCTATTGCCCTGATATCTTTTTTTTTTATTATTATTAGTTTGTGAGCATTTTTTACAAACATACACAAAACAGAGTGTGTAAAATGTGCGGGGTGGCAAGATATGAGGAAAACATTTTGATGGTGCTTTTATTTGTTTAATAAAATCCAAACAAATTTTAGTTTAAAAAATCTAGTAGTCTCGTTTTAGTTTTCTGACGCACAAAATCAAATTACTAAAACACGCGCGGACTGTTGAATATATTTAACTGCTGCCCATTGGGGGTGACTTTCTTTGAATTTGGCTCTCACCGGACGGAACATGCGCAGTGGCGCGGCGTGCTGCCTTCAGTCAGTGGAGCAGCTGTCCAGGATTTGGAATTCCAACATGGCAGAGGCTGTGGTCAGTCTTTCCCTGACTAACTTGGAATGGTTTCAAATCGAGAGCAGCTTCGCTTGATCTCGGCGAGTCCCGTGTTCGTGCCTGCGTTCCGCGGATCGATGGTCCCGTAAGCTGTGACTGCCCTGTCACCCTCACACAGGTGAGTCCCGCTCCGTCTTGCCAGTGATGCGAACAAATTATAGAAAGAGAAACTGAGCAGCTCCGTGGAAGCGCTGAGAGACCGTGCAGCGCGTCAGAGGGCTGCAGCGCTGTCCGTCTGCGGACGCTCATCCTGCGTGTTTCATTTTTTTTTTTAAACTATTATTTCTCACGCGAAATGGCACGCATTAGAAAAAAGAAAAAAAAAGCGAGGTACACGATTTTGAAGTTAGAACCTACTTTGTTATTGCCGCGGCACTCTGCGTAGTTTGAGGGCTGGATCCAGGCTTTCTTTCACGAAATAACTTTTCCTGCATTGGGAAGTTTTTGCATGTCAGCCTGAATAAAAGTGGCCGCTGGAACTGCAGGCGGGAGGTTAACAGAAAGATGGGCTGTCATTGCTGTCATGGGCTGTCTTAGTGGGACAACTGCTGGCAAGTAATCTATTTTAAACGTAAAGGGAGGAGGGGGGCTCCACGCTGCTTCAGCCTCTTCCTCTTAATGGGCGGCTTGAAGAATGTGTGTTTTATGTCATCTCCAGTGCCTCACATGCTTCCTATTTCAACTCAGCGCAAGAAGTGACAGACCCTACACCCGCGTCTCTGTCCACGGGATTTTATTTATTTTTTATTTATTTATTTTAGTTATTTAATTTGATTCTCTAAGCTTAACCGTAATTATCCGGCTAAAATGAGCGCCTATGGACAAGAACAACGGAGCCTTTTTGTTTTTTCTTTTTCTTTTTTAAAGTTGTGAAATCTGATAGCTAAAGGAAGAAAGTGGCTGTAATGAGAAGCAACCTTTGGAATTCCACCTCGTGAAAATTCCGATTCTGCTGTTTTTTTCCCCCCCTCTCCTTTTGTTTTTAGGCTTGAAGACATGATCACTAGCAGCAGTATTTATGGTAGGCCTATGTTCAATTTGCAATTATCTTCATTGTTATATTTTTCTGTTATTTGTTATATTTTGGGAGGAGAAAAGCTGTCATTGCAGTATTTTTATTGTCTTTTTGTGTGCATGGTTCATCCTAATAAGTTTCTTTAATACAGCGTTGATATCTTAATGATCAGAGATATGAGAGGATGGTGTATTATTGATTTCAGACAAATGGCGTTTTCAGCTTTTTCAATTTGAGTTCACAGCAGTAACCTTCATTTTAATTTTGCTTGTTGTTTCTAGAAGTGCTGTGTAACTTTTCAAACCTGCATGCATGCATAAATCTAAAAACATGAATGCATTTCTAGTACCTAAGAAATTTGCATGAATAAACACATTTTAAATCCAAATGACTTTTTATGATTTTAGTAGCAGATTGGTTTCACATCTTAATGTTATAAATACCCTAAATATCCTAGTTCCTAATATACATTTTACCAGTTTGATGACACAGAAAAGCTTAGAATCTATTTGAATATTTAACCTCGTTATTGATAGTGTTGACTTACTGGTACAGTTTCACAGTTATCAATGTGCAATAATTGTGCTTCAGTTTAATTAGTTATTATACTCTCAGTCAACCAAAATATGTCATTATAACAATAAAGTCCCATTTAAGTTGACTTTTAAACAAGGGACGACTGTCTTTAGCTGTCTTTCAAACACAAGTCGAAATAAAATCAGATCTGCTCACACATATCGCTTCATATGTCAGGAATAGTTCTCATTCTTTGTTGCAGCGGTAATTATTTGTGACAAGCCAGTAAAAGGACACAAAGTCTTGTAGTGGGTGCATGTGTATGTGTGTGTTGGGGGAGAGAGGTACGTAACAAGTTGTGCAAATTCTCTCCCCCTGCAAACACTTTGTCCTGTGTGAACCTTTTCTCCACCTCCCAGTTATGAACAACTCACTTAATTGTGTTCTTGCAGTTCATTTGCATGTTTTGCTCTGAGAGGAAATTAAACATTGCCATCAGTGAACTGAAGTGTGTTTTCACTCCTCTTCAAAAAAAGAAAAAAAAAAAACCCTGCATTCCAGCATCTGTCATTCAGTGGTTAAAAAAGTACATTACCATCACATTCATTATGTGTAAGTGTTTTGTTGTAATTTGTTTTTGTAAAGTGGATATTAAAATTGGTTGCTTGTATTTTGAATGTATTGTTCTATTTGTGTTTTGCCATGCATGTGTGATGAGTATTTTTATTGAAGTGAATTTTGATACTAGCTCCTCAGACAGTAGGAGCTGTTTATATTTTAGTTTTTCCTCCTGTCTCTGCAGATGTACTGTTTTTGATTCTCAGTGGATTAATTAATTAAAACAAAAGTATGGGAACAGATGTATTTCAACTTTCCAGTTGTTTTCAAAAAAAAAAAAAAAAAACTTTTTAAATATCTCTGCATGTTAAAAATAATCAGGCATTTCTAACACTCCCCAGCATTTGACCCCTAATAATTAAGAAGTGCCTGAGCATATATTTCAGAGTTCAATTTCCTGAAGGGTTCCACGCCTGAGCTCCTGCAGAGCGTTAGGCGATTCTTGCAGATCCTTGCTTAACCTCAGACACCTCGGATGTGCACAGAAAGAACGCTGGCAGCGATGTTTATTTCTGAAAAGACAACATCTGCGTTAACAATTCCAGCTTCTGCTTGACATGACCCTTAGAGGAAAAAAAAAAAAACGTCGGCAACAGATGCTGAACCCCACCATGTTTTTGTCACCCTTTCCAATGTTTGTCACATTTTTTGTAAAGAGTGATGGCTATTATTAACAAGGTAAAGATATTTGTTTTACTTTTAGGCAGTCGAAATAACAAAAGAAAATCTTGTTGAAAGAAGATTTTCTGGTTCAGCGTTATATAGTCAGATTGGAAGTAAAATATTAAAGTGAAATTTGACACTTTAAATATTCACTTTTAATTGAGTAAGCGCTTATGTATCTACTAGGAATATTATATTAGTCATTCCTCTGTCTATTATTTCCAAATGCAACAAAGTACAAACAGAAAAAGTCAGCAGTGTGCGTCCTAAATAAATCTTTGAATTAATAACTTGACATGCCCTTGCAAAGCAATTTAGCGTCTCTAAGTGTTCTGTCTATATTCTAACGTGTGCAGTATCTCACGTCCCTAAAAATAAAGGGAAAATTTTATACAGCAGGTGTGACACTTCAACAATGACAATTAAAGGCTAACACTGACATCGCTGATTGAAGAAGCATTGTAAATTGAGAAAATGTTAAATCTTTACACGTGGATCTATAGAACCACGACTACAAAAAAAATTTCCTCGTAGACAGTGACTATATCAAATCTGATCAGAGCAGGAATGTCAGCTTTAAGGAAATATGTTAAGTGGTGTCTTTGCTGTTTTCTTATATATATAAAAAGCAAGAGTCCCCAAAGGAGTCAGACTAAGAAAAAAAAAAAAAAAAAAAAACTCCAGTATTTCAACACGCTTCCCCTCCCTCCTCTCTCTTTGTCTATGTCTCTCCTTTTCTTGTTTCCACATCTCTGTCGTTTCCCTCATGGCAGCCTGCTATGTTATCTTTGTGCGTTTTCTCTCTACACTGACAATTCTCGCAGTGATTTAAGTTGGACTGTATTAGAAGGTGGAGGCAGCTGTCTGTTGCTATACTGAGGGACGTGTTTGCTCTACTGCAAAGATGAAGGACCATGAATCCTTGACATCCTCCCTTTTCCTTCCCCTCCTCCTCCTACCACCATCTCATTTAGACACAGTGACTGTCTGCTCAGACTTGTTTTTTTTTTCTCTTCTGAGTGACAGCATATGGCATAGACATTTTTAAATGCATGTGCCTACATTTGACTGCTTGTAGCTACCATCCTGTTGTGTTATTCATTCCTTATAGTAAAAACAAATGACAAATTAATTTTAATTGATTTTACAGGGCAAATAATTGTAGGTTGGATAATAAAGCACTAAAATCTGCTCCGCTTGTTAGAACTTTGTAGAATCCAGCTAAAAGAAAATAAAAAGTAGAAGAATGCTGCAAATTTGTCTGAACTTAACAACAGTACAGGTATGAAAGCCTTTCCGTTCCAGTATCTGCTGAATTCCATTACAAGCACATGTCTTTCTATTTAATGGCATACTGTCTAGGTGGTCACCTGAAACCAGCAGCAATGCTAAAGATAAATGGGACAGCTTGCCAAAATATATTGAAACTACGACTGAAAATCTCTGCAATTCCACTGAACACTGATTTCTTAACTCTCTCAAAGTGAATATATATCTTCTGAGTTGTTTAGAAATTCACATGAACTAGTCTCCTTTGTTATTTGACCTGAAAACACTGCTTCTTTTTTTTTATTAATTTTATCATGTTTTGCATTTTCTGCAAATGAAAGCCAGAAATTCCAATATTTTTATATGAAAGTTAAAAAATGATCATCTCACTGAAACACATATTTAAAAAAATAAAATAGGGGAAAACAGAAATTTTAAATAAGCACTGTTATTTATTTTTAGAGCTGTATATTATTGTATCAAATAGTAGATATGGGGTATATGTGAGATTTTTAAGTTGGGTAAGAGTGTGTAAATTTCAAAGTATCATGGTAAAAACACAAAAATGTAAAATAAAAAGAAGAAAAAAAGTATAACAGGCTTATTTTATTTGTTTGAAAAAAAAAACTTTAATGAAGTTGTAAAAATGATATATTGTCTTTTTAAATGTATAATTTGCAAGCTATTTGTACTTTTTTTCTAACAGGCTTTAACTAAAATGTTGTAATATTTGTTGTAATTATGAGTAAGTTAGGTATCTTTTTTAGAAAATAACACAAAAATGACAATGTGAAATTAGCCGATAAAAAACTGGGCTATCTGTTGGAGTTGTCTGCCTGCACGCAGCTGCATAACCCAATAGTGTTTGTGGCTAATCAGCTGTAGGTTTAATATAGCGTTACCTTATCCCAAAATATTTCAAAACGGCAATGTGCTTTGCAATGTTTTCACCCAGCTTATGGGCAGTGCACAGCAGCAGATGATTCAGTGACAATTTGTGTGAATGTGTGTGAGAACAGTTAATGTTAAACAGTTTTTGCAGAGTTGACATTTTAAGCTGTGTTTAGCATATTATTTTAGCAGTTACCATACTTGGAGCAATCCTCTTGTGTCTACTTCGTGAGAGGAAGTAGACATTTTCCTTGAGGTTGAGATTTCCACGTGAGCCAAACAGCTCAATTTGTCTTTGCAAGTGAGGAAAAAAGCATCCGGGTCCTTCTCTAAGCCAGCTGACCTGCAGTACACAGGAAAGGGTGTGGAAGGTGACATTCTAATCACTGTGGCACTTTCTCTGGCATCTCATTAAAAGGTCTTGGGAAAGTTTAACTGCTTTAAACTTCTATAACCTTTTGTGTATGATGTCTGACCTGAGCTATTTCAACTATGGTCACCGTCCATTTCCTTTGCTTAAAAAAAATAGTCCACACATGTGATCATGTATTTCCCATATTTGAAAGAAAACAGCTTCCTTATAGAATGCAGGGTTAATTGTGTTAACTTATTAGAACAACAGTACCACAAAGTGTGTTTCATGGGCAGGGCTGCTTTATTCAGGCCATTGGCTGGCATATTATTTACTCAAAGTGCTGCATTTGTTGCCTCAAATGCCTCGTTCCTTCCCCTTTCCAACATGCTGAAACAGAGGCTTTGTTTCATCTCCCTCACATGAGGTGTCTCTGCACTCATAAGAAGATGAGGCAGCTCAGAGCCTGTTGGGGATTGGCTAGAATAGACAATCCCCAGGTGTACCAAACTAGGTTTAGCACTAAGGCTTTTAATCTGGACTTGTAGGAGATTCATGTGCATTCATAGATTCGCCTCTGTAATTATCATATCCCCTGTGGCAGCCAGAGAGACGTTTGCCTAAATCACTGATGTCCTCATTACACTGTTTACATTTTAATTAGTGATGCAAAGTTCTAGTTTGTTTTTTTTTTTCTTGTCAAGTGACCAAAATAAATGAGCATTTCTAAGTATTTATTTAGCTTAAAACTGTAGTTCAAATGTGTATTCAATGTACAATTAAGAGTGATTATTTTATAATAATCACTCATAATTCATAATTTGCAATGGCAGTCTTTTTTACATCCTACTCAAATAGTTTTATAATCAATGTTTGTACATTCTGGCAGATAGCATCGTTCGTATGTTGTTGCGTGTGCATGGACTGAATGCAGGAGCTGTCGACAGCTCCGGATGACAGCATGAGCATTTTATTCACCTGTATGAAATAACTACATGTCCAAATCTGATTCCACACCTACAATTTTCATTTTTTAAACAGATAACGTCTTGTCACTCTTAGGGTGTGAGGACCCAACACTCTGAGAGTATGATTAACAAATTCTACAATTTAGCGACTTTTGAAAATAGCTCCCACTTTAAGCTGTCATTGTCTGCCTGAGTACTGTTGCTTATCACTGAGTAACCTTGGTGAGGAGAGGCCACTGTTCACGTCCTTCTTTCAAGGTGTTTCTTCTTTTCTTTGTAAAAACTTTTCATATTGTGAAAAAGCAAGCCTTTTTGTCTGATTAATGTGGTGATTGAATATATCACTGTGGAGAAATTAAAAAAATAAATAAATAAAAATAAAACGTGCAATCAGGGAGTTAAAAAAATATTAATTGACATTTATTTGTTAGCAGCAGATGATTTTTATATTATAACATTAGGTAAAAGTAGCAAAAGTTCATGATATCACAGTAAGTACAGGAAACATTAAAACCAAAATGTAAAACATAAACTGACAGCTTTAAATAGAAAGATGCAACATATTACAGTTCTACTATTTTTTATTAAGAAATATTGGATAACCACGTTCCAATTTTAGCCATAGCTTGCCAACTATATTTTTAAAACATTATCAACTTAATGAGACCAATGAGGGGCGTTTATTTATCTTTTTCCACTTGCATAATCACCAATAGTCCCCAGCATTCAAATTTGTTGGATTTGCATGAGGACAACATATAGAAACCTTCGTTCAGCCTGCTGACCAGCAGTGTGCAGCCACAGTTCAAAGAGGTTGTAAAGGAGATGTGGGAATTGAAAATGCACATCGTCATTGTGGAAACCTGTAGGAAATTTGACTTGCATAACATGCCCAGTGAGTTTTAATATGGACTCTTTAAACATACCTGTTCTTTTGTACTAATTTAAATAAATCCATTTCAAAGTACCTCCTTTATTTATGAGGGCACTTGAGAGAGCTGTCTTTGATTCCTTTAAAATTTAGACAGGAATAATAACTCACTTTGAATATACTGTTTGCACATTACACTGAATCACTTTGCGGTCCTCGTAATAGTCTATTATACTCTTATAATTCATGTATTAAAATACAAGCTTGGACCAACTTTAACATCGACATTCAAAAGCATGCGTGTGAATATAAAAGCTCATCTTTTGACTCGTTCTCTTCCTCCGATTTATAACCCGCCCTGCTTCCCCCCTCCTCTGCTAATTGTCTTAAATATCAATTTGAGACAATTAGCTGAAGCGCTGATCAGATGAGATGTGAGCGATCAGTGCTTTTCTCAAAGTTCTTAGTGATTCATTCATCCTCTATGGTGTTGGGTGGCTGACAGGTTGGCGCCGTGCCAGGCGCGAGCAGAGGGAGCCTCGAGTGCCAGCGACAAGAGGACGGGTTGGGGTTTGCCTGATGGTGTAAAGAGGAGGGGTACGAGGATGCCTGCAGGGTCTAAAGGGAGGGATAGAGGGGTGTGTGCATGTGTGTGTGTGTGTGTGTGTTTCTGTGTGCCATCATGGAGGTTTAAGGTGTCAGGCTATGGCGAGGCAGCTGGTGTCTGCAGTGGCATGGTGACATGATCATGCCAGTCTGTGCTGAAGAAAGGCTGGGTGGTAGGGCATGTAGATAAAGAAAGGAAAAAAAAACATGTTATTTGCTTTTTGTTAGGTATACCAATATGTGAATAAGTTTTAGAAATCAAGATGACCCACTAAGAATTTTTTTTTTTGGGAGATTTCAGATTTCTTTAAAACTTTGACATCCTAAAACCAATTTAAACTAATTCCAGTTTAAATTGGTAGGGGAAATACAATTAGTGTTGGAGAATTTTTTTCTTGCCTTCCTGCAGTGATGTTATTAAATATTTATGGCCACATCATGTCGCCATGTAAGACAGGAGTTGCAATAAAACAGGCTTCCACTATTATTTTAAAATGAAAGAAAAAGGGAAGCGAACATTGCTGTCAGTGCAGCCTGTTATAATCATAAGAGCAGGTTCCCTTTGGATTCCCCAAAGATTGCAGATTCTTACATTAATATCTAGCTAATAGTTTGTTTACACTGTTACAAATCAGTTCATAAGTTTGTTAAACGTAACTTTCTTGGGTGGTTTCAGTTCTTTTTTCAGACAGAAAACTCCAATACAATCTCTATGTGAGATTTCAGACTGTTTATTGGTCAGTGTGACTGGGTCGGAAGTACCAAATGTAGCAATAAGATAACATGATGTTCGAAACCAGTAGAGAATAAAATCATGTAATTTTTGTGTTATTTTGTACTGTTGAACGCAAAAATATCTGAGTTATATTGAATTATTTTGAGAAAACGTCTTGATAATTGTTCGAAACTTTGTTTTATGAAAAAAAAAATGCACCAACATTGTTTTTTTTTTTTTTTATTTGCTTACGTTCCCACATCCCGTAATTAAACACAAACCTGGCTACAGGAAGACATTTGACCTAGACTTGCAGCATACACCCAAGAGTTTGTCTAAAAACAAACTAAAAACCTCACTGTCTTATTACTTACTGATATTACCAAATGTCTGGCAACATCTACAAATTGAGTCTAAAAATTATATAAAGCAACTTTGCTGTCCTCCATTCAGCCTTTCTGTTCTCTGTTTCATGGGGTACAAATTGACTTTTTTGAGCTTTACATCATGTTACAATGTTATTCCCTTATCAAAAACATACCTGGAGTGTTGCCTTGATCCTTTAATGCGTGTTTGAGAAATCCTTCAATTTCCCTTGGCAGCCATTCAGATGTGCAAAACGCCTGGGTGGAACCAGCGCTGCCTTTGAGACGCAGCTCCTCTTCGAAGCTGTACTTTCCAAGCTTCCAGCTTCTGCCTCACAGAGCAGCCCTCCCCCACCATTCTCCTGCTCAGTTCCTTCAGACTAGCAGCAGCAATGAACAAACACCTGGTGTAGCTGCGCATCAGCTGAGCTCATTATCGGAGCTACTTCTTAGTGCAATGCTAGTAAGAACATTGTTAAAGGGTTGATAGAGGAGTGGTGTTGTGATAACTTCCTAAAGATGACATTTCAGAAAGAGCAGGAGTCTATAGAGGGAAAGGGCCCATTTCAAGGCGTTAAAATACAAAGTTAAATTTCTTTTGAGGCACATTATAACAACTGATGTTGACATTGCTGCTTTAAAATGCCCCCTTTAAAGTTTTGTCGTCTTGCTCATAGCCTAAATAAGTTACAGAGTTTCATGCAATAGTATTTTTGGTTAAAATAACTTGTTTCGCTGTCCATGCTTCCTCTGGCTTCATTTTTAAACACCTCAACAGAACCGAAAAAAAATAAATAAAAAATCTATGTTGAAACGTCTTCCATCAGTAACAGCATTTAAACTGAAGAGTGTTGTTTCTGAGGTCTGATTGTGATTAGATAAGTTGTGTTGACTGATCCAAGAAATATTGTGTTACTGTAGTTTTTTGTGTATTTGAATAATTTCTGAATGTCTTTTTGATAATCCCTTTTAGTGTCCACCCCATGTTTAATTAATTTAATTGAGGAAAAAAAGAATGGGGCAAAAATGAGCACTGGGGGGTTTACAATCATCAGTGGGTTTTGTGAAGGTCGACACTTCTTTTGTGTTCATTATCAGGAAATCACCTCAGGGAGTTATGTTGGCCCGTCATAGTTGCTACTGAGGACTTCCATTGTAAGGACCTGGGAAGCCAGGGTGGAAATACCAAGTTGTGGCTTAAACTCTCACTTTTCTGGAGGAAATAAATCCATTTGTCCTCTTGACCGGTCCTGCATGTTGTGTGTTCTCCAGCATGTAACATGAAATCTGCAGAGTAAGACAGCTGTGCATTGCATCTTGGCTAATTAAGTCACAGATTTTTTTATTTTATTTTTTTCACTGTGTGAAACAATTTAACTCATTTAGTTTGTTTTTTATTTCATTTTTTTTCTCTCACTAATATTCTCTTTTATTAGGGGAAAATGTGTTTATACTACATCATCCTCGGCACTGTTTGCTCTGCACATGGTTTAAAGCAGCCGTTCTATAAAGTACAGAACAATAGTAGACTCATTTACGTGGAGCGTAATATTTCTGCAGCCCAAACCCTGACTGCATCGCCTCTCCCACATCTTTAAATGGATCCCATGAGTCTTCAGCTCTGTTGTTTCCATTATTCATTTCAAAACTTCCACGTAGCACGAAGAGGCTAGAGGGGTGAAAAATAATTTTGTGTCTAAAAAAAATTGATGTAAAGCAAAGTCACCGCTTTATGCAAAGTGTGGTGTGCCTTGGGAGAATGTGAGCTGTTGCGCTGTAGGAGGAGGGAGCGCTGTTTGGAAAAAAGGGATGGACTTTGTGCATGTGTGTCTGTGTGCTGCTGTCAGTCTGTCAGTTAGGCCTAATGCGGCTCCCCCGAGGTACCTGGGGGAGACCCATCTAGCACCCAGTAAGCCCTCGCTGGCGGGCGAGTGGTGACAACGGGTTCCCACTGAGAGGGGAAGTGTCATAGTATGTATGTAAACTAGTGACAGATGACTGGAGACATGTGGCCTGTAGACACTGGGCCTGAAAGTAAAACAGTTTTTCCTCTTCGGCTTTCTTTTCCTACTTCCCACTTGAGACTTCAGCAAGTGGGCATCGGTTTTCGACAACTGGGCTGTGTGCAGTGACAAGTCAAAGATGTGAATAAAAAAAAGGATGCAAATCATTTAGCATCAAAAGACATGTGCAATGCGCAAAAAAAGTGGTTTTGAATCCTTTGTAGGACTGCATAAGAAGGAGTGAGGAGTTTTTAGTGTGCAGTGCTTCAGGCTGCTTTTCTAGGCCACAGGTCATGTAGGTCAGTGTTACACTCCCTGCAGCCTCACTTCAACCCTTGGTCTGGAAATAGAACATGCAACGTCACCCAGCCAGGAGGGAGGTAGATTCCAAACCTCAGCGGCCACAGGCTACACATGTGGAATCTGCTTGTGTAGTTGACCCCAAGTGTTTGAAACTCGGCGTGCTCCCAGTAGGATATTGTTTCTTCATGCATACCCAAATGAACAAGGCTGCATGAATTGCCTTGTACAAAGTGGACGAGTATCCTTTCAGTTCGCCGTTTGGCTGTTCACAATTCATCAAGGGAGCATGCACTACCCACAGGCAGATTTATTTAACAGTTTATTTAACGTTAAGCACCTAACTCGTAACAAAGGCAAAATAAACAGAGGAATAAATTATTATTTTTTTCTGCCGTTTTTCTGCCAGGAGGCCGTTTGCCCACTTTCCTTTATAAACATTCAGTGTATCACAGGGAAATCTGCCAAGTGCAAGGCAGACACAAGGCTGTAGTAAGGAAAACATACAAGTTGTGCAATGAGACACCATGAAGCATTTCGAGTGTGACAATGTATGTTGTTCATGACATATGATTTATGGTATTAGATTAAAGTTTCAGAAAATTTTTCTGTATTATTTGGAAACTAAAAATCAATCTGTGCTTCAAAATTAAAATTACTTTAAAGACAAAGTTTGTTTCTTATTAGAATTCAGTATCAAAATAGTTGATCTGTTTTTATTTCTTTCTTTAAATGTATTTAAAGAAAGAGTTTAGTCTTGTTTGAATATTTTGACCTGTCTTTTTTATTTCTGTGTAATTCTAAGATTTTTAGATTTTTTTCACAAATGGAAAGTATCTCAAAAAGTTCACTTTGTTCTCCATAAACTCTGATATAGAATTAACAAGTTCAGTTTTAATCAATATAAGAATTTTTTTTTTTAAATTAACGGCTATTGATCAAATGCACAAAAGACTGGAAAATTTACATTGGCACCAATGAGAAGCATCAAAGCAGATGGTAACTCTGAGATCTGCAGTTACTGAAAGCACTATCGTATTTATGCAGTTATAAACTGTTCATATTTTCCCTGCTCCTTTTTTTGTTTTTCTGTGTCAAAAATTTTATAAGTGGTTGAAGCCTCAGCCCAGCTTACAGCTCTCAACTTATCTGGGGATCATTACAATGGTTTACACTTATTCTTATTACTAACTGTGTGGTTGTGGCAGGACCAAATGTGCTCATTTAGACATTACTTTTCTTTCTTGTTTTCCTCCTATTTCCCACCCTAAAACAGACTTTACATTTCTAACTTAATGACCTAATATACAACAAATATATATTCATATCTACATAAATATACATTTATATTTTTATTGTCAATGTTTATTCAGAAAAATATTCATAAATATTTTATATGAAAATACATTTTTCAACAATGTATTCGACATTCAATAAGATCAGAGGTTCTCAAAATTGCATTTTTTTTTGTGAGATTGAGCACTGACATGTCATGGATTCATCTCTGCTAATATATAAAGATCAAATGCAAAATACACAATGCACAGTTAAGTGCATGTGTTTGGCTGAAAACTAATATATCCGACTAATTTTGTCAGGATTTGAGAGTGTGTGTGTGTGCCTTCTCTTTCTTACACAATAGGATGATGTTCAGGAAGAATTCGCAAGGGTGTTTACCATAACATGACAATCATCAGGGGGAATTAAGATCTTTCCTAGAAGCGGCCACTTGATAGAGATCTGTATGTCGAAGCAACGGCTCAGCTTTCTATCCATGAAAGTAAAATCAATCAGCACTGATGAGTTCATGCTCCAACAAATATATGCGTGCCACCCTGTTTATTGTGACTTCCAATAGTGCTATTGTGCTATTCTTTAGTCCATGTGGTCCAAGGAACCAATTCGCATTTAAGCAATGGGTGACCCTTGGTTGTGTATATTGATGACTGGGATTTGTTTCTTAATAGAATTGTGTCTAATTAATTAGCTTTTAATTGGTTGAATTCTGAACATGCAAATGTAGCACATTGTGGAACTGCCATGTATTTAAAATCACATAAAGAACTGCACATAATGAAAAGGAGGAAATCTGTTCTTTTACTTGTAATTTAGCGTGCAAGACTTTGAGTCTTACCTGAGCAATGGATGGATGTTACAAAAAAGCTGTATTGAACAAAGAAAACAGACATATTTGAAATGTGCTCCTCTTGATTTCTGTTAATTATCTCATTTATTTTTCACAATTGCTTTGTGACACAAATTGACCCTTTTTCTTTCCTTCATTTCATAATCTATTAAGGAATGCTGCGGAATAATTTTCTTTGCACATCTCTCATTTGTGTGAAGGCTCTGAACTCTCTGAAGACGCTGGTCTCTTTTATGGCTGCCTCAAAGTAATTTACAGTTTTTATTGTCCTCTTTGCACAGTTTTCTTAAGCTGTACAGTATATATAAATACATTTTGCAACAAAGTTTAAATAATCAGTGCTGTATATATATTTTTGTTTTTAAAGAAAAATGTTTTTATATTTCCTGGAATTCCCAGAATTGTTAGGTTAAATTAAATAGATTATTATTATTTTATTGATTTAGTTTTGTACTGCAGATTCCAAGATGTTGATAAATAATGCTGTAGGTAGACTACAGTTATGCCAATGAGCTATAGTAATATACCTTTTGCTAATAACTAAATATGCAGCAACTAACCAGGTCTGCACTGTGAGGAAAAGTTCAAGAAATCACTAAAACCAAAAATTAAAGATGAAAGTACATATTTGTTTTTGTGTAATGATAATCTTAATGAAATGGTTACATAATGTGAACATAGAGAAGCCTGCACTTTTAAACTGTGCATAGGCCTGTCACGATAACAGATTTTGCTGGGCGATTAATTGTCTCAAAAAATTATTGTGAAAAACAATAATACTGTTTGAAGACCTTTATACACTGATTTAATGGAAGTTACGTAATAATACATGCAATTTCCTGCCAAAGATAGATACATTTAAGATAGATTTATGGTTGCTTAATCAGTTGTTGTGAAAGATACGTTAAACTGCTCCCATAGTCTTTGTCCAAAAAAGCCTTATTAAATGGAACAAAACAATAGTGTTTATGGTCATTTTACTTTTTTTTTTTTTGATAAATTAACATTTATAAGAAATAAATAATTCATATTATCTATCCCCATTCTCTTCCACCTTACATTGGTTCAGTCTGACTTTTCCTACTTACCACAAGTTGCTTTGGAGAGTTTTTTTCGTCATAATTTTTCTGGTGTGCTGTTAGTTGAGCAGTGACATCTAGCATACAAGCAAACTCAAAGTGTATGTACTAAAATCATTAAAACTCACTAATAGATCTGGTAGATGATGACAACCATTTCGTATTCCAGCTGTGTCAACCATGGAGCATTAAGATAACATTCATCCATCAGCAAGGCGGAAAAAGAATGAAAAGATAAAATGATGATCTTATATGTGTTTCATGAGCGGCAGCTGTGGCTTTGAGTTCACTCTCTGACCTACTTGTGTTTATTCTTGAGGAATTTCTGTTGTATACTCCCGCGTGAATACCTGATGTCACAAGTCCAGTGGTCGGAGAACCAATTGAGTTGGAGCCGATGTCAGAAAAAATGAAGAAAAATCTGATTGGCCCGTGAAGAGTCACATGTAGGCAATGTGTCGAAGCCTCAAGAGTATGTGGTGCAGCTAACAAGAAACAATAGAAAGATGACTGCAGCCAGCTACTCCAATATCAATTATTTAAAAATTGCTCAAGAGCATGAGCGGGTTCTTGGGACTGAATTAGGTCATCCCTAGTTATTATTACATGTCATGTGTGCATTACGCCTGTTATCATGGCAGTTATCTTTCTGGATCACCTTCCAATTCATTTTTCCATATGAGATAATTTTTTGAGATGAATTACACAAAAATGATCTGCTCAGATGGCTGATGGCTAATGAAATGAGTGAAGTGACTAGTCCTTGCATCAGTCACCACAATGACTTATGCAACTTGGGTTCAATGGTTTTCTCTGGATCACAACTTTGAAACCCTCTGTATCCATCATATGAGATTTGAGAGCTCTGGCAATACATATATTTTGTAGTTTTATTTTTGTATTATTATTTTGTTTAATGGCCAATTTTATGAATGAATAGTTTTGTTTTGTGACATATTGCTGTAACATGGTGCTTACAACACTATGTAAAGGAATAGGTAATTCAGTTTTCCAGCTATTTTTTTTTATTGGTCTTGTGTTTGCAACAAATTGAAAATAACTATGGTCATGGTGTAATACATAACAATTATTCTTAAATGTACTCAAAATATCTGATTTTGAGGGGGGAAAAAAAGACAAAAAAAAAAAAAAACCTTTTTCTAGGATGGTTTATTCTTTCTTTTTGGGAATAGAAGTTGAGGTAATCTCACACCATATGTTTGAGATAGCTGTCTGTAAATCAGGGTTTCAATACACTGCTGACATTTCATACTACCTTTTGCATATTAATTTAGAAATTAGTGGGACAAAGCATAAAGCAAAGAAGCTTTGCTTCCAGGTATCTACTGATGTCTGCTCAGGAACATGTTGCCCTTTTTCAGGTTTAATAAGACATTCTCAATTGGTACAAAACAAGCCAAACCGCAAACAAAGTGGGCAAAATGACAAGGGTTCATTAACTGAATGAAAACAGCCATCAAATTTCAAATGAAGATCTTGTCTCCTTTAAATAACTCTCTACAGCATTTCTTGTTCCTCTAACTTCACTTTTGTACACTTGATTAATACTGAAAAAACCTAACTTTAAAATTTCTATATTCAGTAAAACTTTCCCGAAACAAAGAGTGTCCTCATTGTATAGATGTTGTTTTGTAACCCAATGTAACATCTGTACGTAAAACAAACAATATATATATATATATATATAATATATTATATATATATATATATATATATATATATATATATATATATATATATAATTTAATGGCTAAAGGTTTTTGGAAATTTATGAATTCCTGACTCTTTCTAAGCGGGCATATGGATCATAAAGTGCATCAAAGCACTTGACTGAGTCTGTTAGGCAACAGAATTAGAGTGTACAATTTTTTGTCTCTGTCAAACTGGATATTTGTAAGCTCAGTCCCTTCCTGTTTAACTTATGTGTTGGTGCCTGGCAGCATGGTGCCAAAGAGACATACAGTAGAAGTGGCTGATGAGTAAAAAGATATCTGGTATGAGAATTGCACAAACACCACAACCATCTATTAATTTGGATAGATGTTTTTACTACTGGTATTCACTTTTTTTCTCTTTGTATCTTTGGAATTCAAATCAAATCTGTCAAGCCTACATGTATTAAATAAAGCCTGAAATCTTAAGTGCCTTTTCTTACAAATATTGTGAGACTCTTTGCCCAAAACACAACCAGGAAGATGAACTTTGAAATAAAAGTATAAACATTCTAAATGACCAAAATTCTCTGTTCTTAAGACATCCAAAGCTGAGTCAGAAAAAGTCACACTAAGCTCCACAATGTTAAACAGGTGAAGATTGTTTATTTTAATTATTTATTTTTAACCTCTTAAACACTGCATTAATACTGTATAAAGAATATATTTCCACAGGCTTTTCTTAATAAAAAACTACATTTGCATTTGTTTTAAACCCAAATCTTTTGTTAAAAATGAAAATGCTTTCTTCAGTTCCTTGGTCCTGCGTTCGCCGTGCCAGCTTAGCTCTTTGAAGGCATTGTTTGCCAGTAGGCGAACCAATCTTCTCGACAGCTCTTTCCTTGTAAAAGTTCCCCTTTATGGCTTCACTACTTCACTTCAGTAACTTTATTACAGTATAGCTGAGAGATTTCTATTTCATATTGACCTAAGATTGCTTCAGTTGTCTCATTTCACCTTTTGTCTGGCCTGTGTTGGAAAAGTGACCTTCTTTGAGACTTTGCAGTTGAAACCACAGAAAGCTTCACAATGTCTCTGACAGCGATTGCAGACAAGCAACCTATTTTTGCTCACTCGGGTATTTTCAATTAAGGTTTAGTTCAAATTTTGCTTGAATTTTATTTTATGGAACCCTGTAACTGAAGCAATAAATAACCTTGATGCCGTTCAAATAAAATTAGCTATTGAAGGTCAGATGTGGAATCAATTTAGAAAATCACCTTAAAGGTCCTTCTGCATGATGAGTTTCTGACATAAGGATAAGAAGCTTAAATTTTCTTTTACTATTATAAATTTGCTCCTTGTTGGTCATTGATAGATGTGAATACATGACACTGTCTGGAAGTATTGACTTGAGGTGGAAGCTAGACATTTTTCTCTCATTTCCAACAATGCATCCATTATAGACTCACTAAAATTCAGAAGCGTAAGCAGTAACTTCAAAATATAACTGCAATATAACTACAAGTTGCCCTTTTCCTTAATACGTGGGCAAGCTTGTGATTCTCACGGTATCATAGAATTAGAAAAATTCTCAAAAATTAGTAGCAATCAAGTTGTTTATATTTAAATCAGAATAGCAAGTGTCATTAGATAGAGAAGGATTATGGTTCATTTTGAGTGGCTCTTTTTCTTGTAAAAAACTGAGTTCCCCAATACTGTGAATTATGACATTTTTTATAATGTCACTGTGTTCTCTTAATCAGGTTATTACAGTTATAAAGTCTAATGGTTGGAATTAATCACACTTGTAACCTGGTCCAGTGAACAGGATAATTTGTGAATGTCCAGCGGGCTGGTGTGAAAATCACATGACTCTCTGTGCAGCTTTAAAATGAAACTCAGGGAGTTGGGCTTGTTTTTCTCTTGTTTGGGGCAGCTGAACTTTTGGTTTACAAAGATGTTAGTGAGTAGCTTTTGGTCAATGAACCCTCATAGTCGGGTGACAATTTTCCTCTCTTCTCTCTTGAAATGGGTGATCCCTCAAAAAGTGAAATAACTATGGACACGGAGGCTTATAAGATTACAGCTTTTACTATGTTTGTGCCGAAAGGTTAAACATGTTTTACCCAGTGCTTGCATTAAATCGCTGTGCTCTTTTAGCTAACAAGCCATTTCAGTATTCCTAAGTATTATGCACTGCATTAACACTTTGAAGACTGTCTCCAGGAGTTAACTGGGATTAAACCAGTGTTTACGTTCCACTGGACTGTGCTGGGTCCGTTCTTTCAGTCTGTGTGTAGATTTTGCTGTACTTAGGGCGGTAATGGAAGATGTTGCCTTTGGGGCCTTTTGGCCTGAAGAGTCATAGTTTAATGAGCTAAGCTGAGAAAAAGAAATGACAGCTCAACCTTACAATTTACTGAATTAGTGGAGAAAATGAGAAATCCAGCTCATGGAAAGCTAGTGGAGTTTATTGCAAATTTGTCTTTTTAAATGGTTTCTAAACTTGAAGATTCAAGTTGCTTTGTAGTTACAAAACTTGTTTTCCAAATCAATGAACCAGTTTTATGTACAGATTATATAAAAAAAAATGCATTATCCTTTTCAATGTTTTTATGTTCATTAATGTAAATAAATAGCAGTAAAATATCAGCTTGTTTTATTAAATGTCTTATTACTATAAATGAAACATGTCCAATAATATTTGACAGGGTATTTTCAAAGGGGAAATTATGTGACAGGCAACCTTGAGAAAAGGCGCTGCAAAGACTTTAGAGGTCTTATGTCCTTACACTCAAAACCACATAGACATTGTAAGAAAAAACAAATTCTATTAGTCACCTCTCAATTAAAACAGAGAAGATTTGATATCAATGATACATTTGTAGGAATGATTTAGAATTGTCAAATGCAAAATTCTGTTTCTGGAATTATAAGAAAATAAATGATGCTAATTTTGAAGATTTAAGCAGTTGCTATAGGACGTTTCATTAAAAAACCCAGAGCCTCTTTAAAATAAGGAAGTGACAATATTACACAGTGCCATTTTATTGCACAATCAAGTAACTGTTAACTTCCGCTGTTGTAAAAATGCTATATTTATCAAATGACTTAAAAGTAATTTGACTTTGTAATTTGACACATTGAAATTGGGCATTTCTCATCTCTTTAAAAACTCCTGCTCTTTCTGAAACTTCGCCTTCAGGAAGTTGTCACAACAGCGGTCCTCATTTAACAATTTTTTTCACTGGTTGCTTGCTAATTGTAACTGGCTAATCTGTAGGAGCTGTGAGTGGGGGAGTCGCAGGGAAGGGGTGGTTTGTGAGACGGAAGAACGGAAGTTTGGAAACTGCAGCTCAGAGGAGGATCTGCATCTTGAAAGCGGGGCTAGGTGCACCAAGGCGTTTTATACAGACAATTAAAGTATTTCTCAAACATGCATGAAAAAATTGAGGGAACCCTCCATGTATGTTTTTTGATGACAGAATAACATTATAACACGATGCTCAAAAAAGTTATTACATAATAGTGCCCCTTTAGTATTCTGCTCCAACAGATAACTTGGTTTAGAGTTATTATAATGTTTTGACAACACTTCACCTAAAATGTGTTTTGCTGTATCATTTCTACTGACTTGAGACCTACAATCTTAAATCAACTCACAGCTTGCTTCTGCTAACAATGTTTTCTTGTTACACAGTTTGCTTTTGTATGAAGCCAACATTTGCACCATTCCCCCTGTTTTGATATGATTGACTCATAGCGCAGTGTTCACCTTAATTTAGGGCTGTTGTAGATAACTCTGTACAAAAAAAATAAAATGATCCTGTTATACAGAAAAAGTTTTTTATTTTGCTCCAAGCATTTTGTGCTAACAAAAAGCTTTAACCAAGTCTTATTTCTAGGTAAAGGCATGCAGTTTAATACCATTTTGTAAGCCAAGCACAAAAAAATAGGCAAGGAAAATGGGTATTGCTAAGAATTGGCTTCAGAAAGTGTTAGTTTCTGGTCGACGAGTGGAGAAAAAGGCTTTGCAAGTTTATATAATCTGGATGAGTATTCTGACTCAACAACTTCATTTAAACAAATGATAACATTTAATCTAAAATATAATCCATCAATACATGTTTTTGGCTGTTCACTGTTGCAAAGTCACAGGGGAACTTGTGCCTGTCTCTTGCGAGGAACAATCTGAACAGTGCATCACAGAGCAACAGTATGCATTCAAAAACAAAATTGTAGTTGGTTAAAAAATGTTTTTTTCTTACAATATTATAATTTTCTAAAAATAACTACCTGTTATAGACTGAAATAGCAAAGAGCTTTAAACTGAAACAGAGAAAACTTGGTACCAATGTTACAATAAGTGTTAAAATGAGAGTTTGGTAGGTTTCTGTGTTATTCACCTTGTGCAGCCCAGGACTTTTTTACCATGTGTAAAGTGTGTCTGACAAGACATTAACAACAGTAAAGCTATTATTCACAGGATAGCAGCAAAGACATAACAGATAAAAGAAATCATGTGTCAAACCACTAAAAATAATTAAATAAGATGATTTTTGAGAAAATACTGTCTTTGGAGATTATTCATACACATATGGCCAATTTATCACAGAGGTATAACAAAAACAAAATAATTGCTCTCATTTCTGGTGAGAAGTTACTCAAATCTATTTTAACCCCCCTCCTAAAGTTTTGATAAAACTATAGGAATCATTTTAAGTAATGATCATATATTATGATTATAAGTATTACTATTATGGTATTTGACTTTAGATTGTCCAATGAATTGATAATGCTTTATTGAATTTGAATAATCATTAACTATTAATTAACAGAAATTTTCAATCCATTGGTCATTATTTTAAAACACATTTTTGATTTTCACTGAAAATCACTCAAGAAGATTTTTGTAAGTCCTTTAGAATAGCTGCTATATTTAGAGTGACCCTGTTGCTATAGATTTCAAATCCACCTTCTGCGTTTGTCATTGTGATTGCAAACAAAAGCTCTCGTCACTGAAAGATGTTTGCTCAACTTGGTACCGAGAATCCCAAAAATCATTTTTGTACAGTCATTTTCCACCTTTGATGAGAATATCATCTGCTTGGATCAGTGGACTCTAAAAAATTTAGAGAAGAGCAGTAATTTGCTGCCATGGGTGGCCAAGCTGTGAAATGTGTGGACAGTAGCCCTGGAAAAGACAGTAACAGAGGAAGACGTGTCTTTTCTAAATGAGGGGTTAAATGGCACCCTGCTATCCAAAGATAAGAATTACTGCCACACGGAGATCTAAATTGAGTTTAAATTGTCTTAACTTGATATGTAAGATGAATGACTGTCCGTAGCTGTGCCGATTACCATTTCACATTGCATTAGTGTTTCGTCCCATCCCTACTCTGACTATCTCTAGTGAATGTGAATGTAAGCACGAGACTGTTTTTATTTATAAACCTAATTGCTGGCTGTCAGCTATATTTGCGTGCTCGTCAAGTAAAAAGCTCTGTCTATGCAAAATAAAAGCAAACATCTCCATAATTAAGTTTATATCCAGTGATAAAAATCCTGGAATTGTAATGATCAGTAACGATGAATACTTTTTAGCCTGGACTATTGTTGGCGTGAAGCATTGAGATTGTGTTGCTTAATTATGACATCCTACATGGTTTAATGCACCAGTCGGCTTCAGCTTTGCAAAAACACTTTCAGTGTGTAATCACGCTCAAGTCTGACTTTAAAGAGCTCATTACAGTGAGTTTTCTAAAGAGCAGCTTATTAAACACAGTTACCTAATAAGCATCTTTGGTGGTGCAAATTGGTAAAAATGGTAATGAGTCTGATTAGGCTGCGTTTCAATTACGACAGCTTTTACTTCCCCCACCACGATCCTCAACCCACCCACTCTACTCTCCCCCCTCCGGAGCAACAGAACGAAAGGAAGGTCCAGCTCTTTATGCTTGGGAACCTCCTGGAAGGCATTTCGTTTCCATTCTGCTTCTCCCTTCCTCAGCCGATTGCTCGTACACACAAACTGTGCACACATGCACAGAAAGGGGAAAAGAAAACCACTCTGCCACCTCTGTGCTTCCTTTCAGCAGCACTGTAATGAATAGAGAATTGTGCAAGCGGTGGTCCAATTTACGCACTAGGAAATTGGATGGACAGAGTGGAGGCCCCAGCCTTGTTTGCTTAAAAATGGCCTAAAGGGCTTACCAAATTAATAGATACCAAAAAGGTCAGCGTCCCTGTTTCATCGACAGCGATCACTCAACCAGAAATTAAACAGCATGGCACCAAATGACACCATTGCATTACCACTTGCCAGATGCCTTCCATCAATGCTTTATTTTCTTTTTGTTGAAGAGTGGGACAGTTATGTGCAGTAATTTATAACACTTTGGCCATAGAGATGAGTATCACGATAAGATATTAAAAGTGTACAATCATTATTTTCAAATCTCCTAAAATGTTCTGTCATTCTCCTCCTACAGTTTAGTCTTTTTATTGAGATGCCAGTAAGAGTGGTGGAGAGTTCTGAATTTCTTACAAAAAGCACATTCATCACTTTATAAATATTTACAGTTGCAAAGTATCCCATTGGGAAATATTTTTTAATTATAGTTTGAAAAATATGGAGGGAGAAGTTCAACATATTAGGAAACATTCAATATGTGATAATGATGGCAAATGTTTCCATGACAATATCCCTTCCAATAAATAAGTAAATAATTTAAGATATATTTTAAATATCATATTGCTTTGGGTTATTTGTAAATGTGGGTCTCAGTTAGTTGGTTATTTACACACTGGAATAAATTAATACATTCATTTCTTCCAAACCAAACATAATTTATCAGGAAAGTTCCATCTGCATCAGGCTGCAATTGCTGTTTTGTCAGTAAAACAACTTTTTTTGTGTGTGTCAGCACATCCTCATATTGAATTTATCAGTATTTCTACCCTCTAGACATTTTCTGCAGCGCTATACAGCAAGCATCACTAACTACTTTGGCACCTACAAAACACAGCCAACGTGGTGATGCTTCCTTAGAGCATCACCAACTACAACTACACTTATAAAGAATATTGCTTAAAATTTATAATTAGCTAGAGTTTTTCTAAGTGGGTATTTGCTATGTCCCATGACTAAATTTGTAATAGATTATGCAAGCCTTCTACAAACAGTCTGTGAGTTAAGCAGCTGACTGGATGGTCTACTACCAGAGCAGATAGTCCTACTAATTAACTAGTTTATATCAGTTTGGTAGACTTACAGTGTTCTATTATAAAAAAGAAGAATGGAAAAGGGGCAAAATATTCCATGCAATAGCCAGGTTTACTTTTTTAAAATTCTTTACACTTCTTTAAGCATATGTATAAAATAAAAATAGTGAATAACTCGTATAAATAAGTATCAGAACTGCAGTAATCAACATGTCAATAGTTTAGAAGGAGCAGGAATAATTGTGTTTTTCATATATTTAAAATCAAGTCCTAACACATTTCGGTGAAAAGGTTTTGTACATATACTGAGATTCCCTTAAGCTGTGTTCATTCTCACTCAGTGTTATCATATAGTAAGAATCTCATACCAGCTCATACCAATAATGAGAAGTTTGTAGGCCTTTTAGAAATGTGTGGTTCTACTTTATGTAATTAGATTTCACATAAAGTAGAAGACAGTTTATCTGACTTTGGCACCTACAAAACATGACCAAAATTGGAAAACAAAAAAGAAAAAACTTTTGCAAAATAGGCTTCTCAGAATTTAAATACACCCAAGAATTGACAAATTCAAAACAGGAAAACAAAGACCCCTTTTTTTTTTTTTTGGCGGATCAGTGGAACTTGAGCTCATGTCCTGAGGCAGTGAGAACATTCCTCTTGTTGAACGGTCTCTAATTATACTATTTGAGAACAACAAAGGAAACTGTAGATTCTTTTCCGTCCTTTTGAGGTGCAGGTAAAATAAAGGGCAACATTTTTCTCTAGTACCCAAAGAACCAGATTGTTGTGTGTGTCGGTATACTTTTCAGCATACAGAGTGTTTATGTGTAATTATTGTGGGGGAATTCTTTTAGAGTTAATGTCATCTGCTTTGATGGAAAATATGTATAAGGTAATAGACAGTTTGTGCTTTCCATGCAGCATATCTTATATGAAAAATATTTTTTCCTCAATGTGTAATACTGCAAAGAAATAAAATGTGTGCACTACAAGTGCGTGCGGTATTTACAAAATGTACGTAATATTTTGCATTAAGTGGGTTACTTTGATTAGCATATTTTTCAAGCTAACAAAAAGTGCAAATCTGTTTTCAGCTGCAAGCTCTATTTTGACTGTCTTGGATTTCCTCTGTTTTATATAAAACACCTGATGCTCAGTGAACTCAAGTACACTTTGTGAGTAGCTCCTCTTTGATTTGTCCAAAGTGGCAAATTGTTCAGAGAGGATTTGCAGTAATAGAAGAATCTCTCTCGGTGTGAGCTGTGTGCAATTTTGCTATTGACAAAATGGGCCTTGAGTGTTAAGGAACTCAACTGAATGATTTTTACAAAATCCATTATCCCGCTACTCTCGCTGCAGTGTCACCACCGCTTTAGACTCTTGACAGACAATACAGCACTCATTGCTTTTTCCTCAATTCTGCATCAATTGGAAGAATTTTTTCTTTCTTTTTTTTTTATTTCAGAAGAAAAAAAATGATCAGATTTACCTTAGAAATATTTCCGTTTGAAATATATATTTCTAAAGCATACTGAATAAAAAGAGAAGTAGAGTTTCACTAATCAATCATCCAGGCATGTGGCTGCTTGGTTTATTTGGGATTTAGCTCTAACAATAAAATACTTTTTTGTTCTTTGGTTGTTTAGATCAGACAAAACTGAAAACCTCTCTTTTTCCCAAGAAAAATCTTTCTAAGGTAATTGGTATATACTTTAATATATACATAGCAACAAGCATTATTTTGTGAATTATTATTTTTTTCTATCTTTTTGTGTGTTCAAAGCAAACCATAAATCAATATCTGCCAGGAATTCCTAATTGGTGCATCTCTGTTAGTTTATGTTTAATTAAAAAAAATCATAAATTTGTTACAAATGCATTTACAATATTAATCTTTTTGTTTTACAGATGAAGATATTTTCTTAATAATTCCATTCAGTTGCAATGCTCTAGGACTTTTTTTTTTTTTTTTTGTATTTTGATCACCTTATTTTTCCTCACAAGCTTATTGCCTTGGGCTTATTTCCCTTCAGTCATTAGCTTGGATGCTTGACAACCATGTGAGCCACAGCACAGATCTCTTTGACTAAAACCTTGTAAATTAACACAATTAGTGCAGCATCATCCTGCTAATTAGCTGCTGGTGTCTAGTGTGGCTGGTTGGCAAATGGCTGGGAGGGAATCAGAAGGGAATTCACAGACAAACCATGCGTTTGTAATCTGCCTCTGGACACTGGCTGTTTTTCAGTTTGAGTCCTCTGATATCTGCTTAACCCGCTGAAGTATAAAGTATAGCGTCATTGTGTCAACAGAACAAAGAGAGGGACATGTTTGGATCGTTCTCTCTCATGTGTCTGCGTATCTCACTCAGCTTAATGCTGATGAAAGACGCACAAGACTCCGTTCACTATTGCAAATTGTTTTGAGAATTAATCTCCCACAAACTATGTTTTGAGAGAATATTTCCCCATCATCCCAGAATAAAGAAGCACAGCTAGAAGGATTTTTTTATTATTATTTGCAGATCGACTTTCAGATTTAACTTCATTATTTCTGTCATTCAATCCCTTTTAGGCCTCATATAGAAGCTGAGCGAAGCTGCGGAGAAAAAGACAAGTGAAGCTTGTTTTTTTTTTCCCTCTTCACTCTGTCGGGTGGGAAGCAGTAGGCAGACTCGATGTGGATGTAATTCATGCTGGGCTGAGGGCTTTGTGTGATGAAAGCAACAGAGCGCTGCCAAGGAAGATTGCTTTGCTGCTCTCCTCCAAGCAGATTTGAAACTGTCTCAGAATGCCTCAGATGAGAGTTGGATTATAGACTGACCTGCAATGTCTGTGTCATTCTGCTCTGCATTGGATAGATTATTCCATGGTAACCAGGTGTTGGTTTCAATATCCTAATGCTGACCATCCAGTTAGTTTTGTATGTTTGTCTGTAGATTTAAAATTAATGTTTTAATCTCTACACCTTGGGAAAAAAAATTTTTTTTTTTTTTTTTTTTTTTTTTTCCTATTGTTAAATAGGCGAGGGAGTAGAACCACGCTCTACCCTCCTAAACATGTTGCTGCGTATTGGGGCTCAAGTTGTGAAAATTAGGTTGCAATTTTCCCTTGCTTACCTTAAACAACTAGTTTGCCTGTTTGCAATAATTGTTCATCTCAAAAAGCAAAAACTATGGCTGGCAAGCTAAAAGCACCTACAAACTATAAGAACAGTTCTACTGCATGTAGCCTACTAATTATCAACCTGCTGTTTTTTTTTCTTTTAAATATTAAAACAGTTTAATAAAACTTTATGAAATACGATATAAAACAAATGTGTCCAACATTATTGATACACATTTCAATTTTTAATTATACTCCTACATCCAAGCAGAGTGTTTTGGTTAGGTGTGAGCTGTGTGCAATTTTGCTATTGACAAAATGGGCCTTGAGTGCACTTGTAGTGCACACATTTTATTTCTTTGCAGTATTACACATTGAGGAAAAAAACACACTTCTCAAAAGAGAATAAAACAATGAGTATTGTTTTCTATATTTTTATTTAGCCATTTATTTTGAAAATGGCACATTGAGAATTATTCATATTCTTCATAATGAATTAGAAAACCTGTACTTGCATTCCAATTAATAATTTTACAAATCAGTAATTTATTTATTTAGTTACCAAATTCAAGATTACTCCTGCCTTAATACTCTGCCTTAACTCTAAAATACTCAACAATCAGTTTAAATTAACTGTTTCTAATTTTACTTTACTTATGTATTTATTAATCAGAGACCACCACAATGTTTTTCATGTTTTACTGACTACCATTTACACACAAAAAAAGCAATTTCAATTTCATGTTTGGACAACACAATATTTGGAAAGACTCAAACACCAGCATTTGGCATAGTTCAATAGACACCGAAATGGAAAGGCCATCATACAGTTAGAGATCCTGAATTGAGAAAAACAAAATTAACAGCAGCCTGTAATTTTTTTTCCAGAGCTGTATTAGGTAAATTATCAAAATCAGGGTAATAATTATTAAATATGGAAACATGCATCAGTTGGTATAAGTGTTGTTTTTTTCTGTTTCACGTTAAGTAGATGATCTATAGATTTCCATTTCATAGTTTTGCTTTAATACCAAACTATCATAAATTGTGGTATTTCTGCTCAAGGTTATCATACTGTGAGAATCCCATACCCACTCATGCCCATTGTGAAAAAAATGAATGCTTACTTTGACTTATTTCTTCCTTATGCATACTGTCTAGGTCTAAAGATGCAGTGGACCCCGGAGCACACACAATGGGCAGAACAACACTTTGACATCTCATCCACTACCCGCTCCCCAGCACACAAAGTGGAGGCCTATCGGGGGCACTTACAGCGAACATACCAGTATGCGTGGGCAAACGATGACATCTCTGCACTGACTGCCTCCAATCTGCTCAAGAAATATGCAGAGAAGTACTCTGGGATCCTAGAAGGCCCAAATGAAAGAGCCCTGCTGTGTGCCTACTCCGATAGTTCCAGTGGACTCGTGAATGGACGAAAGTCTGAGAATGAGTCCTGGCAGGAGGGGATTTACCCAATGAACTGTGCTCCAGATGTTATATCTGTGAGCAAAGCTGGAATGACAGCTGCCCTCCCCCCTACAGATGTGTCTGCGAGCATAGGAAGCTCCCCAGGGGTGGCAAGCAGCTTGTCTGAGCCTAGCTACTCAAGTAGTAACTGTGGGAGTCATCCAGCCACCACTCTTCACTCGGGCCTCCCCTCTCAGGAATATACTGCTAGTTACAATGGCTCTTACCTGCATTCCAGCTACAGCAGCCAGAGCACCACTGCCCTCCCTTCCCCTCATCCCTCTCCTCTCCAGAGTGCCGGGCTTCTACAACCCCCACCACCTCCACCTGGTTTGGTGCCAAGCTACAATGCTGGGTCTCCCAACCTTCCCAACTACAGTTATCCTCCAACAGGGTATGCTTCACAGACTGCTGTGGGTCCTGGTTATAGTCCTGGAGGAGCACCACCACCACCTTCTGCTTATCTACCATCTGGCATTGCAGCTCCCACTCCAATACCTCCCTCCACTTTGCCTGGATACACCTACCAGTCTCATAATCACACACCAATCACACCTACACCTTTGAATGGCAGCTCGTCCAACTCTTTAAAACGAAAAGCTTTCTACATGAGCGGACATGGAGATGTGGACTCTAGCTATGGTAATTTCAACTACAACCAACAGCGCTCCTCACAGAGCCCTATGTACAGAGTAGCAGACAGCAGTGTCTCAGACTCAAACAGGGGCACTGGATTTGAAAGAAACACAGAGCCATCATCTTTAGCTTTTAAGCCAACCAAACAGCAACTGGCCTCTGATCAACAAAGAAAATTTAATGTGCACTCTAACAGAGCGCTAACTCCTCCATCTTACGGATCAACCAAAAACTCTGCAGGAGATCTAAGAACTGGCGAGCCCTACAGCAAGTTTGGGTCTCCGATCATGAGCGAGCAAACTGATGAGCACAGACAGCACCTCTCCCACTCCCTTTCAGGGCCTGATTTAGGAACGGCTACCTCGTCCATCCATGCTGCAGAGGAACAATTAAAGAACAGTGATTCCAACTTGGTGGAAATGGTCAACTCGGAAATCCTTCAACAGGGCTCTCCGGTAGACTGGACTGACATTGCAGGTCTGGATATGGCCAAATCAACTATTAAAGAGGAGATACTGTGGCCTATTTTGAGACCTGACATGTTTAGCGGACTTTCCACATTGCCTCGGAGTCTGCTATTGTTTGGACCTCAGGGAACTGGTAAATCGCTACTGGCACGCTGCATGGCCAGCCAGCTGGGGGCCGCTTTTTTGCGGCTGAGTGGTTCAGCGCTGGTGACCAAGTGGCTTGGAGAAGGAGGCAAGATTATCCAAGCTTCTTTTCTTGTAGCACGCTGTCGCCAACCAGCAGTTGTCCTAATCAGCGATGTGGATCTGCTGCTGTCTGGCCAACTTACTGAGAGCCCTGTAAATCACCTTAAGGCTGAGCTCCTCATCCAGCTCGATGGTATTCTGACCTCTGCAGAGGACCATGTTCTTGTGGTCTGCTCCACCAGTAAGCCAGAAGAGATACCCGAGACCTTACGGAGGTACTTTACTAAGCGTTTGCTCATCCCATTGCCTGATGGAACCGCACGCCATCAGATAATCAGCCAACTTCTCTCGCAGCACAACTATTGTCTCAGTGACAAAGAAATTTCATTATTGGTCCAGAGGACAGAGGGTTTTTCTGGACTGGATGTAGTCCAGCTGTGTCAAGAAGCTGTTGTTGGCTCTCTTCATGGCATTCCTGGGGCTGACCTCCCCAGCATCCATCCCAGTCAGATGAGACCAGTCACGTACCAAGACTTTGAAAATGTATTTAGCAAATTCCAGCCTAGCATATCACAAAAAGAGCTTGATGTGTACACTGAGTGGAACAAAATGTTTGGCTGTAGTCAGTGAGTGAAACCAATCAAACACAGTTTCCTTAAAATATGCTAAGTAAAAACAGTGTTTGGTTATTTTTAAACCATAAGAAAACAGTGGTGATATCAGCATTTTATCTGGAGTTATGGAAGCAATCTGGACATCACACAGTGTTATGTGCTTATTAAAGTAAATTTAAAAGGATGCCCCACTTTTTTGTATATATAAATCCAAATATATATAGATATAATCCTGATTTTGAGATTTTGTTGCTATCAAGTGCCTGAGATGGTGCTGTTAAGTTTCCTTTTGCCTCACAATCTTCATTGGTGGTGTGCTTATATAAAAGCTTTACAATGTGAAACAAACCTTTGTTTTTTTACTGCAAAAGTGTTGTTCAGCTTGGTCTGTTTTGTGCTCTCCGTGAACTGTTGTGGTTAATTTCAGCTGAGTTAAATTGATTGGCAGAATTTTCCCTGAGCATCATTACCTTGCACAGGTTTTATGTGCGCATGTAATTTATTTAATCATAGCAAAATGGACATGCACATATCTTTAAAATTGTATTTGCATTAAAGACTTAAATTTGGTTGCAGTAGCCTTTCCTCGGTGGGTTTGAGAATAAATTGCTAAATGTGATTTCAGTTTAAATGAATGCTCTCTAGAACTTTTAGCATTTGTGACAAAGATGTGTGAAAAGCTTTAAAATTAATATATTTTTTATTGTAGAAGGTTAAAATGTCAATGAAATATTTTTTGCATAACCCATACTATATTTTGAGTACATTTATTTAATGGTCAGAAATTACAGTGTCAAAACACCACTGCTATTGATGCCCTTTCTTACATTGTCCTGGGCCGCTGTTCTCTGCAGCTCTGTGAAAAACATGGCAGAGTCAGTCGTGTTTAGTACTTAACTAAGTTACCCTTAACATGGATTAAAAGACCTTTGGAAAAGAAATGAGTCCAAAGCATCGCAGGCTCTCCACCATACCTTGGCTTGTGGCGCTTCCATGCATATTCATCCTTTTCTTTACGCCAGCTCTATGTAGGAGTTTGTTGCTCAGTTTTAGTTTCCCCGGGTCTCAGCTTGCACTCAGTTTAAAGTCCCGGTTGCACATGGGTTCCCTTGTGTCTTCACCTAGCTTTGTTTGTCAAAGATCTGGATTTGTTTCGTCAGTGGTTGTGTGGTATATGTGGCCACAATTAGATCTATAACTTTTCATTGTATCCATCTTTTAATTTATGAATCTGTAACTTGTCTTTCACATTTTGAGGATTGGCTTAGAAGAATGGGCCCCTTTATCATAACCTATTAATATCCCAGAAAAATAAATAAATAAATAAATAAATAAATAAACTAAACACTTTTATTACAATAGTTGCTTATATTTAAACAATGATTAGGGATCCCACAATTTCTTAAATGTGACTGAATAAATTTACTCAAATTAACAGTTGGATTTTTCTACATTTTGAAATGTCTGATTATGCAATTATGTAACAAGATGTATTTACTTTAAGGCTTTTTGCACATCTTTAAGTTTGGATGTTGTTAGCTGTGACATTCCTAAAAATATTTCTACAGCTATTTACTAAGAGTAATTCACACAGAAAAATGATACCATATTTTCTGTGTTTTATTTGAAAACTCAGGAATGTGTTAGTAATATGTACTACTCAAGCTTGTATTAAAACACTACATGAGATAAACATTTGCCTCAAATTTAAAATTGCATCATTAAAATACAAAAGGGTTTTTGATAGCTCAAAGATCTCAAGATGAGGAGGTTCCTGCAGTGAATGTACGAGGGAATAATTATGCTTTATTTTCAAACCTTAAAAATCAATTTGTTTAGGATTCTCAGCTTTTATTTATTTTTTTTAATAGAATTTGGTATTGCAATTACGGGTTTGCCTTTGGAAATAACAGCTCCATTGTGTGGGTGAAATTGCAGCCTTGAGCTAATACATTTTACATTTTTTAATTATTTTTTTCTTATTTCCTGCTGACTACAAAGTCAGAAACCTTCATTTACAACAGATACAATGATCCCGTTATTTAAATCCCAGCTTTGAGATTAAAGTGTTCAGCCTGTGCCGAGAGAAATTTAAAAGTGCAGATAAACATCTCGAGGTTGAGCGAGACAGCTGATCCAAGCTATGTTTCCCCTTCCTGTTGCCGTTTTATCGTTCATGAAAATGCAAGGATTATGTACAGTGTACGTTGCTTTGTACCTTATGTTTATCTCTGAAAGACAAATTCACAGTGACATCAAAATGTCACAACTTGCCCATCTTGTTTCATGATGATACCCAGCGAAAAACGAAAAGTATTTTTGCGTTAAATCTATATGCTTTACATTTTGATAGGTTGTTGTTTTTTTGGGGGGTTTGTTTTGTTTAATGACACATTTTGCCTTTGCCTTAGGACAATTTGGCTTCATCATCTTCTTTTCAGTGCCTGGCGTTGTTGCTGTACATTGTTTGAACCCTGAACCTGCATAGTCAGAAGGAGATATAGGAACCCTAGTGATTCTGTGTTCATACTTTCTGTCCTAAAGTCTTTCAGTAAGAAGTTTACACAAGTGATTTTTACACTTTATCTCAAATTCATTAATTTAGTTGCATTCCTTATATTCTAATTTCACATAGTTTGCATACAAAATATAGCTTATTTTTTCTCCCATATTTTAAACTGTTGCTGTATTATTAAACTGTTTGCTGCCAATAATTGCTCAATTTCCATAGTACATTTCCAACAATATATGAGTCGGTCTGAAAGCTTAATTGGCACGTAAAAGCACTGAATGTATAATGATGTGAGTAAAACACTCACACTGAAACATGCCAGAGGAAAAGAAGAGAGAACTGTCTGGGTATTTGTACAGAAACTTCAGAGGCACTGACAGACTTTTTTTCTTGTAAGAAGGTGTTTAAATACAATATTTGTTGATGTCTTACCGTATTTAAATTTTCTATCAAATATTAAGCATTTTCTCATTGAAACATGGCTGGAACCAATAACTTCTCAAGGTCCGGACTTTTAAAGAATTTCCACGACAATAGCACAGTTTGAGAAAGTGATTCCTTCGTCCAGAGTGATACTTAATTCTACTTTTACATTGTGTTGAATGCTTTATATGTATTCCGAGTTACAATATCGTTGCTGCATTATCTTTCAAACTGCACAAGTTTTAGTCATTTGTAAAATGATTACTATAAGTCTGTATATGAAGAGACAAATGTGTGTGAATAGAGTGCCTCTATGCTTCTTTCAGAGTGTGGGTCATTTATTTGAGTCCTGATTACTGCTGAGTCTTATTTTTTAGCTTAGAATTACGTTGCATAATTTTCACAACTAAATACTTTCTTGATTTTTTTTTTCTGCTTAGAAATAAATCTCCCAAATTATGTTAAGTGTTATGAAGAGTCACATGTTAAAATTGTTTCAGAAACCATGTAGACACATAGTCATCCTGAAACATTCAGATGGCAATGGTTCTAGTTCGATGATGAACATTAGTTTATCACTTATTTTATTTTTAACCTGGAATGAAAGTAACATCCTTTATTTTCTTGTTTGCCTCCTCATAAGCTTGTACTCTCGTTGCCATTTCATCCCATTTTGTGCCACCAAAAATACTACTATATTCTGTACCCATGCACTGAAATCATGGTGATGATTTATTTGTGATTGTGTCTTTGTTTTCATGAACTATGAAGATAAATCATCATAACACTGAATACACCTGAGTCTCGCATAGAATTAAAATTCAATTATGTTTTATCTGAAGATGTTTTATGTTCTATTCACAATCATCACCGTTTGAGCAGGCTCACTCTTATTAAACCTGATGGAATGCAACTCTAGATTAAACTACAACAACACTTTGAAACCACCTGTTGGTAAACATTATTGAATTTATTTGTTCACTTTTTCTGGCAGGAGGCCACACAGATTCTATCCATATAACAACTCTAACAACTGTAGTAGAAACCCAGATGTTTTGTTTAAAATGGCTTACCACTTGTAGCTTTAAAACAGAATTGTAGTAGTCACAAATTGGCCCGTGGTCTTTACGAACAGTCCAGTAGTGAAAGGTCAATTCATCTCAAAATTTGCCAACCCTTGAAAATGTAAAGAAGAAAATTGACCGGAACCTATATCACATTTTTAAAATAATTTATGAATCAGTGTTCTTGAATTCTCAGTGTTACTTTTGTGTATTTACAAACAATGCAAAATTTGTAGCCATGTCTATAAATAGCGCAAACTTGTGACGGGTTATTAAAAACGTAACTCTCTGAGTCAATCAACAGTTTACAGCTTTGTATTTGAGCACAACTGAAAAGCATGAATGGCACAAAAGTCAGAAAATGTCTGAAAATACAAACTTCTAACTACAGTGGGTTAGGTTATTATTTCATTTAAAATTTGGCATGAAAACCATGAGTTGGGTGATCAAGCACACATCTTACAGGTTCAACAACTCAGCGGTGAATCAGAGATGTGTGGTGAAATACATCAGTATCATAGATATTAAAAGATTTGTCCCATCCAGTAAAAAACAGAAGTTTACATAAAAAGACACAACCTGTTTCTCACTGTCTGACTTTAAATCACACTTAACTTTTCTTTGGTGTCTGGGGTTATCAAAATAATTACTAATTCCCTGTCAAAATTATGGGAGTGAGAAATAAATTTTTCAAAGATATTTTCTTCTTAACATTTTTTATTTTAATTCCTAAGTTTACATACAGTAGTGTTAAAAAGTTTGTCTCCTTCCTGGTATTCCTTTTTTTTTTGCATGTTTGATGTGCTTCAGAACATCAAACCAAAGTAAATAACAACACATGTAAACACAAAAGACAGTCTTTAAATGAAGTTCTTTATTATTATGGGAAGAAAATATTTCACACATGGCCATGTATCTTTAGAATAAACATCATTCATCATTTAAAAACTGCATTTTGTGTTTACTTGTGTTGTCTTTGGCTAATATCTAAATTGGTCTGATGTTCTGAAACACGTAAGTGTGACAAGCATGAAAAAAAAGGAAATCAGTAAGGGGGAAACTAATTTTTCACACCACCATTGATTTATTTTGCTTTGATTTGTTTATTTTGCATGTATAGATTTGTTCTAACATCTTGGGTTTTCAGTCACATGTTTCTCACAGTAGTTTGATGAAATTTTGGCCTACTCCTTTCTGACAGGATTGGTGTAACTGAGTCAGATTTGTAGGTAATGAGCTGTGTCCACAAATTTTCTCTGGGACTGAGGAGGTATCTCTGTGATGGACATTTTTAAAACTTTGATTCTGTCGTCCTCGAACCGCTTTGTAAGGAATCTGGCCTTGTGCTTAGAGATAAAGTTAGTGATGTCATTCATTTATAATATTCATACATTATGTCCTGTACCTATGATGTCACCAGTTTTTTGTAGGGTGCCACTCCCACCTGCTACAAAATATCAACACAGTATGATGCAAACATTATGTGACGAACAGTTTCTTTCCTCTTTGAATGGTCTTTCAGTCTAGAAAGATATTTTACTAATATTGTAAAGTTGTGGTTTATAATTACCTTATAAACCACTTTATTTGAAAAATAAGTTTTTGTTTTATTATTATTATTATTTTGGCATCTAACCAATAGAAATGTTCAGTGATCCTAAATTATCCAAAGGAGGACAAGTTTAGTTTGATTAAATGCCAGACAGTGGTTAAAAAGGGTTGTGTGTCTCCCTCTATGGCATCTGGTTTAATTTCCATTAATGTTCTTTGTGTTTTTCTTATACCTGATGTTGCATTTGCATGGAATTAAATGTAATAGCAACCTGACAATAGGACTGTGTTTTTGCAAAAAACATTTTAAAATGTGTAGTATATATTTCACATATTTTTTATCTTTAAAATTTTAAAAAAGTAGATATGTTACATTATGGAGTGAGGTAAAATGAGAGGACCTGTTATCACATAGGGCACGTGAGCAGGACCTTTGATAAGCACATCAAGTTTCCAAGCGATACAGACTGGGTGACTTAAATCACTTTCTTTCAGTATTCCTGTAATTAGTTTAATGTTGAGAATTGCTTTTAATGTATTTCCCATCCTAGTTTTATAGTTGTGCATCCTTTAAAACCATTTCTACCTCATTGCTGCATATTGTACTTGTAGTACTTATGTTGTTTCATTTTGAATGTCATGCATTTGTGAATTAAAAACTGTAAAAAAGAAAAAAAAAAAAGAAAAGATTGCCCTTGAATCTGAGCAGTCTACCTCAAAAAGACTGTCTTTACTCTGTCAAGTACAAGTCACAAAGGAAAAAAAAAGAAGAAAAAACTGCACCTTTAAGACAAAGATGAACCTTACCTGTACATTCTGACATATACAGTTTATGATGACACTTTCTCATTGAGGTGTTGTCAGTATTTTTTTGCAAGTTTTTTCAACACAAACTCTGTTCCTAAAAAAAATAAAATTGAGTTGCTTCAATTCCATGTGGACCATGTAGTGCCATGTTAATGTGTATGTATGTGCACTGGCAATTCTACATGCAAGTGAGCAGAGTCAAGGTTAACGTGAACATTCTGAATTTTTACTTTTCATACATGTGTACAGAAAATGATCTTGCACATAGCTGTATATATATTGTACATTTGCTACTGATATACAGCATACATACAAAAAAGCACCACGTAACTGTTTATGTGTGTATGTATTGCCATATTTACAGTACAGTCAACTTAATTGTATTTTAATTTCACGGTACATAAAAGTTAATAAAAAACTGAATAAAGTTGTTTTCTCTCTTTTTCTGTGCCTGATCTCTTGTTTTGTAACGTCACTATTTTATTTCTGAGCAACCTTATTTATATAAGGACAGAGTTTATCATAAAAGCTGGTAAATTATTTTTTTTCAAATATGGAAAAATAAAACTTACTGTATGTGTCCATGTAAAATGTTGTGCAAATCAGTAAGTTAAAAAACTAGGTACTTTAAAAGATATTTGACTTCCATTCCTGAAATTGACTGATCATTTTCCATTTTAAGTGCAGCATCACTTCAAAAAAGTCATTAAATAACCAGTAGTGGATTGTTGAATGCAAATCAATTTATTTTTAACAAATCTATTTTCTGGAAAATTAAATTAAAGGAATAAAGACACCCGGACTGGCAACCTGTCCAGGGTGGACTCCGCTTCTCACCCATTGACTACTGGAGATAGGCACCAGCACTCCCACTATGGATAAAAAGGGTAGACGGCTGGATGGATGGAAGACAGCACATTTCTAGTATGTTGATATGTAGAATGGAAGTAAAAAAACCACTCATATGTAAAGCATAAGTGACTTCAGAGGAAGAATCAAGATTAACACCTTGTGAATCTGATCTAAACATTTGAAATGGCTTTGGTTCACAATCCTCTCATGGCCACACTACAACACTTTTTCCTTCCACTCAATTTTCTATTCACAAGCAACTATCTAGAGTCATTTGCGATGGTGTTTCTCAAGAAAATTGCCATAAGTTAATGTGCCAAGTAGAAAACAACCCAAAGTAAAAAAGTAAAATTGTATATCGCATTGTGACCATTTTTTCACTTCATTTAAAAAATAAACAAGTAAAATAAATGCAAACCAATTAAGGAAACGATATATTGTTTGCTTAAAAACTTTGGCATCTAAAGCTAATTTTGGGCACTTTTGCTACATTATGTATTTCATTACACATTTCAAGTTATTGTCTTTATTCATTATCTTCCATGTTTTCGGTATGTCTGCAGAGTTTCGATGTAAAATATTTAACAAGTGAAATTGTGTGTTTTGAGTTTTTTTTCTGTTGCCTGTCTTGGCCAGGAGTCTCCTATAAAACTAATCTTTGATCTCATTTAATCATTTTGAAATTAAATAAAAGCTCAGATACAAAAAGGGACAACGAGATACAACTAAAAGTTAATCTGTTCATTCAGCAAACTTATCCGTAGCTGATGGGTACCAATGACTGATATAAACATTAACACACATTAAAACAAAACAGATAAAACAACATTTCATTGTGAGTATGAGCCACAGCAGCGCATTCTTCCTCCTTTCAGGACTAAAAAAAATATTGCAGAGAAAACGCTTTTGCTTTTTCCAACCAACCAGAGAAACAGACATTCAACTACGCATAGAGGGGAAAAGCAACCTGAGTACAAAATCAGGACTGATAAGAAAAAAATAAAGTTGAGTCAAACAAATTACACTTGAGTTATTAGTGGCCTATTTTGTAAATATCAAAGATCCACTTGTCCCAGTGTTCTGGGCTTCATTTGCATTCTGATGAAACTGGAGTGGATGTGTGTGAACTCGGAGGTTATCTGTGGAGCCGCAGCGCTGAGCAGCCGAATCAGACAGCTCCACAAACGCTTGGCTCAAGAGGATGAGCCACAGACCTCTCTCAAATCACTTCCTTCATAACAATTAAAATATGCAAAGTGATAATTTTCCTTAAGTAGCCTTAAATGTGCAATCTATTTAAATGTGAAGGAAATTGCTTAAAGCTTGCAGTGTGTGGATGTGTGGTTAGGCAGGGGTGGTAGTTGGGTAGGGGGATAAATTATGCAAATAACTGAAAGGACTCTTGAAAGCCTAATTTTTCTGCAATAAGCATACTGTTTCATTTAATTTTTTGCCTCTTATTAAAAGTGACAGTTCTTTTGCGCCGACTGATGGCTATATCTGACACAAGCCCCACAAAACTGACTGCCAGACTAATGGTGAAGCATTTTTTGTAGCTTTTAGATGATGGTTACATTCACAAAGTAATTATGCACTAGAGAGTCCAGAAATAAGGTTTAATTACACAGTAATCGCTTCTGATGGACACTAGGAAGTGTGAGCACTGCCAGACTGCAATCCATCAATGACAAACCTCTGGCCAGTTTTAATTCCTCCTCATTTGCATCATAACCTCAGCACCAAGTTGCACAAACGCTGTTAAACGTTAATAGGACCTGTCTCTCCACTCAAAATGAACGCTTAAGCCATTTGAATTCTCCCTTTTTCTCTCTCTATCGCTTTCTTTCACTACTCTCTTTCTCACCCTTTTACGCAAACACGCATACACCCTCTATCTCACACAGTCCATATCTCCTCTCTCTCGCCTCAATTCTCACATCCTTGTGAGTCTTTACATAAATAGAGCCTCTTCAGAAGGGAATCTGAGCACAGGAGACAGTGCACGGTCACTGCTGTGCTAATTGGGAGCAACATGTAAAGTTTTATCTCCTGAGTGCTAACAAACCATACAGACAAGTATAAATTCTTGTCTTGTGTGTCTGCGCGTGTGCATGCGTGTGCGTGTGTGTGTGAGAGGAAAATTGCGATCAGCTACGTATTTGTCTCGCATGGTTTTCGTGCCAAAAGGAAAGGTAGGCCCTTAAGTTATTGCAATCCTGAGAGACTTTGCAAAATGATGCTTTTATTAATTGAAAATTATTATTGGGGTGAGAGTCCCTTTTTTCCTCCCCAGTAGACATTTATAAGGTTGATTAGAGCCACGGTGTCTCATTATCAAAGATTGCAAGTCTACCTCTCATTATAAACCTGCGACATTCCAGTATAAATCAGTGCAACAAGAATATACACAACACCTTCCCAAGGTAGACATTGGACCTACTAAACCACTTGTTATTAGAAAGTGGGTTGTTTTTATTTGTTGTACTAAGAAGAAAAACATCACATTTTGCTCTTCTGAGATCCCAGCATCATATACTCTTAGATTATTATGATGTGACCTTGTTATGTCCCCAGGTATTCAAAGCAATTCAATACTGATTTGAAAAAATGAGATGTATGTATATATATATATATATATATATATATATATATATATATATATACTAAGAAAATGCAAAAAGCATCAGAGTCATTCTAGGAAATTTCATTTCAAAGTCTGGCAGAAGACTTTTGTGTAAATTTGTATGCAAGAGGGGCTGCTGACTACATGTGGTGATAGATACCCATCCATTTTCAGCTTTCAGAAATTCACTGTTACAAATGAGTAGAAAAAGTTAAGTACAACACATATTCATAACACTGGCAAATTTAAGTTTAAAGTAACCTTTTAATATAAAATTTTAATGTAAACATTCTGAACAGAACTAGCTTCAGTCCCAATTTGAACCTGACAGAGAAACTGAAAAATGAAGCTGATGGCAAGAAGATCTTCAACCCAGCTTTTCTGTAAAATTCTTTACAAATGTTTTTTTATTATCATTTATTATCTCTTTGTCCTCCTAATCATGTACTGAGATGAAAATAAGCATGTCCATATTGTCATATAAACTGCAAATGTCCCAATGAAATGCAACATGTGGTGTGTATATTTTTCACCAGCATATAAAAGCTGATATTACTGAAACACTGCCACAGCCAAAGCCTTACCAAAGAAGGCTTTGGCTGGCCAGATTGGTGAATCTCTTTAGTCTGTTTTAACCCCTGGCCGGTTACAAGAGGACCTAATGGGGAGCAAAGACAGAAGAGTAGATGTCCAATAGCCACTCGTTCCCCTGTCAAGGCAATCATGGGAAACACAGAGCGTCACTCTTTCAATTTCATCCTTTTCCACTGTGCAAGTCGCCCTCTAAAACGTCATTATCTCCCACAGATCTGCTGGGCCCTCTGACAGGGCCATGTTATCCAGGCACTGGGGAAATGCAAATTGATTTAATATCAGCCATGGCATTTTTAAAGCCTCCACATGTTACACAGACTGTCATTTGAGGAAAAGATATGAAAATCAGAGGGAAATGTCAAACTGTGGATTGGCTGTGTTATATGAAACGTGTTGTTTACTATGATCACCAGATCATGAAACAAGATACTCCTTAATGCCACATTGTCAGTTTACAATTCAAGAGGTCTCTATTATGTTTTTGACTTGAATGGGCGTAAGCAGGTTTCTCACACCACAATAACAAAAACCTAGCTAAAACGAATGAATGTGATGAAAGTGATCTGTTCATCCCAAAACACTTATAGATTTGTAAAAAAAAATTGTTTACGATCATAAACAACAAATGCCGTACCTTAACAATTGATTTCTAATTTGTTTTTGTGGTTCGTCAGTTCATTGTTTTTGACCTCTATTCTCACAACTTGGTAGCTGTTAGCAAGAGAATATAGCTTGTTCAACCACAAGCATCAAAAAGCTAAGTCAGCTACCGTATTGCAGATTGCTGAACAAACTGATGAACAATTACAAGAAAATGTAACTTTGATTCATAAATGTTAAGCTATATTGAAAATACAGATTCACTTTAGAAACAAAATAACGTGGATGGCGAAAACCGTTTTCATTTTTTATATTTTAAAGTTTTGCCTGTCAGCCAAATAAATAATAAGGTTTGACTTTAAAAATGCTCATGGATCTATGTTGCCCTGTTTTCTCACCGACTTAATTTTTCAAAACAATGGATAAATGTTATGGAGCAGGTATTGTTTTACAGACTTATTTGTGAAAATTAAATCCAAACATTAAAGAGACTGAGTATCTGCTTTAAACCCATGATACAAGACTATCCATATTTTCAGAACACATAAATGAGCTACTGTATGTAGGTTAATAACCAAGGATTTTTTTTTTTCTTTACAACTGAGAAGAGACAAGTCAAAGATGACTTTAAGTTTAATGTCCAAACATATCCCGTTGACTATGTACATTTACTATTGGTTAAAATACTGATGAGCCTATATGGAAGAAAGAGAATCAAGCAGATGGCTAAAGATGAGGGTCAAAAGTAATTGAGAAGTTTGTCAAAAATTTTATGACATAAGCAATCTGTAAGCTGTTACTGAACCCAAGCTTGAGGTGCAGAGAAACATATTGAAATTACACAAAAATAATAAAAGCACTGCAGATACCAGCATACTGCCAGAAATGATTGCCCTGAGTGGTGTACTTTTTTTTTTGCTTTGCTTCGCTCTTCCTGTCCCTTAACCCCCCTCCTTCACACGCATGGCTGCCTGCCAGATGTGAAGAGAGGCATATCTGGATTTAATGACATTACAAATGCCTTTCTTTACACACAGTGATAGCTCTGTTTTGATTGGTGTAACGCTGTCAGTGCATTATCTTACAAAGAGAGCTGTCAGTCATCTAGCATTGAGTCATCAGTTCTAGCTGGTGATGAGGCTTGTTTGCCACACCGAATCATCTGTCTCGTTGGTGAGCCTCAGAGGCTCATAAGATACCACTTGTAAATACTCCACTGCAACAACCATTGCAACACAAGCTTTCAGGGAAAATTGAGTGGGTCTCGTTACAGCCAGCTCTTGTGGCAATATTCGAGGTCTTTTTGTGTACAAAGCAAAGCTTGGAATAAATCATACTGTACACCCACATTGCTATTGATTAAAGCAGTTCCCATGCCCGCATCTAGTGAGTTATACACAGAATAAAGAGCAGCTTTATATTTTGTCCTGTCAAAATGTTAGGTCATCCTATCAGGGTTAGCCAGTCTCATACAGAGCACAGAAAGTCCTCTGTCTGAAAACATTCAAAGGGAAAGAGGCTGAATTGTTGTATTTACCACAATAGTCAGATTAGAACTGTATTATTTCTCTTCTTTTACTTGAGTTTTACATCAATGATTATCACATTCAAAAGAATTAATGAGAGAATAAAGAACTGCTTGACATCTAGAAAAACATTCCCAGATATCTGTGGGTCCACCTTCAGAAAAACAATATCATTGGAAGGCTTGTTTATTTCAGTAATTCAATTCAGAAATTGAAACAGAAAAGACAAAAGATTCATTACATACAAAGTGATTTATGTCAAACATTTATTTCTGGTGCTTGCAGTAAATAAAAACCAAAAATGTTGTGTCTCAGAAAATGTTAACATGAGATGAAAATACAATTATATTTTTAATACAGAAATGCTATGTCTGTTATGTTGTATGTTAGCGAGAGTTTCTTTCCCCAAAATGTTACATAATTGGGAGACAGATTTCTCCCATATTTCTAGCTTACAGTCCATGATGTGTTATATCTGTGTTATATCTAAGAGTATTATTAATAAGGTTGAAAAAATTTTAAAATACAGTGAAATTAAAAAAGCTAAAAAAAAAGAGCTATACAAGCAACAGGATGCAAAGGTCATTGAAGATAAATTTACTATCCATGAACGCTATCCAGTGTAAAGGACTAAACTGTTGCTCAGTGCTTTAAAGTTATTGTTTCTCATGAAAGAAGATTCTGTATTTTGTTTGGAATTAAAAATCCTAGAACTTAGAACATTTGTTGTGTTTTATCAACTCCAAACTTCACACAGAATAATAGCATGTTTTAGTGCAAACAAGTTTTACTGTGTTGTACTCGCAGGACATAACATCCAAAAGTACAAGCTTTCATCAAAATCTGTTTTTGTAGGTGTTTCATATTGTAATTTTCTGAAAAACTAAATTTGGAGCTTAAACCATGATTATCAACAACAGTAACTGCAGTATCTATTACATTCTGACAATTTATCAGCTATTAATCTATTAACACTAATAAACACTTCCAAGTAACATTCTGTGCAAATCAATGAATCTATTTATTATAAAATTTTAATGCATATAATGGAAATACTGATATAAATCAACTTTTAAGTCATGTTTTTACTTTTTGACGTGTGGGACAGACGCATTTTAGAAAGTGATTAATGTAGCTTTGATCATTTGTGTCAATCTATAATTGCACATAGAACAACCACACCTTCTATGACAAGCACTTGTGCAGCAAGTCTGTAGAGAAAAATAACTGATGTTTATGGGAATGCTAACAAGCAGTTGGATCAAGTTTTGGCTGCAGAGCCAAACTGTTTTTATTAGAAACGTCTCCTGCACAGCTCTTTACATCACTGTTTTGCATTTAACTGCATTCTACCCAATTAGAGAAAATGACTGATGAAAACTTAAAGAACCTTTGTTAATGTGAGAGAGTGAGAAGGCCTTGTAGACTGCAGATCCTGCTTTCATTCATCTCACTAACATCAGGGAGCTCAAGCTCGGCGTCACTCAAAGCTTTTTTCCTTTGATATTCCCCAGGCAGGCCCACAAATTAAGCTCACTTCTGTTTGACCAAAGATGAGACCGGCCCTGAAGTAAGGCAGCTTTCCCTCCTTTTTTTTTTCCACAAGAGTTTTCAATCTATCCCTCAGAACTCCACAGACCTATAAATCTCTTGAAAATCTCTCTATTCATTGTTAGCCTACTATAAAGAAGCATATGGAAAATTCCTTTACTTAAGGTGTCAGTCTGACTGCAAAGGACAAACAGTTTGCCTGTGAATGTCAAGTATCTCAAAAATATATTTTCATGGATTTTAGAAGGAACGAAGTGTAAATATATTTTAATGAATGCTGCTTGTTTCTAGAATACAGACAGTACCCAAGGCTACATACTTTTTTGAGAAATGCATTCAAGACTTCCAGCGTAATATGATGGACTCGATAGGCCTTGATGACCATCACACTGTTTTTAGTCTGTTCAGCTATGTCCTGTATGACTTCTCCTAGAAACCTAGGCCTGCATCGTGATGTTACCGCTGAATGCAATATGAAAGTGACCAGACGGGTCTTGCTTGAGCAGTGGTGTGTACAGTACTGACTATATCCATAAAGTAGCACTCACACTTAAAACAAAATAACTACTAATGCCAGGCTTTTTTGGGGCTGAAAGAAAACAGGTCGCATATAAGCATGGTTTAATTCCGTCAGTCTGTGTCATCCTTCACAGATGATGTAAAAGGATGACGACTTTTAACATGTCTAATTAGATGAGCCAGACAAAAGCTCACTTTTGTTTGCACACCTTCAGAAACACTTCTGTTGGCAGTCAAAAAGAAAGTTTTGTTATTGCAAAGTAATGTAAACGAACAACCCAGGTTAACAACTCCAGGTAGATTATCAGGTTTGGGTGTAATTTGTATGAAACTTTAAGGCCTGTTTTCTCACAAATCTTGTTAGCAGAGTGCCAACATTAAAATTACTTACTTTATTTTTCAGACTATAATTTGGTCTGTTGTCTAGAGCACAGTTGATATATTACACTGTAATAAATATTTTTTTAAATTAAAAATATGTAACTAAAGTTTGACAACTGTTATCAAAGTGTGTCTTTACAGTATAATGCCTATAAATTTAAATGAATTTACATTTCTTTATTTGTGCCTTGAAATAGCAAATGCACATTGAATTATCTTATTTTTATAAATACATTATTCTAAAGGTGTGCGTGTGTGTGTTCATCAATAAAATCAATTCATCAGAATCAGCTGTATCAAATGTAATTATTGTGCCGTAAAACAATTAAATAATCACATCAAAAAGTTTGAAACTTTCTTAGTTTATGTTTTTGTTGGGTTTTTTGTTGTTGTTTTTTTTCCATTCCTATATATAATATTGTGTGAGAGATTGTGTCAGTGACATTCACTAACTTAAAATACTTTCCAGAACGGCAATTTACAAGGTTTGGTCTATTTATTTGTATTAGCTTGCTGGTAGATAAGTCACTTTCACTGTGGCAGACGCTATAACGAAACAACAGGCCTACCCACTCAAGCATTAACTTCAGGTTCAAAAGCACTGTCGTCCATCCAGTCAGTGATCTCTCAGGTCTCCAGCTGCGAAATACCCTTTCTGTTGTGTTAATGTTGTAGTGCTTCGTTAATATTGTTGTGTTTTTGTAATTTGTAATTGTGCTATGTTGATGTTGAAGTGGCTTGCAGCTTAGGGCCTCCATATTTGGCATAATCAAAAAGCTCAAAATGTCACCAGGGAGAATTGTTTTGCTATGGCCAGTCACAGATGCTAAATTGTTCATCGAAAAAATGTTTGGTAAGTACTTTTCAAGACATTTTATATGTCTTTATCTGGACAGCAGAATTTCCAGTCAAGAATATTAGTATAGGCAAATAAAATTAATGCAAACTATCATACCAGATGTTAACTTTTAACATGTTATTTGTCAGTACGAAAACTTTAGAATAGTAAAGACTTAAACACATGTTTATTGCAATGAATATGAAACACTTTAGTCCATAAATGTAAATAGCCTAAGTTTTTGCTGAGACAAAACTTGAATTCTGCTGGAGAAAAATCTGATTTTATGTAAGCAAGTGGGTAGAAATTATTGATTGCAGATCATGCATCTCGCAAATAAATATTTATTTCAAAGTATAATTTGAATCTAACAATATAGATAGGTTTTTCATGTTTATTTGTCTGCAAGCTAAATATTCCAACTCTGAGAACAACTTGTGGCAAGCAATCACTCCTAATAGGATTCTTCTCCTCCAGAAAGATTCACAAGGAAAGATTATCTGAATCTATTCTGGGCACATTCAAAGACAAGGGACCATGCACTCCCCTTGTGAGTTCATTATCATTCTCAGGTTATCCCTAGCCCAGTGAATCTGGAACGTAAATGAATTAGTGAGAATTAAGAAGTCTCTGTGGTCTGAAACCTCTCCAAATCTCCTCCAAGATGAAAGGTACATAGCCATGACTTATGCACCGTCGCTCTCCTCGCTGAGCTCCCACAGCAGTGCTACCCACAGACCCACCACCACACCCACGTACACGCATGCATCCCTCCCCCAGGAAAAATGGACATGGTATAGGCAGTTAATGTTGCCTAACATCTCTTGACCGCAGGTTTTGTCGTGAGGGAAAAGTTGAGCAGAGCTGTAAGACTGAGGCTGCCATAGCTGGCGATTAATTACAGGACTGTGGTGCTGGCACTTCAGCATAGTTGATCCCTCTGCAGGTAGGGATTCCTCTCATCTTGTCTCTGTAGCCTTCAAAGGGGCTGAAAAAATGAACCTAGGCCAGGTAAGAAAGGCACCACAGTGCCACTGTGACTGTACTTCATGTATTTCAATGGGACTTCAGTTGTAGATTGTGTCAGTATCACTCTCTTTTATGTGAAATGAACAATCTAGTTTAGTTCAGTTTAGTTTAGTTTAGTTTAGTTTAGTTTAGTTTAGTTTAGTTTAGTTCTTAAAATATACAAAACAGTAAAGTAGAAAGATGTGGAGTCTAGAAGTCAAAAAATACAAAACTTAAAAAAATCTCACTCTCAACATTATCACCTGGAGCAGCAGAAAAAGGATCAAATTAAATGGGAATTTAAATATATGAAGGTCTCTACATCTCAATAATAACTTAATAACTTTTTATAACTTAATAAAAAAAAAAACTACCAACAAACAACAGATTTGATAAAGACAGTGTTGCTATCCTGGTCAGAAATCACTTCAATAAATAATTTATATGTTATTAAATTTAGTTTTGATAGTGCAAGACCTGAAGAATAAATTCCACCAATAAGTACATATATTTTACAAATAATGCCCTACAATTTTTAGGAAAATTTTAGACTTTTTTGTTATAAAAACCACTGTGTCTTTTTTTATTTAAAAATTACAAACTAAAGAAATTTTTGTAAATAGCAGCTGTCTGAGTAAATATTTTAATTACAGCCTATGTTGTGGGTGCAAACCCGAGCAAAAATGATTTTGTTTGACAATACAGTGATCAGTAACTAACAAAAAAGACAAAGGCAGGAAACAATATTTAGTGACAAAATAATTACCTCAGAGTCCCAAGCAATTTGCAGTTGTTTAGGCCAACAGCAGTTCTCAAAATCTTGTAGAAGACATTAAAATTAAGACTGAAATTTCTCTTTAGATAAATCTTGAGGACATACTTTTCTTCATTGATAATTTTGCATTTTAATTAAAATGTAATAAAGTTACATTTTTCAACTCTAAATCATGTGACTAACTCAGAGCAAGCCCATAATTGCACAAGGTGCAATTTGATTTAGGACCCCTATATTAGTTCGCTATATGTAATAAGTACAAAACAGTGCTTATAATGAAGAGGTATGGTTGTTTCTCAGACATCCTGAGTGTTCAATACACACATTAAATTAGGAAAGCCTCGACCAGTTGTGTTTTGTTTTTCATTAGTTTGCAATTATAATGTCCAATAAGTATGACTCCAGCATAGATACAGCAAATAGAAATTATTAAACTGGTAATTTTGAATTATGACAGTTAATAGTTTTGAAAACTAATTGGACATTTTTTCTAAATGCACTTTCAATTTTTTAAAATTTTGCATTTGCTTATACAATATTTTAAACATAATAAAAATTATAAAACTTTGTAATCTGCATTCTGTGTAAGAGATCCAGTACTCCTGGAGTGGGCTTGTATCTTTCGCCCACTCTGAACATTGTTTTAATTTAACATTCTTGATTAGCAAAATAAAGTTTAAATAACACAAACTAAGACCGTTGCCTGCAAAAATCACTGACGTAAAACATATGTCAGACATTTCTTAAATAATTCATGTAAAATAAAGAAAATGTCTAAGAATTAATTCCTAGGGAACCCATAAATGTAAATAAATATTGTTAGGACAAATTTACTGTGTAGGACACATATTTTAACCAGTAACTGAGTTTTTATTAATATTGTTGATGTTTCCAACATATAATGGCCAACTATAACCAAAGCTTTCAACATGTCCACAAGAATACTACACTTTAGTAAATGTGTAGCAGGCTTGTCCTGTAGGTGAATCAGTGTCATACAACATTTTTGAGAAAATCCTACTTTTCATAAAAATACTAAAAAGTGCTTATGTGTTGCAATTCCTCCTAAAATCAGCATTTTTTGGAAGTTGACATTTATGAATTTGATCCCCAAGATATCCTACTTGGTGATCAGGTTCAAAATCCTCGAAATATAGTAACACTCTGTGTGTGCTCAGTATTTTCCCTCCTTCCCCACCCATCTGAGCAGGCCTTTGTAACAGACTGCAGAGGCTGCCTCTCTCCCTCAGCTCATTCAGCATCACACCCTGCCCTTGTGCTGGACATCAAATGACCAGCTCACCCCCTGAGGAGCTCTCAAGTTTCTTCATTTCAGCAGCCGCCTGGCTCTCCCCTGGTCAGCAGCCGGCCACGCAGGGAGAGGGGACATCTGCCTGTCTGAGGATAAGGGACCGGCTGGCTCACTATCCGTCTGTCAGCCCCTCAAACTGGACCGTGCACGTCACCGCTCCACTCCTTTTTGTTATTCTGGACAGAATGCAGGGATCTGATATGTGGCATTGTTTGTGCCATACTGTTTAGGAAGACCAGACAGTTGAGCTAATGCACAGAGATATGCAAAGGGATATATGCTATTTTTGTTGCATATTCTTCATAGAGAGAAAACAAAACTGTGCAATACAACATCAGAAAAAAAATATATTAAATGTGCCAAAAAGGGTAAAATGGCCTGCAGTGATCTATCTCTTAAAGTTGTCTCCAGCAGATAATCTTTTCTATGCTGATGTAAACAAGATCCATTATAGATTATTCCATAATGATTATCTCTATCTAATTACACACACTTTTCCCCATCAAAGAAGGATGCAGCAATCAATACACACATTTGCATAAAAATCTATTTCACAGTAACTGAGGGATTAAGTCTGAGCTTCCTGGAAGAAGATGACTTTGGCCTTGGCACCCATCTAACCTGCAAACTAATTCATTTCCTTCTTAAACTTAATATTTGTTCTCCTCGTCTGACGCTTTCTAAATGGGGTAATAGTGTGCATAGGCGTGTGGTTATAGGAAGTGAGGATCGCTGCTGAAACCAAATGTGAAAATGTTAATTAGCTCTCAAACCGGTAACAGGGGTTTAAATATAATTGGATTATATGGAAACAACTGCAACACATCCATGTAGAAACTGTGAAGCTTTACATTTATTATCAGGTTTTAATCATATTCTCATCAGCCTTGCTTTAACAAAGAAGAAAATAGCATAAACGTTTGTAGAATCTGACACCCCCGGTGCCCAGAGAGAAGCAGCGTACTGTAAATGATCCTGTAATTTTGACTGCTGGCCTGGAGCCACATCTATGAGCAGAAGAGGACCAAGCTCCAAAGAGCCTCCTGGACTGAGCCGGAGGTGAAGGAGAGAGTATCACACTCTCCTTGTCAGCTGCAAGGGTAATTACTGCTGGCTGAAATTACTCAACATTTGTTTATTAGCTCCCCAGAGCACACTGTAAATAGATTGTCTGTTATAGTCCGATCACATTAAAACCCTGTGCTGTGTGAACCTGCCTCACCCCGCCGCCGCCTCCTGTTTTCTGAGAGCCAGCCTGCTGCTCACTTATTGAACAGCTAGAACCAAGGAGCCATGTTAAATGTGATTGTTTTCCATTAGCTACATCCTGTCTAATACCTCACTTGTGCGTTGCAATTACTGAATTCTGCCATGCAACATAACCTTCATTAGCTGACTGTAGAGTCCTGCAGCTCCAATAGCCCCTTACCATTACTCATTTTAGTGCTTTATTTTTTGTATTCATGAGTGGGGAGTATTTTAATTCAATATTGATTCCTAAGCTGACAATTTGTGCCATATATATGCCGTATAGCTTGGTTGCTTTGCATTATGTCAACAATGTTGCACAAAAGTATTCATACCCAGTTAGTTTTTTCATGTTTTATGACACTACAACCATAAACTTGAACATGCTTTATGATATTGTATATGTACTCATCTTTATAGAAACACCTTTTAGTGCAAGTACTGTACATCTGCTAGACTTTTGAGGTATGTCCATCACAGTGTTGCAGGTATGTTTGCAGAACAGAACTCCCATCCAAATGGTGAAACGTGGTGGTGGCAGTATCATGCTGTGTAAATGCTTTTCTTCAACAGGAACAAGTAAGTTTGTATGAACTGGTGGGAAATGGATACAGCTCAATGCAGCACAATTTGGGAAGAAAAAGGTTTTTTTTGCTGCCAGTAAATCTGCAAGTCTTCTGGTCTGGCTTACATTACATATTTAAACCATAAATGTTCTCCTAACTCTTTGCATTTTAGCTCGGGATCTATTAGGTAGGATCAATCAGATCAGTAAAAATAAAAGTCGTGACAGAGATTCTGATTTGAATTTTGAGTGATTTTTATTCCTGGCTTCAGGACATTGCACCCATCTCAAGGTTTTGTAAGCTCCAATAGGTTTTCTTCCTGGGATTTCCTATATTTCTTATATAACTGACCAGTTTTATGATATCTGCTAATGAGCACCACCCTCACAGCACTAATGGGTTGTTTGAGCAACATGATGTGCAGTGTCACTCAAACCAACTTGAGGCATTTTCTCGACTCTTGTAATTGTGACTAAACAAGATTTCACAAAACACTGACGAAAGGGATATGAATACATGTGTAAGCCACACATTTAGGATGTTTTTGTAAACTGCTTCATCTAGTTTCCTAAACTTTACTGTTATGTTGCTTTATGTTTATCACTCCTTATAAAATCTATCAACATTCTTGTTTGTATTGTGGCACAATGTGTAAAACATTACAAGGGTGTAGATACAAGCAAGGAGCGATTAAACTATAACACACTGTGTCTGTTCTTGTGTTCATAGTGACTGTAGTTGGTTCCTGTCAAAAATGACATTCTGAAACATTTGACCCACTAAAAATGAATTCTTGGCTAGAGCCTAGTGACAGTGGAGAGCAATTCATTCCTTGAAAATGTAAGGAGATAAAGAAAGAAAGAAAAAAACCGCAGGGGCATGCAATTGGGCTGTCAAAAGAACAGGGGAGTGAAATAGAGGTGTGGGGGAGAGAGAAAGGAAGAATTGAGTATATTAATGTGAATGAAAAATATGAATGAAATTTATATTCACAGCTGTCTCCACAGAAATCCTTTCACACTGTTTGAAGCATTACACCAAATAACTCATCCCCAGGCAGCGCTGGAACACTTTGGTGATAATAGCCCAAATGTTGTTCTACAGACAGAAACATTTGTAGCAGAGATATTTAGCTGTAAAATGAACTAAAACAGCATGCATTGTGTGCCTGTGACAGGTAGAGCATGGCTCCCTGGGAACTAGAGTAATAAAACGCTATCTTTCTGTGGCATTCTCCCTTTTCCTCTAATGCTACCCTAATAAAAGCTACCGCTGAGGTGACTGTGCGCAAATAAGGGCCTAAAGCTGCTGGACATCTATCCAAGCCCCCTGGAGTCACATTACACAGACCTAATGGCCACTCGAAGCTTCATTAGGGTATTAATTCTCCATGTTTGTGAAGTGATTCCATCTATAATGTGACAGTCTCTGGCTGCTAGCAAGACAACTTGTTGTTATTGTTGTCCCACCGCCTCCATTCTACTCATTTTATTCTCCACCTCCTTCCTTTGCTAAGCATATTGTTATTCTTACTGTGCCACTATCTCAGTTTTTCAAGGGAAGAGAAATCTGATAATACTGGGAGTCCTTTGAGATGCAGGCCAATGAAATAGCTCTAAGCACTGCCAAAAGCGTGGTTCCATCTGACCAGGGGAGCAGATGGTCAGATCCACCCCTGGGTTTGGAAAACAAGGAGCCAGACTAAACATTAGATGTCATTTTGCATTTTTAAATACATGTCACCTCTCTTAACCTGCAGGATGTCTGGATGCAAAATTCACAAACAATGATGTGGAACCCATGTGGTGAGGATTTTTAAAAGGGGGCCAGTTATACTGACCACATTTTGTTCAATGCCTATTTCAGTGGATCTTCAATAAAAGGCAAAATTTGAAGATTATTGAATCGTGTACAGTAAAGATAGTGGAGAAAGAACTATATACTGTATGTCAGAGTAAGATCAGTTTCTTGAAAAGCATTTTTGTTTTCTTTCAAAAGTGTAATAAACAAAATTTACACTCAAGCTAGAACAACTTTGCTCAAATCTAAATGAAAAGGGAAATACCATGTTTTAGCACCAGAAAAGCTAACAGCCTAATTCTAAAAAGTGCTAAGACATAACAAAATCACAATATGACTGTCTTTTGTTCTCCAGTACTTTACTATACACATCTATGGCACAAAAAGATCCTTAGGAGCTAAGCTTCTCTAAAGCACTAAGTGCACTACTAAATGTGGGTAATAATTTACTAGACATATCATCACACACATGGCAGTTGCTCCTTTTCAAAACCAATATGTAAATGCAAGAATGAAGTGAGCACCGTCTCTTTCCCTGGGATCTGATATGTGAACTGAAATAGGTGAAAGAAGATGATTTCTCTTCACTCACCAAACTAGGATACTGAGACGATTGCAACTTTGACTTCAAGAAAAGGAACACCCAATGCTGGTGGATGGGAATCCAACAAAGTTCATCTGACGGCTACAACAAATAACTCCAGCAAAGTGAGCATTCAGATCATCTCATAGACCATACAGGTTTGTGAGGATAAGCTTTGTCAGGTAATAATATATGTTACTAAATAAATGTTTTAACTTTTTTGTTGTTGTGTCTTCCTTGGATTGAAAAGTTAAACGGAAAGTATCATACAGCTTCCTTAGGATTATTACCAGGGAAAAGCTTTCTAAAAAGACAGTGGCAGCATAATTTTGGCTAGCATTAAATAGAAGAGATATAAGTACAGTTGTTTAATCGTTATGCCTTGCCATATTTAATTTACCTTGAAATTTTAAATTTCAGGTAAAGTTGAAAAATTTAAAGGTCGTCGCCAATTGTCTTTATCTAATCCTGTTTGTTCAATGTATCAGTACCACTGATTCTAAAAGATGACCCCACATTTACTGCAGAGGTCTTAGGTCTCCTGTAAACCAACTAAGTTCATTATTGTACATAGTTTTATAGTCAGTAAAGACGCTCTCTCTGAGCTGGCACACTCTAGCACAAACAAACAAATTTATTTCACATTTATATCAGCTTAATTAACTGTAATAGTGAAATTACAATCAGTGTAGTTTGTGTTAAACCAGTCAAAGAGTCAAATTTAAGCTAAAAAGTATTTAGTATTACAAGACCTTTTTTTCCATCACTGCCTTAACGCCAATTAAACCTAAAACCTCTTCACCATGATGATCCTATCACTTCTGTGCTTACGTCCTTTATCTTGAAATACCACTGCAGTGTCTTGAAGAATATCAAAGTGGGTTGAAATGAATTGGGAATATTTAAAATGCAAAGAAATTCTCTTGTTTCAAAGACAGCAATATCAGAAGGTTTGGGAATGGTGGGAGAGCACTGCTCATCTCTGTCGGTAAAGAATTTCCTTCATCCCCACGAAACTCCTCAAGATATAGCTGAAGTGCAAGATTTTGACACTTTTGAAGTGAAATGATAATTGCCTTTAAAGATGAAGGAGGAAAAAGAGGGAGGAGATGAAGGATAAAAGGTTGGAAGTAAAGAGAACATCAGGCTGGAGCGTCGGGAAGCACAGAGACAAGTCGCATAAATAGTCATGAAATTGCAACTTTTTGGCTCACATTGAAGTTGAGAAAGAAACATTCAGCAAGAGGCCAGCAGGCCAGACTAAATAATCCTTGACGAAGCCTCTCATTTCAAATCTGTTCTTAGCAGGCAAGATTTTAATGTAAATATGCTATTACTCTATCATTATAGTGATCAGATTGCATGGCTTACAGGTCAGCCCATCCACTGTTAATTTTACATGCAAATGCTTTTTTTTTTTTGTCTTTTGAAATGTTAACTTCTATTAGTTAATATAGCGTGACTAAAATTCAAATTAGACATAATTTATTTCAATATCTGTATCTAGCTTGGCTGACCATTTAGAAACAGTGTTCCGCTGAATATATCACTCGAATTGGGATAATTTGCATTGAATGGTTGAGACATGCCTCACTTCACTGCTGTGGTGGTGTGAAGCCAAGGGTGATTTATTCTTCATCCTTCAGGTACTACAATCTACAGTTAGTAAATTTATCCATCACATTTAACACATTAGATTTTTGCACTGCGGCACCCATGCACTTGTCAAATTCAATAAGGCGTTCTCGAGGTGTATTTGTTATAATTTAAGATTAATGCCCAGATGCACTGAACAAAATGTTGATTTTTGTGTTGTACATATTTGCAGAGTAAAATAAACCTGCTTACTCACATTGTCTTCTACAAGGTGCTTTAATGTACTATCCATGCAGCTGCTTTATAATTTACCCTGCTGAAATAAAAGTATTCACCATATACAGTGAGATAGATAGATAGATAGATAGATAGATAGATAGATAGATAGATAGTAGATAGATAGATAGATAGATAGATAGATAGATAGATAGATAGATAGATAGATAGATATAGATAGATAGATAGATAGATAGATAGATAGATAGATAGATAGATAGATAGATAGATAGATAGATAGATAGATAGATAGATAGATAGATAGATAGATAGATAGATAGATAGATAGATAGATAGATAGATAGATAGATAGATAGATAGATAGATAGATAGATAGATAGATAGATAGATAGATAGATAGATAGATAGATAGATAGATAGATAGATAGATAGATAGATAGATAGATAGATAGATAGATAGATAGATAGATAGATAGATAGATAGATAGATAGATAGATAGATAGATAGATAGATAGATAGATAGATAGATAGATAGATAGATAGATAGATAGATAGATAGATAGATAGATAGATAGATAGATAGATAGATAGATAGATAGATGGATGTATTCGGTGGACTGTTTCTCCCAGGTCTTATTCCTGAGAATGTCTTATTGACATTTTGCTCAACACTGATAAAATTTTAAATCAAGCAGTTGCTGAGGTATCTTTTTTTTCATTAAGCTGCAACGTGTTCATTCATATGTTGATCAATTTTATTTAAAGTTATTTCTTAATGGGTTCTGTTTGTTTGTTTGTTTGTTTATGTTTTTGTCATAGCCAATGAGCCAATTTGTGACAGGTTGCCGAAATTGTGTTATAAATATTATTTTGTTTATTTTTCCTCCAAACTTGGACATGTCTAGTGACTTTCTTTTGCTTGGATTTACAGCACATCAGAATCCAGACATCCCAAAAAAGGCCAACACCTGAAAAATTTGTTATATTGCATTGAAATCACAAGTGAGACTTGTGACTTCATAATCATTTGAGGGAAAGCCAATTTGGAGCACAAAATCAGACTTCCTTATAGCTCAGAATATTATTCTTCTCGCCCAATTATTTGGCTCTCAAATGAATGTTTGTGATTAGAGTCAGAATCTGATGGTGAGCTGGCCCTTTCTTAAATGCTAGTGAAATAAAAGATCAATTTTTAATTAGCTTAGACAATATTTTGCTTGCTCTTTTTTTCTGCGATTGCTGTAAAAATAGTTTGTGAAGTAGATTTAGCATTGGTGTCTGTTATTTTTTTTTCTTTTATCTTTTATGTTTGTGTATTTTATTGCATCATTAGTAACTAAACAAAATGCGGTAAATCACTGATTAAATTAAATCTTAGTTTGCAGTCTTCTTCTTAAAATCCTGAATTGTAGTATAATCATTTTTGTTTGATGTTGTATTCATTTTAACCTGAATAATATCCAGGAAAACCATTGCTTCTTTACATTTTATGGTACGTAGGAGGAAATGATATGGAGTTGACCATTATATTTATATATAGCAATAGTTCATTAGAGCTTGGTTGCCCTACAGATTTAATTGATTTAATAAATTCTGCACTTCATGTTTGGTTGTTCAAGCTAAAAATTTCTGTTCAATTAATCTTTTTTTTTTTTTTCTTCACTAACATAGCTGGTGGAAGAGAGTGACAGTCCACTCTCAGCGGCAGAAAGTGGGTGTTGAGGATAGGAGAAGTCCAGCTGATTGGAAACATCTGGGTGATTGTAGGGAGCACTCCCACATCATCCAGCGTTGGCTGAGATTTGACAGTGCCCTCTGAAGTGACAGCTTTGACCTCGGCCAGTGTGCATGCACGCAGCTGCCAGAGACGCGGTCTGCCTGGAAAAAAGAGAGCGGACAGAGCCAGACGCTCTAGGCACTAGATGGTACCGCTGCTCTTGATGGGAGCTCTGCTGACAGCCAACATTTCAGCGGGGGTAAAATACAACCAGCTTGTTCGTGCATTTGGAACCAAAAAAAGTGACCATGCAACAGCTTTCAGAACACTGAAGGCACAATTTTCTTCCAATGTGTGCCAAAATGTTTCATTTTCCATCTGATCTATTGCTGTCTGCTTTTTGTTTTGTTAAAGAAAAAGCTAAAAATATATAGTGTGAGAATATTATAGCATCCTACAGCATCCTAGTGATTTTGTTTTTCATAAGAAAATGTCATATAAAGATGTTCAATAAATTAGGCCAACCAAGCTTTTCATTTAAGCATCATTTTAATGAACTTCTTTGTGTTTCTTTAATATCTTAATAGTTTTCTTTCTACATTGAATGCTTTATTTTTTTATTATTATTAGTTTTTGTTTTGTATTTATTGAAATTCATCACCCACTGAAAGAAGAAAGTTGTAGTAAACTGAAGAATGGCTTATCTTTGTTTAGAAGGTGGCAATATTTTTTACATTTCCATAAATAAGAAGAAAACTGATTTTGTGTCTGGCTGATGGCAATAAAATATCTAAGAAGGCAGTTTACAATAAAGCCTGTTTAGTTCTATGCTTTAAGGAGAGAAACCATCAAGCATAGAGATGACTGTTGTGATGATTCCAGGGGGCAGATTTAGGCCACATATTTTTCCCAATATTTTCGGGGGTATGGACTAAGATTGATTACATTGATTTTTGTGCAGATCAGAAGAAAAATATGAAAAATTAAAAACTACAGCGTGAGAACAGATTCACCATGTGACAATGGCCACACCCTATTGGAAGACATTTCAGTACAGTTACATGAACCTATTTTTTGTCACAGGACACAGTTTCATATTGATTATGTCAACAGGGTCAAATATGGACCTTTCAAAGTAAAACATGACACTTCCTTTTCTCAGGGGTTGGGTCTTTAGTGATATCACCATTTGACCGTTATGTTTTCTTAGGGAGTTTATGAGGACTATTAACTACATGTTTTGTGGCACTGACTTTCTTTGCAGGACTTATATGAATTATTTATTTATTTATCTCTGGCGGTCTGGCCCTAGCAGAAAGCAGCTGAGTAAACCTCTTCCTCCAAGGGCCTGGACATTGGTGGTGGAAGGATAATGAAGAACTGAAGGTATATTGAGAAAGTGAAGAGCCAATGATAGAGAAGTGGCAGAGGTGGGTTGAAGCTCAGCTGAGGAGCAGGAATAGATATGATATCTGGCCTTATTATGATTGGACGAGATGAGGAGCAGACTGGAGCAGACTTCCTTCATTGGCTGTGCTAAACATGACCGAAAAATAAACAAATTATTTTAGGGTAAAGGCTACTGCTAATGGCAGTGTATAAGATGTCTTCTGTTCTTTTGAAATGGTACGGTATTTACCTTACAAACCTCACTACTTAACGGGAATTGTGCAGTTAGTGAATTTTACAGAAAAGTGAAAATGTTTTGTACTTTTGTCATTGGTAGTGAATAGATTATAAAACAGACATTCAACACTTAAAGTACAAATCTGTTTAATACTTTGTGGCAGTTCGTTACTAGAAAAAAACGCTAATCTTTTGACACCAATCTAATAAGCAATAATTTTGTTTACAAAATAAAAGCTACTTCGAAATAATGCTCATCTGCCTAGACAAGAAATTTACAGTTGGCAAATTTTGCAAAAGTAAAAATTAGATGTTTATTTTATGGCACTTGGTTACTAGAAAACATGCTTATTTTTAGCAACAAATATTGTTGAAAAAACATAAGATTTTATTCTGCTTTTTTGAAATACAATTTTTTTTTATTGTCATTGTTGGTAAACATACTATGAAATACATGCACCTGTAAAAATCTGAATACTACTTCATTGCGAGAAAAAAATGCTGATCCCCGAACACCAAATTAATTCTTGTTTATAAAACCTATTTTGAAATACTGTTGATATTCTTAGGTACAATAAATGTACAGTTGGTAAATTTTGCAAAAATAAAAATCTTATTTTTACTTTGTGGTACTTGGTTACCAGGAAAAGTGCTCATTCCTTAGCAACAGATCAACAACAAATATTATTGTTATTGTTCAAAATACATAAGATTTCTTCTGCTCTTTTGAAATACTATTTATCTTATACTACTTAACAAGAACTGTGCAATTGGTGAATTTTTCAGAAAATTTAAAACATTTTTCTTTTTTTTTATTGATGGAGATTATCTTAAACACACATTCAATGCAAAAGTACAAATCTGATATATACTTTGTAGCAGTTCATTACCAGAAAACCCCCCCGCCAAAAAAAACAGCTAATCTCTTAAATATTTTTATATATTTCTTGTCATTAGTGGTAATATGTTTATAAAACAATCGTACATTTGGTGATTTTTGCCGAAAAATTATATATATATATTAATATATATATATATATATATATATATATATATATATATATATATATATAGTTTTTTTTTTTTTTTTTTTCTTTTCTCATTGGTGATAAATATATTGTAAAACATATATATTTTTCTGTAGTAAGTGTTCCGTCAAGGTAATGTCTCTGTAGTCTCTGTAACTGGAAGCTCTGCCCTCCTCTGGAGGAACCGAGCGATCCGCCATGTTTGTAGTTCTTCTCTACATCTCTGCCCTCCTCAGTGTTCTGTTGCTATGGTGATTAATCCTCTCTGAAAACTGTCATATGTGAGTGAGTCACAGAGGGGGAGACAAAATTATTATTTTTTTCTGTTTTCAGCCTATCTGACACCAAACAGTGTCAGTTAGAAATTGTTCTGATCTGAATTTGGCTTGTTTTTCGCTAATTACATCACCATGGTAACTCGAAATGCCAACGGAAGTAACAGCCCGCATGCCGAGATCCAGCTGCATGTGTTGATTGTGGGGTTGGACGCAGTAGTACGAGCCGCATTGACCATGAAAGGAAGTGGTAGATATTTAGAGTAATAGAAAATAGCTCTCCAATGCTTTGCTATGGCAGGCCCCAACGACCCAAAAAACAATAGGCCTTGGCTGTGCTTTCACTGCTTGGGCTACTCACTAAACTGCTAATGTTTCTTATCGTGCTAAGTAATGACCATCAGGTCATGTCATGTGTGTAAGTAAGTGTGTTGCATGTGTGTTTCTTAATATTCACACTAAATTTGAGTCTGGTTTGATTATTACAGTGATACTGTGAGCCCCTGGTACCTGAAATTTGATGTGTGGTGCATTCAAACGTAGTATTCTGCAAACCGTGGGTTTAACAAAATGTTATTTGAGCAACTGTTGCCTTTTCATCATCTTAAACCTTCTTACAAATTCTCCTCGAATTCCTGACATCAATCAGACACTGTTCACTGGGATTTTTTTTTCTGTTTTTCAGATCATTCTGAGGGAACATACCAGTAAATCAGCACTATCTGATATACTCAGATCGGCCCCGAACAACCAAATCAGTTTGAACTTCAAGAAATGATCTTCTCTATGTCTAATTGATTTGAGTTTCCATTACAATGTGGTTACAGTATCAAAAGGGTAGAAAGGCAATAAAAGGGACGGTTTTATTTAAATGAGTACAATGGCGTAATAGAGCAGTAAGAGTTAAGTCTGGAAAAATATTCCAAGAAAGAAAACAAAAATCTTCACTACAGAGAAAGAATTTCTGATTTGTTGATTTGCAACGAAACGTGGTACATAGTTTGCACAATATTGCATGAGATTAGAACATACATGCATACGGCTCACCGGAAGACAGCAAATCGCGGGCAATTAATCATAATTAGTGACACATGTCATGTTTTCACAGTTATTGTTGCGTGTGTCATTTCCAGATTTGAAACCTTTAGCAATACAGCTTTGTTTCCTCGTTATTTTTGCAAAATCTGGCATATTGAAACATGTCATTGGATATTTCAGTTCAACCTCGCCACATAATGACATTAATATTAATGCATATGGTAATGAAGTTTCCAGAGCAGGAACACTTATTCATATTTGATTCATTAATGTAATGAATGCACAGAATGATCAGATAATATGTTCTTGTGTCCTTGATATGCGACACGGAGAATTAGACTGCCTTAAATTTGAGATAGGTGTGCCTAAGCTGTATTAATCTGTCCTAGAATATATAAGCCATAAACTGAGCGAGGAGAAAAAAAGAAAAAAAAAAAAGTACAATGTTTTAGATTAAACAAAACAGTGTGAAATGGAGTTCATTTACTTCACCCTCCTCTTTTCAGAGGCGCTAAACTGCTTACCATTATTCAAAGATATCTTTTAAATAAGGCCCAAATATGCGGGTGAAACCAATTTAACGAGTGGCCACCAAAGTCGTTTGTCAAATGATCTATATTGAGATTTTGACTGTGTAAGCCTCTTATCATAACTGCTATAAAACACACATCATTCTGTTTCTGCACTGAATTTTAGAGATAGCAAAATACAATAAATGTGACATTTTAAAGCTTGAGCTTACTTGTTAATTAGGAAACCATTTAAATTTGAACTTGGGCGAACTTAGTGTGTGAGTTTGTGTTCAGGAATGAGATTCACACATGGAAAGGGAGAAAATCCTAAAAGATGTGCTCCATGAGAGATCAGCGAGTCCTTTGATTAAACTGCTTGAAAAGTTTAATCTCAGGTGTTTGTCTCTTTTTTTTTTCTTTTTTTTTTTGGGAAAATTACTTTCTTTTTTTTAAAGGAAACAGAACAACTTCCGTGACACTTTCCTATAATTTCTCAGAAACCTATGTGTGCATAGAAACAGTTTATAACTGCACAAAAAAGAAATCAAATTTGTATAAAGCAGTGAGGACATTAGTCCCTTGAAAAAGTTTAATTACACTAAAGGAAAATGGCTTACCATGTTAGATGTAAATGGTTCTAGATCACCAACAGAAAAAAAGTGTCTTTGCCTTTCTTTAACAACACCTATCTGCAGTCAGATGCAACATGAATCTTCTAGTTAAATCTTGCAGTGTCTTGCAAAAGTAATTCTTATGATACTGAAAGGACTGTTAAATTTGTAAACCACATTTTCCATATTAGAGGGGTCATTTCTGCAATTAATTTACTAAAAGGGCTTTCTTCTAACTGATTACTTTTACTTTTTACTGGTGTATCAGAATGCCTACTGGAGTACTGATAAACCTTGAACTGTTACATACTGGCTTACTGCAAAACAGAAAGTCTTACAGTTTTATTTCAACAAGAAAGTAATTTTCCTTTCCACTTACCCACGAAGGCTGCATTCATAAAGTAGATGAATAATAATTGTTCTGCTGACAGATTCTCACTTGATAAGTGGATCTCTGCAGCTCCTGCAACATTCCCATGGGCCTCACAGCTGCTTGTCTAAATAATGGTCTCCTTGCCCAGCCTGTCAATATACATGTATGGCCATGTGTAGGAACCCTGCTTTCAACCTTTTGTGTTCCTTGGGCTCCATGATGCTGTTTGTTCACTAAAATTGTCTAATAAACCTCTGAGGCATTCACAGAACAGTTGAACATAAGGCTTAATTGATATACAAAGTTGGCTTTGACTTATACAGTAGCTGACTTTTGAAGACAAATGACGAGTCTGCATTTTATGTGGGACAGCCAGAGTAAATATGGAAAAAAACATCAAATATATTATTTTTGTATTTATTTGTAAAATATTTTGAAACCTGTATATCCCTTTTCTTTAACTTTTTTGCATATGTTGACTTGTCAGATGAATTCCTGATAAGATAAATAGAAGTTTATACTAACATGAGAAAATGTGAGAGATAAGACTATAGCTGAAAAATAAATGTAGCCAGCATTCTGGCACATTATATTATAAGTTAGCTGTTTCAACAATGTAAGTGGACAAACTGTTGCTGAAGAGTTCCTCTAATATTGGGAAAAAAAATGTGGTAACAGCTACTTTGGGTGATTGAGCAAAATATTTTTCGAGGATATTAACAGGGAAGCAGCTGCTAAAACAAAGAAACCATTTTCATTAAATTTTGGACTGCAACAAAATGCTACTAAACAAATTACAGAAATCCAATATTTGCTGCACTTTGTGTTTCTACACTTCCAGTGTCGCGCAGCTTATTGGACCCTCTGTCTACTTCAGTAAACACTGCACACTCCACACACTGCGTGGTAAAGATGGATGAGCAACACTCCTCGGTTACTACAGCCACATTTATTTAGAAACAGTGGGGAGAGTTTTGGAGGTGAGGAATAATTCTAGCCAGCGGTTGGCGCCCAGTTTGAGAAAGAGGAGGAGGACCACCATGGGGCATCTGACAGTGATGAAGAGCATGGGCACATGCTGGCAGATTCATCTTGAGCCATAGTGAGAAAGAGAAGGGGGAGTGTTGGGGAGAGATGGAGCTCAGGGGGGAGGGCAGACAATGGCTGAACACAGGTTTAACAATAAAAGCAGCACAGAGTAGTGTTTTCTTTGAGGTTTGCTCTTTGGCAGAGTGCTGTAACTCTCTGCAACCTGCTGGAAACGGCAAGGCACAGAGAGGAAAGAGCGAGGGGGGGCAGACGAAGGGAACTCAAGATTTTATGTGACTCACGAATTGACACAACGCTTTCAAAACATTACCTGCTACTTCCCCGGTGTTGGTCAATTACCTGTCACTCTACAATTCTTTTATTCCCCTTCTTCCGCCACTGTGTCCCCAGTGTGGGACTGCGATGGGGTCAATGCTGATCACAGTCTCTCCAGCCGGCTGTCAGACAGGAGCCAAGATGTATGCTGGGAACCCGGGGATGCAAACGAGTGCATGCCTTTGATGACTTGAGAGATGCACCCCTCTGGTTTGTATTCATGCTTTCAAGCTGCCCTCTGCTGTTCGCATTCCCAATGACAGGAGACGGAACGGAAGGATTTTACAATGTTTACCGTCATCAAACAAGTTTGATGAGAGAATTCACAAACAGCTTTTCACTTTCAATGCTGTTTCTTGCCTTGTAAGCTCCTGTTTGACTTTTGACTGACCATAGTGTGCTTTTCTTTCTTCCCTTTTCCATTTATCGTCGTTAAAGTTCTATTACCAGCTGCCCTGCGCAAGGATAGCTATAAAGCAATCAAAGGACACATGTGAAGGGGTTATTATAGCTTCTTTTTTTTCATAAATGATCGCAAGGATGTCAATGCTAGCTTTAATGGTGGGCAAGAGGCGTAGAGGTGAAGCTAGCATTATATGTGTCTGATTAGGTCCCTGCCTATAAAGCTTTTAGTTACTCTGAACAGCTAAAAGCTGAGAGGATCCACTGATTAGCGGCTGTTTTGAGAAAGAACCTATAAAATTGGTGCAAGGTTCAATGTAGTTTACTTTCTTTTTACTTTAACTATTTCTTATAAATAATTATACTCTTTGATGCAAAAAAAAGAGAGAGAATACATGTGGACTACACAGACGCGGCTTCATTTAAATGAATTTGATTTACAAAAAAGAAAATCAATCTTCCCTCTTTTTAACCAATTTATCTTGACCTCACGGCATGAAAATTAAGCCTTTTCCTCCTGCCTGACAATTAGATTATTACTGTTATTCTCTGAAATGTGCAGGCTGAATGATAATAAGTTTCTGAAATGCAAGTGGCCCATATGCTAACAAGGGCAACGTATTTCCCCTTCCCATTAACATATCATCTGAATTCAGTTACCTGACACAATTGCAGAGATCAACAGTGTTGATGTGTCAGCTCTGCCTATGTGTTGGCTTGTAGAAAAAAAATTCGCCTGTGCCATGAGTCAAGTGGATGTTAATGCCCCCACAGACCCATGTCAGTCTGATTTCCCCTCATAAAGCAGAAGTGCATTTGTGCAAAGCTCTCCTTACATTTTTTAAGAGAAAATTGTGGAGTTTAACCTGCTAATATTATCTTTCCTCCTTCCTTTGTGCAGGGAACACACATATATCCACAAGGAATTTGGCACAGTCCACCCAGTCAAGACGCTGATAATCCAAAGTCTTTGACTGCTGATAAGGGAGCCAATTTAACATAATTATAAACCAGCTGCATGAATAGTAACGATTCATTAATTTACCACATAGTGCTGGATGATAATTCTGATCTAGCATTCACTCCCAATTATCACTCATGATAATGATTTCATTAAATCCTGCTCAGTTTTTTGGCATTAAAAACCTAATTGCAGAAAATACAGTTTAACATAATAAAACTGGAGGCTATAAAATAAACGGTGTCGGCTCCATAAAAGGAGCATTAGAGAGGTGAGGTTGACAAATAGCTCTCAAAACAAATGCTGTTGACCAACAGTATTATTACCTCCACACTTAATTACTTTTTGCTTTTTGATTTAATTGCTTCAATAAAAATAATCTATATAGCTTTTTAAATTACACTTTCCAAGTGACCTATGTAAAGAGAATTTTATTATGTGCACACGGTAATTACCCTGTCACAGTCCAGTTAGGGGCTATTGTCTGGCTATGCTGTCTAGCTGTTATTGGCGTGACCAGCATGCTCAACTACCTATTTACAGAGCTTATAAGTTTTCAATAATTGCTCAAAATGCACAACAGAGGCACATTTGATTGTATGTTGAGAGAGAAATTATATCAGTTTCAGAAATATTTCAAACATCAGAGGAATATTATTTTTTGTTGAAGAATTACTTTACTCTTAGTAAAACCCAGGAATCAAAATCATTGTAATGAAATTCCTTTAATTAAGTAGTTGAGGGTGCAGTGTAATGTGTACGTTTCTAGTGAGCTGCTAAAACACACTAAACAGCTCGATGATATTATGCTCCATAATTATTTGGAGTTCTGTTTGGTTGATTCTGCAATTAGAAAGCTGCACATAAGCTGTAAATGATTTCCGACAGCTTGTCACAGCAGTGTGCCTGAATCCGCAACTCAGTGACTGAGGATTTTTTAATTCCTCTTCATCAGCGACTCACCAACTGTGACACCTGACATCTCTGATGTATAGACGTTAATTACTAGAGAAAATAATGTGTACATACATAAAATGTGGAAAAATTAAAAGATCAAAGTATGATTTGCATTGACATTAAATAAGTGCTTATTTCTGTAGTTTTCCTTGTTTATGTATTTCTTCTTCCCCCACTGGTTGACTAGAAGCTGCCCTGTCCTTTGTATGGGTGGCCTTGTCAGTCCTCATCCAGTTCCCAGCAAACATGCCCTCAACAATTTCTTTGACTTTCACCAGTGGGTTAACAGAAGCTTCTTTTTTAAACATGTCCTCCAAGAACCAACACAAAGAACTGTATTGAATTGGCTAGATAAATAAATTGTGTGCAGCGTGAAGCTTAATTATACAAGCTAGACAGTAAGTCATTGGATTTTAGTCCATGTAAAAATAAAATATTCAAATTAAGCAAAGAGCAGGGATGTATTTTATTCATGTTCCTTAGTTGGTTAATATTATTGTGATTTCAATCTCAAAAGTCAAGAATTTTCAGACATGATGCAATTATAACAAGTCATTAGGAGTTTTTACTAATCTTTACAATCACAGTATTCATACCCAAAAGTAACAGTACCACAGCTCATATTAAAAGCCAACTTAAAAGCCAAAATTTCCAGCTTTACTTCAGGACAGAAAAGCCTCAAAGCAGAGACTATAGAGTCCTCAGAATCTGTGGCTAAGGGTTAGTGGGGAGCAGTGGGACAGCCTTGGGACTGGGGGCCTTCTTCATGCTGGCTTGCCAGAGAGCTGCCCAAAGCATGGACAATTAGAGGGGTCCCTGGTGCCTCTTTGCTCTCTGTGCGCCTGGTGGGCTGCTCTGTGAGGCACCGGGGGGGTGCTCGAGGAGTTGACTGGGTTGGCTCGGCTGGCTGGGCCAGAGGCATAGAGCTGGGGGAGGCCTGATCTCAATAATCCTTTTGCCCCAAGAGGCTGTCACACCACTCACACTGCTGGAAGCTAGAATGGAAATGGACCGAGGGCTTTCTGAAGCTTTTACCTGCTTGAAGAACTCATCATTGAGAGACAGAGGCATACTGAGAACTCAGTGTGCTTCAAAGGCAGAGACAAGTTGTTTTTATGACTGAAACACAGATCGCACCACATATTTGACGTCTCTCTTTTTATTATGTGAATTGTGTCATTTTATAAAAAAAAATAATTGAATGTGGTTTGGCAAATGTCAAGTATTTAATATTTTAATATTACTTTGTAACTTAGTCTCATTGTTTTTTTTTTTGAAAAATCTAATTGGTCTCAATTGAATTGCAGCTGAGGCATGAATCCCATCTTTTTCAAGACATAAGCTCTGCAGTGAAAATAACTATATATATTCTAAAAGGAAAATATTTATATCTATGTACAAAAACAAAATAAATTAAGCACAGACATTATTAATTCATAAGACATATAATTAGACTTTTCAGCAACATGGTTTTTATGAAGAAAGTTAATAAAAGCAGAAGCTTTTATGAACTGACTTTCTTTGTACAAGAATTACAGTTATTCATCTGTCAAGAGTAGAATTATTCTAAAGCTCTAACTTTAACTTTTTTAAACTAAGAGGTGAAACTTAAACAGGAAAAGAATAAATTATTCTACTTTTCAATGATCACAAAACCTGTTGGATCTCCACAGATATGCTGTGTATATGCTGTATACATCTGTTTCCTTCGTTTAAAGATATATGTAAATACAGAGAGAGAACGCAGCTTTTTATTGGCCACAGAGGTAATTTTACAATAGTTTAATGTTGGAGTTCACTTTTGCTCTGGGTTTGGATAGCTAGAAGTTCTTCAGCTTGGACTTTGAACCAGTTAATCCAAAGACGGAGGATCAAATAATTACTGAAGGCATAATCACTAGTCTAAGATGTGAAGAAAAGACTGTAAAATTCAGAACTTCATTTTAAAATAAACAACATAAGCATGTTTTAAACCGTGACACCTGGAGCTTTTTGTCTTGAACTTACACAGTAAAGCACAACCTCCAGTCCAGTGGATTTTTGTGTAACCACTGCAAAGAGTTGGTGACAGAGGAAATAATATGTACTAACTACACAATTTTGACTTATTTCATTATATCAGAGAAACTTGACTTGCTGTGAAGCAATCACAGTCCTTATGTTTTCTGTACAAATAAAACTATACATCAACATGTATCGTTGGTAGATTAGAAATCAGATCAGAGTTCAACTGATTTAAAGGTTGACGGTCAGCAAATGGACAGAAGAGCAGACATGTTACAAGTAAAGATTAAAATAAAGAGGATGCTACAGTTGCAAATGTTCTGTTGATTTTCTGTTAAAAAGAAAAGTTGGATCTGTTCCACCACAAAGAAAAAAGTAAAAATCAGCATTTAACAAACTACTATTGCCACCGTTAGACAGATCTGAGACTTCCTTACTTAAAATCAGAAAGTAAAAGAGCAATAACCTTGTCACAATTCCTTTCTGCAGCCATTCCCCGCTTTCATTAATGTACAATTTCGTCTTAAAATTCCCTAGACTACGTCATAATCTACTGGCCTGGCAGAGTATATGCGATGTAGAATCATCTTGTTGTACAACTTAAAGTGAGCTGTCCCATATGAATAGGACCACAGTCAAAATCATTGGTCTAATTAGAACGACATGCCTCCGAATGTAAGGGGAAACTTAGTGCAAATGGACAAAGGTCTTTCAGCACTGTGCCACTGGCTGTCTCAGTCCCTTAATGTATTACCACCTGCACCTACAATCAGCACAGGAACATTTAAATGACTGCGATTCAGAGGAGACAGAGCTTCAAACTGCTGCGAAGCGCATGAGAGGTGATTTAAGATATTGGCTGTAATGAAGCTGACCGTTGGCAGGTCTGCTCAGAATGTGATGGGGAAAATTAGGGGCGGGAACGGGTCAAAGACATACATATACCGAGGGCGCTGCAGCAAATGAAATGCAGAGCAGAAGTCTACTGTCCAATATATTGTTTATTTCGTGTCAGGTAAACATCAACTGCAGTGAGCTTCGGGTGTCTGTAAAGATGATAAAATCAATGTTTTGTGTTTGTTTTCCAGCAGCTCGAGTATATTGTTGCGTTTCTCTTTTTATCACCTCTGACTGCTCTCTTCACCAACATCAACCCTCCCTCTTAGAGGTGGAGGCACAAACAGAAACAAATTCCCTCCCTCGTGGATGAAAATGTGCTTTTTCTTGCTGTAGATCTAAACAATTAATCTCATAAGATAAACTGATCAAAAGTGTTGGACATGTGTGTAATGCTGAAAAGCAGAAAAAGGAGGCAGACATGTATGAAAAAGGTCAGCATGTGGAGGTGGAGCACATGGAGATGGAAGACGGGCAACATCTGGGCGCAGCCTCTCAGACTGATGGCTGCTAACTGATCCTTGTGATTGTGATTGACAGACACTGACCACCACTCTTCTGGCCCTGGCTTCTCCACACTGCTGAGCACAGCGTGCAGTGTGAAGGCTAGCTGAGATTCCCAATAAAGTGGACATTACAGGGATAAACAACGGCCGGCCTCACAGAGGTGAATGTTGGGCACATACCACTCTGCGATCATCCGATGTAGCAGGGTTCACTGACTCTGCACTCCTTCTGGATTGAAGAGTATATGGAGCCGCACTCAGCAAACATCTCATTGAGAAGGCAAAAATGGCCAGCGGCTTTCAGAGAAATAGGTTCTTTTTCGAAAAAGACATCACAAAAACAAAAGAACAAGACGACACGCAGTGCTCTCAAAAAGTATTTAAAACTTTTGAGCACATTTCGTCAATTTACAAAAACGCAAACCTCTGCATAAAGCTGATTGAGTAGACTACATTATTTTCTATTTGTTCCCACAAATAAATATGTGCAATTTGTATTTCTGCTTCCATTATGCCAACACAGTAACTTAATGTAAATGACATCCAATGCAGCAAAATGCCATCAAAAGTGAGATTATTAATAAAAGTATAGATTCACATGCGTCTTACTTAATCTCAGTATGAATTACAGTTCTGTAAAGGCCATATACGTTTGGTGGAGAACATTAGTGAAAAAACAGCATCATAAATATTAAACTGCAGAGAATCTTATTGTTAATTAGAATTAGTCATAACTATTCTGGTCACTGATTCGTCCATGAAGGCCACAATTTTGGCCTTTTTGAAAAAGAGTGACTGGATTAGTTTAAATAATATTTATGTGCTAGAATCTCCTAAGCAATGTCTAGACATACATGTAACTGGAAATATTGAGCAAGACTTGAATATTTAGGTTTAGTGCCACTCTCCAGCCTATTTGACTATGTTGTAAAGAATAAAGAGGAAATATTTTAGTCTAGAAGTGCAAACCCCAAAAGAGTTGCAGCTGTAGTTGGCATCTGGCAATTATTCCTTCCTTTGTGTTATTCTATCACATAAAGCTTTACAAAATACATTGAAATTTATGGTTGTAAAGTGACAAAATCTGAAAAGGTTTTGTCATATGCTGCAGCTGTGTTAAACACAGACATGCGAAGGATTTAAATGGACAACACTTTTGACAAGTGCTGCTGTGTAAAATATCCTGAAATGTATTTTGTCATGGTCTTTGAAAAAGGCAGCCTATCATTTGAGTAGTTTTCCAAATGAAAGCAAGAGTACAATGTGTAGTTATATAAGTGTCGTTTTTAACAGAGAAATATTCCCACGAGCAATAAAAATAAATGCTCGGAGCCATTTACATCCCTAATTTTCACATCCATTAAATAGATGAATGCTTTGATACTATTGCTGTGTTTATCTGTGTTCTCTTGGGATTCATTAAAGTGAACGCTGCCTTCAAAATATAATCTATTGCTTAATTAAACTTCCCAAATATGAAATCTGAACCCACATATCTGGAGAGAAGTTGCTGCTTTGTTGCTCCCTCATTTGCACAATATTTTAATGAACAAGTCGCAGAGATATGTGCCATTTGCATGTAAATAAAGCGTCTCCTCAAGCACTTAACAGCTTTGATTTGGATTACATGTGTTTTTTTGGGGGGTGTGGGGCTACACCAACCTCCCAAGAATAGGATTTCAAGCCCAGTGAATACTTCCGACTGCTTCACAGCTTCTAGCTCTGAAGCACATCATTACAATGTGTGAAATTTTAATCAGTGATGTTGTGAAGAAACAGAGATCAGGCAGTGAACGTAATTAATGTCCTCTGTCATAGAGATTATAATGGCAAATTTGAATGTGCAAGTGTTTTAAAGAGCAAGGGGAAATGCATTAACCAAATTACATAGCATGACATGAATGAGCCATCATGCTTTTCTGCCAGTTTATGTACGCACAGATATCCCTTATTATATAGGATGCCATTACTTCCCTTTTAATTGAACAGCATTTTGTTTGGCGTAAGCGCACTGAACTTTGCATCAGCCATGCATAAATTTTATGCTTGGCTTACTCGTACATGTCCCAGTCAAAGCAGATTTCCAAAGAGAAAAATGCAACATATGGCTTGATTCTAAATGAACATACTATAGCTAAGCTACAGTGAATGAAAAACATTAGCATAACATTTTGTAGGTTCAAATTAATTTACTTTTAATATGAAATACTTTTATTTATTATAAAAGTTTTTAATATTTCTAGTCCTCAAGAAATATGAAATACTTATTTTCCACAATATTGAAAATATTTTTTATGATGCTTATAATAAAATTAAAATATGCAAATATACAGTACATTTTCAATAATTTAGATTTATTTTTTATCAATTCACGAACCCCACTTCAAAGACAAGTCCTGTTTTACAGTGTGCTGCTGCCAAGAACAGGCATGCATCAAAATCTGAACTTTGAGCCATGTTTAAACATAAAAATAAAACATGTGAAATAACATTTTGTCAGGAAACTTCTTCAAACCGACCATCTTTTTAAAACATCTAATCTCATCTCTATTTTAACTACTGTGTAATTTTGAAGGCAAACATTTTAACATGCATGACTGTAAAAAGGGCCTCTCATCTTAGATTATTATTGAAGTATTTAATTCTAAATTCCTAGTACATATTTCTTTGAAATATAATCTGAAAAGCATGTCATGGATTTGTGTTCATCCCCATAAGCCATGTATTTTTTTTTTCTTCCACTTTTATTATTTTTTGCGCAAAAGTTTTGTGGCTTTTTTTTTCTACAAAAAAAAAAAAAAGAAAAAGAAAAAATCTGAATTTACAGTAACTTGTGATAAGTAAAATTACCTTGATTTAATTTAGATTTCATCTTGGCAAAGTCATTTAACTGGTATATCAGCACAATAGATATAGGAAAATAAGTTCCTCCCTTGGGTCTCTCATGGTTTCTCCAAGACAGACTCATTATGTGCCACTCTAACAAGTTTGATATGATAATGTTTTGACAAGACTCCTAGCATGCATAGGTGACTTGCTAATTTATTTTCTAAACATGTGGTTAAGCCCATCATTTTCATGTCCCTGCCAGGTTTTGATTTAGTATAATTGTAATTGAACTAAGAGGTTTATTTCTTACACAGACTTCAGTTTCTAGACTTCCTGAGGTGGGATGAGGTGGGAACAAACCCAACTCTGTTGTATCCCTATATTTTATTTCAACTCTCTGTATAAATATAAATATATATTTTTAATTCTGTTTTGATATTTGAAAACCCTCAGCTTTTGCTTGCTTCCTTTAATTCTGTAGCCAGAATTAAAGGAAGCAAGCAAAAGCCCGTCAAGTGCATAATGACATGCGGAAAGATAATGTTTAGTAAGAAATCCCAGTGGTCACATTGTGGGTGTTGTTAATGTTTCGCTAATGTGTGCATGACAGAGACGGGGGGTGAGTGAGAGGAGTGCTGCGAGCAAACACTGCACACCTGGCACTCTGCCCAGCAGTTGCTGTGGCCGTACTCTTGTTTCTGTCACTAGCAAGTGTTTCACAACCCTTCCAATCAATTGGCACACAGCCTCCTAAAATAGAACTTGGCTCCAGACTCAACCCAACTATTGTGGGTGCTGGTCAGTACTCAAAGAATATTGCTCGTCATTTTCCAATTTACTTTTTTTTAATGCCCTAAGCAGGTAGGACATTAAAAACATTTTACACTATTGGTCTGCCAATTTTTAAAAAAAGGGGAGTCCTACTCTACATTAATTCACTCTGGAATTGTTTGCACTCAGTTTTGTGCCAGGTATGTGTCCTTTTGGATTTTGTTGACATGCGATGTTAATGAAATCAGAGGTAGTGGCCTAGTGGATAAAGGAAACCAGTTATGCTGGCTAATGAACACTCTGAGTAAGGGGAAGTGAAAAACAGGAGTGAGATCAAGTCATTAGTCCTTTTGATAAAATGTTGGACACCAATTTCTCTCACTGTGAATAGACCGCAGATAAATAATCCCCAACAGAAAATTTAAAGACTGATGGATCATTGCCTCGGCAACATGCCACTGCATCAGCCTCTGCGTGTCGCCAAGTGTTAACCAACTAATCAAGGCCAGCCTGCTTCTCACTGTCTCCTTTTCGGGCTGCCAGCAGATTCATCATCGGCTGGGTTAAACAAGAATAAAAACACATTAGTGTCACGTTAGACTGATAGAATGAAGTTCCTCGATGGGCACTGCACAATAGTAAAAGTCTGAATGCGTATTGATTTGTGCTACATAAATCTTGTTTTCTGTCTGGGCCAGTGAATCAGCAGTGACCCCAGGGGTTAACAAACATTGCTGAGGCGCTCAGTCGGTGTGTGAGCCAAACAACGTCCATGCATTGCAGTAGCTATGCCCTGTCTTGTCATTTCTCAGTCCGCATGGCTTTGTTAATTGCTGGCGATCAAGAGACAATGCGATGGGGCTAAAGAGGTGGTGGGATTCTTGTGGTTTTTGGCTCTAGCAAGGAGGTTTGAGGCTCCTGAAGCCAAAATCTATCAACAGTGGATGTGAATTGGTCAGCAGGAGTCTATGAGTTACAACCTGGATTAATTGGCATAAGGGGATCCAGTCTTGCTGGTGCCAGATCACATTAAGCTGAGGAGATTTGACTCAGTAAACTTTCACAAAGGCAAACCTCTTGTTTCTACTTGAAGAATGACACTATATGACTGAACTTTCTGTATTGTCGCGACCATAACTGAAAATACTTCCACTGCCAATTACAAGGTTTATTTTTATAGAAGAAAATGTTAAGTCTTATACAGAAGATGACTAATAACCTATTCTGAACTGAAGGCACAAAGGCAAACAATATGTAGGTCTAGCAATATAAAGACTGTTATGTTTTGTCGCTCCCCTATGGCCACCTTTTTCTTTGTTTGTTTTAATAAATCATGGAGGCATCAGGTGTTAAATTGGTTAATCTTTCAATAGTATATGAAATCCATTTGTTTGTGGACTTGGAAGATCACCATTGAAAAAAGTAATTGCATTATTACAGGTGCCATCATCATCATTTATCGCTCTGACATTTAAAGACTTGCTAAATGCCAAAGTGCTCCTCTGAGAAATTTTCAGCTTGATTCTATATGATCGTCAAACACTTTTAATTAGAAGATCTTTAAATTCTGAGACACATCTGCAAACTTCAAGTTTAATAGTGGTTTGTGATGATGCATCCACAACAGGTATGACATAGTCATATCCATGTATCCAGTTGTGCAATTTCTTGGAAAAGTTTTTAAATACTTTATTTTATTTTATTTTATTTATTTTAATACTTTATACATATGTACTTCAGTGTATTTTACAGAAGAAAGACTAACATAAAGAGTCACTATTTTGTAGAACCATCCTTCCCTGCAATTACAGTAAAATCTTTGGGGGCATTTGTCAGCTTTTAAAATCTGGAGGCTGAAGTGTTTACTCATTCTTCTTTCATCAGACATACCACTCAGTCAGACAGGAAGGAGACCATCTGTGAAACAACAGTTTTCCAACTTTGCCACAGATGTTTAATTAGATTAAGGTATGGACTTTGACTGGACCATTGTAGCACAACTCTGCTGTGTAACCTCAACAACCTTCTGGAGTCTTTGCTGAGATATTTATCCAGATATTAAATTATAGATTGGTGCTGCTTACCAATTATATGACTTATAAAGGCAAGAAGTGGTCACACTGGATTTATTTAGGGATTTCAGAATAAACCACATCATAATTCTAAATCAGACATCTCTGTATCAATTTTTTTTTTTCACTTCTCAATTATAGATTAGTTTTTGCTAAATAAAATGGCCAATGATTGAAAGTAAAATATATTTAGGTTTATACTTATGGTTAAACAAAAACGTAAAAGTTTTAGTTACTTGGAAATATTTACAGGGCATTGTAAGTATTTCAGAGGCCATAAGAGTTCCTGTCTTGTCCTGGCAAAGATTAATCAGTCCGCCTGCTGAGAGGGCGGACTCTTTATGGCTGTGTTTGCCTTTTGGGTGGGGAGACAAGAGTGGAGGAACTACAAGCAGAGGGGATAACAGAATTAAAGAGTCAGATATAGAAAAAAAGGGGGATGGCATGTCTCTGGAGGCCTCCACACCAGTGCTCACCCTGCTGCCAGGCACGCTCCACACACCAGAGACCTTATTTACCCATCAGCCCAGAAAAGACCTGGGCTCTAGATCCTATTTACTCAGAGCCTGGGCAACCATCAGGTGCTGAGGGGATCTCGCCAGCAGCAAAAGCAAATACTCTAGATCAAAAGCAACTAAGGAAGAAGAAAGAGGTGTGCAGCCAAAGTCTTGGTCAAGTGATAATGTTTACTCTTTGGTTTGAAGGGTTGTGGATAGACTCCATTTGGAAAACTCCAAATTGACACCCCTACTCTTACCCTCCACCCTCTTTAAAGGAAGAAAAAGAATCTGATGGCTACCACTGTCTCATATCCATATGTCTGGAGCACCTGCGGTAATGTGGACTCCTCTTGTCTCTTATACCAGCACTGCCACCGGTCTTCAGGATCAGACATGGTGTCGGAGGGAAAGAGAGATGAAGACGGAAAAAAAGCCCAGTTAATGACTAGCTCTTATGCATCAGTGCACTTACTAATGAGCTTCCAGGGAGAGGCTGGCAAAGCCGGAGCGAAGGCTGAGTCGGGATGTGAGAGGCCTGGGCCATCACTTCCCTGCTGTGATCCCTGCCTTCCCACTCACAAGGAGCCCCGGCTTCCAGCCACTAATGAGTGTTAGAGGGAGAGCCAAGCTTGCGTCCACCTGCCAGCCTTCAGAGCCCAGCCTGCTGCAAGACAGTAGGGGTCAGACGCATTCCTGAGCTCTTAATAATTTACATCATATTGATTTCCTCACTGTTAGACACTCTCACCTGCATGGGCTCTAACTCCCACTTTCTTTGCTGGTTTCCTCTCCCTGAAATAGGTGCATTCCACCAGAGAGAGGGGTTTGAATGATACAAAAGCATGCAGCTTTGCCCTGTTAGAAAACCAGTTAAGAAGAAGGTTCAGCTTAATGGATCACAGATAGTGTCTGTGTCAATGGGGAAAGCAGGCAGTTTACCATGTAAACATCTGGCAAAAAATAGAAGAGAACAGGTCCTATACACAAAATACTGATACTTGAAATACTTTAACTTGAAAATGCTAAGAGGATCAACTAACCCTCATTTGCATATTGCACTTTAAATTTAAACTGACAAAGCAATTAATAAATCCAAAAAGTCTAAATCAAAAGGTACAAAGATGTAGGAATGAAAATAAATTATGCAGTTTGCATTCTATTTAACCTCTAATAAGACTCGGAAAAGAGGACATTAGTATTCTACCTTGGTCAAAATAATGATCTTTATACTTGATCCTTTAAATATTCATCACCTTAGAACATAAGACTCTCCTCACACTGATTCATAATTCAAATTATATGAATGTTACATAGGTATAGCATCATCACCCTCCTCGCAAGAACAACTTTCTATCATGAATGTTTCACTTAAGAATGACTTTTAACACCCTTCAGCTCTGAGTAGCTCCGAAACATATTTAAGTTGCTCTGCAACACAGACCTTTGGAATATAATATTGTTTTTTGAAATGATGATGATGATGATGATGATGATGATGATGATGATGATGATGATGATGATGATGATGATGATGATGATGATATTAAAATTGGTCATATTTTATATTTTTCATATCTTACATTTTTTAATGTTCATGTCATCCTCCATGTTTTTTTTTTTATTTTTGGGGGGGAGGCTGTGTTGGGGAGGCTGTCTTCTGAGCTTACCTTCAAGACAAACTTTTCACATGTTTGGGTAAGGCTTCACTAATTGCTTAAATACAAGATGTACTGATTCAAGAAAGACTAGTTAGCGACTCAAAGCATTTCTGTCATTGTATACCATTAAACAAATCATATCAGCAAGGTTATTTTGACAGGACTGAAAGCTGAAAGCTTTACCATTTTTATGTAAATTACTGTGAGGTTGGTGTTAGATTTCTGCCTGTTATAGTTTCATAAGCCAACAAAGAATCTGACCTGTTCCTGCTGGAGGAAAGTATCAGATTTCAACAATGTTATTAGATGTCTCCTGGATGCAAAATGTCTGAATCTTTCTGAAAGCGACTGTACCTTCTTTTGTCTATTTGTTTATCAAATAATGTGATACATGGTTTCTGACCATATGTAACAACTAATAGTGTCTCTTTTAAAATTTAAATGTTGTGAACTATTTGAATTCTCACTATATTAATGTAAGTCAAAAAGTGGATTTTTAAAAAAATTATTTGCAATAATATGAAGTAGTTCATCAAAATACCTTGAAATCAAATAAAGCACAAACCAATAATGATGTCTGTCTTCTTGGTTATAGCTTAAACAATACTGCCCTCTTCTGTTTTGAATCATTTTCTAAAATATGTGACCAGAAGTGTTGGTTAACCAAAGCAAAAATACTCTAAGCAAACCGTGCATGATAAACTGGAAATTTGATAAAACTGATAAGAAACCAAAAAGTAGTGATTTAACCATTCATATGAAATTGAATAGGCTTTGTTCTAATTATTATTGTAGAACATTAGCACATTTGCACCATAGCAACCTTGAATCAATGAACGGAAGGATGAATGATCATCAAGCATATTATGGAATATTAAGAATATCAGTTAACTATTTTATTTCCAGTTTTTGAAAAAAAATGCTTTTGGTGTGTTTTGCTTTTTTGAACTTCATATCCTTGTTTGATTTTAACACTGCTGCTGCTGCTGCTCACAAGGGTCTGAGAGGAGAGACAGAGTTTTCATGTGCCCCCCATATGTGGGGTTTTTGACAGTCTGACTTCCTCCAATAGTCCACAAATATGCATATTAAAAGAAAAAAAAGAACAATAGAAACAAACGTGAAGACAAATTCAATATATTATTTTCTTACTTTTGCTTTTTTTTTTTATTATTATTATTGCCAAATTGTAAAAGCGTAAAATTTGACTATGGTATTTCAAAGAAGGGTGGCTGACTGCCATAGCTGACTATTTCAATGTGTTCATCAGTGTCTTCATCAGTATGACAGCCAGCGGATGGAAATTTCCTTTTTGGTGGCTATTTATTAAAAATAGCACTCTGTAGTGTTCACCTAAAAGTAAAAATGTAAACAATTTTTTATCCAGGATGTGTGAAATCTGAACACATCAAGGGAAGGTCAGTCTGGCCCTGTCCTGTTTTCTGAATGAGCCAAACCACACAGTGACAGATGTGCCCAGGACAGAATAACGGCCATAGTTTTACTTCTTGACTTTTAACAGGAAGTATTGTTTCAGCTGACGCAAACAGTGTGAGGACCACCTCAGGTTAAAAAATTGTGTGGTTTCTAGCAACTGGAAGTGATCCAACTGTTGAGGATGGTAAGGGGAAAGTGTAGCAGGTGTTCTCCAGAAGACCACTATCATCTCCACAGTATTGAGCGAGTTAAGTTTCAGTTGTTTCTGACTTTTACTCCGAACTTTTGTTACCCTTCACTTCCATGTTTTTACTTACATGTCTGCTTTTATTTTCCTGATAGGATACTGCTTAGAATTTTAGATAATGTTTCGTGTTTACTGCAAAAGTGTGAATAAGCATTTAGATTCATATATTGGATTACTTTGCTTAAAAATTCATTTTCTTTTAATTTGTTGCATAGTTGTCTTTTAGGGTTATTTTGTTATACATTTGAATACAGTTATTATACAAATTATACAGTAATGCTTTAGTCACGTTGACCATCTGCCTTGGATTTTTCTCCAGCTGGATCTGCATCATTATGTTTGAACTTATGCATATCTAACTCGCAAAAAAAATGCATTGTCTCTGTATGCAACTAATCACCACTTCTATTGTAAAGAATCATGTTTGGAATGGACACAGTGCTGCATATTCAAAAATGTTCAGACACATAATTCAGACACACTGAATTATGTCTTTTGGTGGATTTTAGATAGATAAGACAACCCATCTAAATAATAGGTCTGGAGAGAGCCAATGCTGAGACTTTCCAGACAAAGGTAAGTTTATTAATACAGCATCAATCACATCTCTGAAAATAAAAAGCATTTCCCAGAAAATAACAGTCTTTTGTGTACACTAAAAAGATATATTAAAATGACTAACACTTGAAAACATTTAATCAAAGGAGGAAATGTTTCAATGCAGATTTTAAAGACAGTAATTTTTGCAAGTTCCATTTAAAATTTATGTCAAAATCCAGATATATACTTTTAATGCAGACTTCAATCACTCATCAATAAACAGGCAAAGGCGCTTTGGTGTGAAACTGTTCACACAAACAAATGTCTCACTTTGTTTAGTTCTGGTTCCGAAAACACAGAATACTAAAAATGTTCATTGACAAGCAACTCCGAAATGTATTTCAATCCAAGAAAATTTTGTATATTACAAACCAACAGCCAACAGGAGAATTTTGAAATCTTCCCTTTGAGAAACAGGAAGCCAATGCAGTTCTGTTATGATATAATGATAAGAAATGGTGTGATATAACTAATTTTCCTCATTTTGGATAGGACTCTGACAGCAGCAATTTGGATGAGTGGCAGATGCTGTATATTTTTATTTTTCATTTTATTTCTATAAAAGTTCAACAAACACAGTATTCATGTGCTCCATCCCACTGAAACGAAAGGCATGCATCAACTTTGACAGTGCACTGTTTTGACAGAACATATTATATTCTGTCAATGCTTTTAAATAATAGTAAACTAATTTATTAACAGACTGCATGTGGTAAAAAAAAAAAATAACTGAGTCTAGAACAATACTAAGGAATGTATTGTGTTCTGTGGTCTTCATCCCATCAATTGTATCTCTGTTATTTTGCCTTATGCTGTCTTCAGGAAAAAAATATTAGAACCATTAGTCAGTTACAAAAAGTAGTTTTTAGTGCAGAATTGCCGCATTTCACCAGCAAAAAGGAAACATCTTCGCATGAAGGCTTAGGCGTAAGATTAGTGTTGGATATGAGTTAGATTTGTGATATCATGGCACGCTGCTTGACAAAAAGGGCATGTTACAAAACAAAGACACAAGTTTAATTGCATATTTCTTTTTAGACATTATGTAGAAAGTAATCTACATATCAATACAGAAATGTCTGAGTTCTCTTATTTCAAGTGGATAAAGATCCAAGGACAGATATACATTCACATGATTAGGCTTTTTTGAACACAGACAGACATCAAGGCAAAAAAAAAAAAAAAAAAAAAAAAAGGCAGCGCATTTCTATAGGCAAGTATTTACAACTTTAAAAAGTACGTCCAGACAATTTGGGAACAAAAGAAGTCATATTCTTCACTCAACAATTGTAAATGAAATCAAATCAGAACCTTAACTATCTGGAAGGCTTTAAATCTACACAAAAGTAGCTCAATAGCAAATGCTGTTGCTGATATTTTCATAATAATAAGGGCTTGTGTTAGTTTGTTTTAGATGGTTTTTCTGTTTAGTTTTGATGGATTTTCTTTATATATTGCAAAGTTCTAGTGTTTTAGCTTTTGAAATTCACAGCAAACACGTGTGATTTAGTGCTATCTGTACCACATGCGAAAGCCAGCATGTAACTTACATTAACCACATGATGTCAGCACTGAGACATAATACTGCACACATAGATCGCAGTTCATGTTGACTTCTATTTCAACTAATTTGGATCAATATACTTTCCCGAGCAAGGTGTCTATACTACAAAAATGTCTTCATAAAACAAATAGGGAGACATAATGAGCAATATTGAATATATATATATATATATATATATATATATATATATATATATATATATATATATATATCAAATTTTAGTCTTTGCGGACAATCTTCTGATCTGCAGAGCTCATGCATTTTGGTTGATGCCAAAAAAAATGTAAGACATTGGACACGCCTTCCAATTGAAGAAGAAGCAAGGTAAATGTAAATGTAAAGCCATTATTTTGCTAGTTTGGTAGGTGCATATATGCGTGTCGAATGAAAAGGTAGACATAGCTGTCATCATTGGAATAGGGAGTATTTCGGGACGAATGCATGGTGTGTGGGCTGTCATGTGATGTCTGACAACATCACTGTCAGTTAGTTTGAATACAAGGAACAAGGACCTTATTATTGGCTGCCCTCTTGGGAGTTATAAGCCAAACTATTCATACCAACAGTCCCTCAGAGAAATGGGATTTTACTTAAGCATCATAAATTTTCAGTCTACGGGGGGATAGATTTTGAAATAATGACTCTAAAGCACAGTCAAATATGTTTGTCCAAACATCTCATCCAAAAGGAATGATCTTAAAGCAGACTGGCTGTTGTTCAATGTTACAGAAGAAACATTTAACCATGTTCAGTCTTGATAGATAGAAAAATTATTTAGGAGACCATAGAAGACTTATGTGAAAAAGAACCAACATTACAATTACATAAAGGTACATGGGTACTTTTTAAAAGCCCATCAAGGGATAAGTGCTGCAAATTAGCTGTTGCTATTGCATTATGACTCAGAAATGGGACTGCTGTTTTGTTCAGTTTGTCAATGTCAACGTGTGTCTGTCCCTTCCAAATAAACGTAAAAATAAAATAAATAAAAGGCCATCATTCTTTTCATTACTCTTTTATGTAATGTAATATTCCAAAATCACGGATTGTTTTTGTTCTACACCACAGTTACATACAACTTACACTCTTATGGTTTTTCAAATAAAATCTGGTTACAAAACATTAAACATGGTTGAAACAGAATTTGAAAAACTTCAGGGGCATGAATCTTTCTCCAATGCGTTAAATCTAACTGAACATATCTCCTAATTATCTATTAAAGTCTAAAGTTGTTATATTAGTCAAAAGTCAACAACTGCTAGTTCAGATCCCTATAATATTCAAATTTTAACAGTATATTGGAAAAACTAATTTCTTATATTGGAGCTGGAAAACAACATATCATTATAGTCAGGAGCAAATGAAAACTAGTCGGGTACTGACCTATTAAAAATGGATCCAAGCCTCATCTTAATATCATTAGCTGAAATAACGATGAGTTCCATTAATTTTTAATGCAATAACAAATATGTATATAAATATAACAACTGGGCAAACACATTACTATTATTTGTTGCATTTTGTCATTCATCCCTGAAGTATGCAATTTATTTTTTCTTGTGATTCTAAACTGACTGCAGGTGTGAATGTGTGGAGGGTGTTGACTTAGTTGTGTTGTTGAAACCTACTTAGAAGAGCAAATCTGAACAAATATGTAGATGCTTTATTGAACAGAACAACAACAACAACAAAAAAAGAATGAAGCAGTAAAACAGCTGCGCCTAGCCCAGGCATTTCATACTGTGTTTTTGTTCCTTGGCGTTGCATCTTAATTGGCAACATTTCAATTATTCATGAAGCTGAATTCTTTCTTAGAGGAAATAAGTTCAGTGATGGTGGCCTTTTCATGTCATTGGGCATTAAACTGCCCTCTGAATAAATTATCTTCTTTGGATAATGTTCATCATATAGCCTCAGAGCATCATTTCCACCGGCAAATTAAAATCCTACGCCTAATGTGTGTGACCGCAGCTAAAGCTTCCAAACATTAGGAAAAACATGAAAGGTTTAGATGTTACCTGAAATGATCTTACTGATGTCCTAATTATTTTAAAATGTGTGAGATCACCGGTGTCAAATTTTAATGATCTTTTGCTGCCATTTTAACGTACATATTTCACATGATTCTATCAGATTTCTGTGAAGATATTCTTACACATAACTTGTCCATCCTACAGAATTTGTTGAACTTTCTTTAATTATCAAGGAATATTTCCCTCTAGACTGATAAACAAGGGATGTCTAACCTATAGATGATGTCCTGAGTGGTGATGAATCAGCAGTCACATTGTGACAGTGGTACATTGTTGGATGACTTTGAAACATGTTTGCTGGTGGCTAAAATCTGTAACTGTGCGCCGAGAGACTGCAGCTGCAGACCCACAGGCAGAGCTGGCCTAAGGCATCAGTGAACTAATCTGCTGCATAGGGCCCGAGGGCAGCAGGGGGTCCCCAAGAGCCCTTGAAATTTCACACAGCATTCAGGTGCATATCAATAAATTAGAATGTCATTAAAAAGTTAATTCTCTTCAATAATTCAGTTCGAAAAGTGAAATTAATAAATGAAAATCAAAGTTTATTTATATTTCAAAGTAACGGGATTGTCTTCCACGTAATTTGAAAGACTTTTTGCTGACTTGATAGTCATCCAGCAAAGAGTCATTAACGCTCTTTAGAGGTAAACTAAACTGTAGTGGGTTATCGTTAAAGACAGTAAAGTATTTCCATGGAAAGTTAAGTGGGAGGTAAAAAGTATTAACAAAGTTAATTCAAGGCTTTGACTGTGGATGGAGTCAGAACTTTAAGAGCCACCCCACAAAGATATATTCAAGTCATGAGACAGCAATTTTGTCTTGAGACAGTCCTGAACCAGAAAAAAAAAAAAAGTTTAACCCGTCTCATCTTGCCTAAAGAGACAAAGTGTTTGACGTTAGCTCAGTGGCTTGAAGTCCTCTATTCAGATGAAAGTAAAGTTTTGTATTTAATTTGGAAGTCAAGGTCCAAGAGAGTGGCGAGGCACAAAATCCAAGTTACTGTCATCTGCTGATGTTGGTACAATGTGTTTCATGAAGTCCAAAGACAGTGCAGCAGAATGCCAGGGCATTTCAGAGAATCTTATTTTTCTCTCTGATGAAAACGGTTAATAAAAATGCTGATTTCATTTTTCAACAACATTTTTAACAAGAACCAATGTATGCTTTAATGACCATGGTGTCATGCTGATTGGTTGACCAGTAATCAATAATTTTATAATATCAGCATGCATCAGACTTGTTCTTTGCAGTTTGTAATCGAGCTTGACAAAAATAAGTCACCTTTTCGTAAGTGACCTCTATTTATTTAAGATGTAATAGTTACTTTAGTTCTACTTCCACTGTTGTAATTTATCGCCACTATAGGTTAATCGGTGTGTGCTGATTTTGTTCTTAGAACCAATTCAGTGAGTCAACGTCCAATAAAAACACTTCATCTCAAGTACTATTTATTTAATAATTAAAGAAAATTGACTAGTGTAATTGTCAAATGATTAATGCCTGGTGACCAATGGTATTATTTGGGACTTCCAAACTTCTGCTCACTACCCTGTTCCTCCTGAGGTCGTGTCTGGACACAGGCTGGAGCAGCAATGACATCATAGAGAAATGCTGGGACATTTATGCTTCTACAGAAACTAATAAAACCTGAGACAAGATAATCTAGAAAATATGTTTAAAGTGACATCTGTGTATAAAGAAACAAAAAACAAATCCATTGTTTTAGATTGTACAAATAGAAAGGACATTTCTGAAACAGATTTTCTAGTCTGCGCCACAAGTTGAATATTTGCAACTGGACCAGGAGGGACAGAGCTGACCTCTGGCGGATTAAATGATATTGTTAAGTCTCACACTAAGCCACAAGTGCAGGGTGGCCTTTTTTTTCTCATTGGTAGCAGATGGTGCAGAACGTGTGCAGTGCTATATGGGCTAAGGCACAGCAGCAGAGGAAGCAGGGGTTTTTCTTGTTTTTTTGCATCAGTAGATTATTCTCCGAGATGTGGCTGTAATGGTTTATATGAACGATAAGTAAACCCTATGACGGTGCTCCATTGGTGTAACGCCATGATAACTGAGGGAGAGGATTGAGAGAGAGAAAGATATGCTCAGACATGGAGAGAGCACTTCTGTCGTGAGACCTGGATTAGGCTGTGGGCAGTTCATGCTGTGGTAGCGGCTGCTGTTTTGCAGATTGCTCTAGATTCTCAGAGATTATGGCCTATGAATGAATGACAGACTGAATGAATGAATGGATGCTGGATTTTCAAAAAAACACCACCATATTTACACACTGAAGGCTCTTTGAAGCAGTTAACAAAAAGAAAACTTTTGATTTATTTTAAACCAGAAAAATTTTGACATTTTTCTGTGTACTACATGTTCTTTTTCGCCTCAAACTAAATTCCCAATGAAAGAATAATCTCTTTCTGAACAGGTGGACACCGGTGCGCCAACTGGATTGCCAATCCTATCAGTCATTTGCAGTATTTCATTAATTTGTATCAGATGAGATAAAGTGCTTTAGAACCAGCAAACTGTAAGGAATTTGTGGAGACATGGTTACTTTTCTGACTTCTTCATTTGAAGTACTATTTGCAGCAGTTCAAAGCAACGACCCATCGGTTTTGGTAGAATTAGGAACATGGAGCCAGCACAACTGGCTGTTCTAGCAAAAAAATTGGAGGACATTGGCAGATTTAAAAAAAAATAAAAAATAAATAAATAAAAAGCATTTTTGAAAATGGTTACAATGTGTATAAAATGGAGCCCAAGCAGCAGAAATTGGGTAAGAGGTTTGATCATTGTGTTGTGAAAAGGAAAATGGAAACATTATAATACATTGTGAAAAATTTTCTGTCTCTAAAGCAGATGCATGTGATTGGTATCCTACAAATTACTGTGTAGAGGTAATAATCCTCATGACTTCTCCCACTGCTTATTCTGTGAGTGTGTGAGCAAGTGGATATGTTTGTTGTAGTACAAGAGGCTGCATGACTGTAAAGGAATGTTACACTGTTTTCATTCTGTACCGAATGGGATTTAGGACAGCAGTTTCACTTCGTCAGTGAAACTTCGACAAATGAAAGGTATGAAAAGTTTTTCATACGGAAAACCTTTCAGTGTATTTTCAATTTTAAAACTTTTTGAATTTTACTTTACTTTGCCTATAAATGCATAATATATTTAACTTCCCTTATACTTACATTTATTTTGATAGAGTTTGCGTATTATTTTCAGATGTATGAGTTTAATTTTAGACCTGCTTAACAACTTTTTTTTTCTTTAATTGTCAACCATGAATTCCTTGACTCCTAATTGATAGTCATCAATATGCAATTATCAGACAAAGACTGGCTTGTTACATTCTTTTTGTTGTAAATCATGAGAAACTTGAAGCTTCCAGGTAGTTTATTACAATGTTTATAAATAGAGTATTGGATGACAGGATATTGAACTACCCTTATATTGATATAATTAAATGATATGCTCATTAATAACTTCTAAACAAAAAATACTACCATTGTCTAAGATAAAAGTAAGAACACTGTAAATCCAAATTAGCAATTAGTAATTAATACTGAAGCTGTGCACAGTAAGTGATTGTTTAGATTTTACAAAATCAAATGAGAAACCAAGCAAATCAGATTCTGTTTACATAAAGTCTTAATTCAAAACAATGAACGAAACAATGGGCATTTCTGAGTCAATATGTGATCACGAAAACAATACCTACAGCTTCTGGCAGCTATTCCACAACAACTACACCCTAAGGTAATGTTTTCAGGCTTGTTGGATGGAGATCTGATGGTGAGAAAGAGACACCTTGCAATTTGTTTGTTGCATTAATCAACAAGATCCCAACATCCAATTAGCCAAAGGACTCATCACCATACAAATGATAAACAAAAATCATTACCAGAAATATAATCATTAGTGAACAAAATTACTAAATTATGACAGACTGCCATGACCAATGAAAGAACAGGAATTGTACAAAATGCAGTTTATACTGCCATGCATGCCGCTTCTCCGAAATCTTTGCACATCTTTCTCAAGATAATATACAACTTCTCCAAGAGAGTGCAAAATGAAAATAATTCCCTATGGCCTCTCACTGGCTCTGCAATAGTCAAATGGCATGGTTAGAAAAAAATCCCAGAACTGAATGAACTAACACAGCTACTCTACAAAGCAAAATTCATGGCTACAGCACCAGGAATCATTATAATGCAACAGAACCAACACAATAAGCAGGAAACCCCTGGAGCCAACACAATCAGGAGAGACATGATAGAAAACATGCTTAAAGGGCAGCATATTTCAACCATAATTCGCAAAATGTTTAAGAATATTACCTAAACAATTTTCATAAACAAAATTATAAGAGGAAATTATAAATGGAACTCAGATTTTTTTTTGTTTAATTTTAAATGAAATCTTTTAATCCCCCACATTTTCCTACAAATAATACTCTTGCTGTTTACAGAGTAATACGGAAGAAAAAAAAAAAAGATTTAAGCAAAGGTGCTGTGTCACCAGCAGGGGGCTCTCAAAATGGCCATAAGGGTCAGGGCTGTCAACATATACATAGATAACTGTTCTACCTTTTGTTGATTTAGATGCCATCTATGTTTTCTGGTATTGTTGATGTATTGCAGAGATTTAAATATAATGCAAATGATATTGGTCCTACTTTGTATCAACCCCCTCCTCTCCAGACTGATATTGAAGAGGGCTGGCCCAGTGTGGGTTTAATCCTCTCCTAAACCGCTTCCAGACCCTGAGGAGGAAGCCTATTTATTCAGGATTGGTGACTGGATTTGGTTGTTGACTAAGAGGAAGTGCATAATGACCCAGCCTCACCCACCATGTTGCCTGTTGCAGAGAAATCACTCAAGCGACCCCTCCTAATATTTGTCAGAACTCTAGTAATGCTGTATAGCAATTCAGGGGTTATATATTTAAATAAAGAAGTATTTCTTATTACACTGATACAGTATTTATGATTTCTGACTACTATATTGATGAGCATTAAATCTTATCCCTAATTGGCCAGATGTTCAGTGAGCTTAAGGAAATACGGGGACAGATGTTTACAGACTGTAAATGAGGCTTTACATTATGCATACATTTTAATTTGTCCTCCACATGGCTGCAGTCATCACCAATTAGACACTCTTGAATGGATGCATGCAAAGCTGACAATTGCTTTTCATTCATCTATTAATGAAAAAAGAAATCATGAAGAAAGCATGGAGCATTTATTTGTGCAGTTGAGTGTGTGCTTGAGAGAGAAAAAGATACTTCAAGAATGCAGTTGCTCTATTGAACTAAATAACTTTTCTTCAATGTGTGAGGAATGCAAGAAAATAAAACAGAGGCTGCAGGACCACAGGAAGTGCCTGAAAGCAACCTCTCAGCCAAACTCACTTCATGACAATGTGGTGAGCTCACACACAAACTTGGTTTTCTTTTAGATTCGACTGCACAAGCGCTGTGTATTCCTACAATTCATTTCACTGACCCAAAAATTATGTTTTTTTTTCCACTTACACAGTATGTTTTCAGTTTGTACTTGGTAAAAACAGGCAAAAATGTGGAAGATTTGTTCTGAAAAAGGCAGATCATTTTAAAATGTTTGATTAGTCAGGCTAATCAAACATTTGATTAGCCTGACTAATCAAATGTCAGAGTTTATTAATCAGAGTTGATAATGAACAGAGTTTATTAGCTGAAACCAACTCCGCCTTATGCTTCTTTTACAAGTGTACAGAAAACAATAGGAAACATATTTCGGTGGACATTTCAACAGTCCTCTTGAGACAATTAAGGATTGTCCTCATTTTGTTTTATATTCAGAGATAGGACAAATAATTAACACAAATAATCACAAATCTGTAGTTGTGAGAAAATAATTCAGTCCAGGATTCCCCCATCTATAAAGTGACTTTTTTATGATTGTCTCAATATGAAATGAATTTAAGTATTTCAGATTTTAAACCAAAGCACATGAAATGCAGTCCAAATCATTAAAAACTGTGAACATAAATTTAGATCCAATTTGAAACCTGCAAATTTGATATTAACATCATCCTAATTAGCCAGTTGAGGTGTGCAGCTATATTTTAGTCGTGTTTACACAGAGGTGGGCTATGGCTCCCCGTGGTCAGGACAAGCAAATTAGCAATATAAAACTTTTTGAATGACTGGCAGATACTTGTTGTATTTTGAAAGTGCATCCGTCCATCTTCCCTTGACAGCTGCAGGATCGCTGGGGAACTGGTCCCTCCCACAAGTGGTTTCTGGGAGGAAGGTGGGGTACACCTTGTACCTACATCAAAAAACATAACTTATGAGCACCAAACATAAAACAATAAAAAAGTAAAAAGGTATATATCAATAAAATATGTCACAATTTATTGTAGAAAGAGATTACATTAAACTGAACAAGCCAGTTTAACAAAGTGAATTTAAGGTTAGATTTAGACGAATACAGAGACCCAGAATTATGTCTGAACTGTGGAAGAGAGCTCCAGAGACGAGGGGCTGTGCAGGAAAAGGCTCTGAACTCCATGGTTCAGAACCTTCTGAGCCTCCTACCGACGTGAAAAGACAAGCAAAAACTTCACGCAGGTATGTAGTAACAAAGCAGACCAGTGAAGTACAGAGGTGCAGAGCTGTGGAGAGCTTTGAAGGCAGGTAAGAAGGAGAACCCAGTGAAGATGTTTAAGTAAAGAGGTGATGTGTTCCTCTGCAGTAATTTTGGTAATGATCCAAGCAGCTGTGTTTTGGCATATGTGTGAATGATTAAGAATACCTGAGAGGCATCATATGCTACATCTGTTTGCATCCCCCTTCCACTCAACAATATTCATGTGAACCAGTGACATTAAGTAAGTCATAGAACGACAGGACAACCAAAAAATAAAAGGACACTCAGGAACCAATATTTTGTTTCTAAAGCCTATTGAAATCTAGCACAATTTTTCAATAATAATAATAATAATGATAAAATTTCTTAATTTTCTATTGGCTGAATTTTTATTTTCCAGGACCATAGAAAGCAGAAGTATCTAGCCATTCACAGTGAAATTACTAAAAACTTTGAATAGCGCCAAGTTTCAAGATTTATAGTACAAGTTAATCATTTTGCCTTTCAGATGAAAAAAGATTACTTTTAGATTGTGATTACATAACATGCATATACAAGATTCAATTATTCATACATGAGTGCTGTAAAAAGGTAGTTTGTGCATACACAAAAATTACCCACCGCTTCCTTGCTCATAAAGTGATAAGCAACACTCCCTAATATGTCCCTTCACAGACCTAACAAACAAACTGCTTACTCCAGCTCCATCCAAGCTAATCTAAATTTCCCTCCCAGCAGAGACAAACAATGAAGAAACAGCTCAGCATGTAACCTCAGGTAAAACCATGAACTGACGTTATCACAATTGTGTTATGAATTGAAGGTTTAATGAGATATTAGGGGGGAAAAAATCATGATTTTCATCATTAAATGCAAATGTATTTTCAAAATGTGAAATGTATTTGTATTACCCACCACTGAGTAACTTTATAGATCTTCTCTTGGCTGAAATTACAGATTTAGATCTTTTAGGGGATATGTTTCTTATATCTCTGTCCGCTAATAGAGTAAAGTTGTTGACAATTCTTCTTTGGAAAACAGCTCTAGATGAGTCAGAGCAGGTGGAGAGTGTCTGAGAGCAGCAATTTTCAAGTCTTGCCAAAGCTTCTCAATTGGACTTAGGTCTGACTTTGACTGGTCCATTTTAAACAAACAAATACACTTGGACTTAAACCATTGCACGGCACTTCTGGCTGCAATATTTAGGGATGTTGTTCTAAAGAAAACATTTCCCACTGCACGATGTTGTTGTCTTCAGCATCATGAAGAGCACAAGGTTTCTGCCACATACATTGTTTTGCCAAACAGTTTATTTTGGTCCCATCTGAAAGTAACTTCCTTCAGCATGTTTGCTGAGGACCCTCCAAACTGCAGAGCTTGGTCAAAACTATAAAAAGGCTTTATGATTACATTTCTGAAGGGAACAACTAATAGATGTGTCTTTAATCGGCATATTCTCTAAACTGTGCTTTGCAATTTGAATTTCTTTTAAGCTCCTGCTCTTGGTGACATAGTCACAATTAAGCTGTTAAAACTGAGAAGTAGTGTGTATGATGAGCTCACCAGAAGCACAGTTCTTCCAAGTGTTTGCCAATTGCTGTTGCCACTAGTCTGAAGGAGCAGAGTGGGGGAGTCCAGAAAATAAGTTTGACGACTGCAGCTCCAAGGAGGAGTTATATGGAAAAGGCAGCACTTGATGTGAGCAAGCATTTAGACACTTCCAAATGGCTACTACAGGCAATGACAGGATTACTTAAGAATGCAGGAAAGAATCAAAGAAGCAGTCAAAATGTGCTTTTAATGAGGGAATAACATCATAATATGACGTAAAAAGTTGGTTTACATAACTCCCACCTCCAAAAGATGGGAGCCCTTTTGCTCCCACCTTTGACATTGACCTCTGACTTTCTTTAAATTGCCTATATATATATATATATATATATATATATATATATATATATATATATATATATATATATATATATATATATATATATATTTTTTTTTTTTGTTTATTTTTTTCATCCAGACAAGGCAGTTTGATGGTAGAACTGGGGTGTAAATACTTATGCAAAGTTGTCTATAAATATTAGCATATTATTATCAACTCAAAAGTTATTATTAATATTGTCATTATTAATTAAACATTTATTTATTTCTTCCCCTTTATAACTTAATGTAAATGCTGACCATCATATAATATATGGTCTTCTCCATGCATATGGACACTTTCTGCATATCCAATATGTATGTATATATATATATATATATATATATATATATATATATATATATATATATTATATATATATATATATATATATATATATATATAATATATATATATATATATATAGACGTGATGCTTTGCATGATGTTTTGCTTAATACACACGGAATCTACTGAGCTCCTGCTGATTGGAACACATTCACGTTCATCGGTGTATGTTCCCATTAATGATTCAGCAGTACTTGTTAATATTAAATGTTAATGTCTGAAATATGTTCTGTTTTATAAGTACAAACTCGGAAAGAGGTCTGTCACATTCACTCTCCATTACAAGTCTGAGCAGGAAGAAAGTGGTGGTGGTGAAGGCTGTAATAAGCGCAAAGTCTTTCCTTCAACAACATGCAGCTGCGGCAGGTTGTGAAACAGTACCCGCGGCATAGCAGCCTAAGCTCAGTGGGAACAGCGTCACTACTCTTGGCATATTAACCAGCGTCCACTGTAAGCGCCAAACACACCGCGACGGAGGACGTCAGGCTCGCATCCCATCCTCAGAGCGAAATGCTCCGCGTACCGGATCTCACTCACGCTATCCTCCCGGATTCCGTCCGTCGCTTCGGAGAGGGGGCATTCATACGCACAGGTATACAAGCGGGATAAAGAACTCATCGATGAAGTAGGGAGGTTAAATTCGGAAAAAAAACCCCAAAAAAATTAACAAACAAAAAAAAAAAAAGTGGAAAGAGGTGTCACTCCCCGCCCCCCCCTGTCCGCGCGTCGAGGATGCAAGAGGAGTCAGCACAAAGACGCAACATCTGCAACTTCAGGATTTACTTGTAAAGACGTTTCGTTATTGGAGGTCGTGGAATTATAAGTAAACATGCCTGTGAGAAGGGGTCACGTTGCGCCACAAAACACGTTCCTTGGATTAATCATCCGGAAATTCGAGGGTCAGAGTGAGTATCTTTGCGTAAATTCTGCTATCTGGCGATTCTGTGGATGTCTTTCAATGAACACTGAAATAAAAGGAGAAAAGTGAATAGATGTCTCACTTTTTTTTCCCTTTTCATAAAAGCACTTAGATAACAAAGACAGCCAATATAGTTGTGTATTTCAACGTTATTGTAATAATGTTAAAAAAGAGAAAGTTTTCTTTATTGTTAAACGGAGCTTATTGTCTCACCTCTTCACAGATCGCAAATTTGTCATAGCCAATGCGAGGGTGGAGAACTGTGCGATTATATACTGTAACGATGGTTTCTGTGAGATGACGGGCTTCTCAAGACCAGACATCATGCAGAAGCCCTGTACCTGTGACTTTCTCCATGGGGACCTCACCGACAAGGAGGCGATCAACCAGGTGGCGCAGGCTGTGCTTGGCTCCGAAGAGCGCAAGGTGGAGATCACCTACCACCGGAAGGATGGTGAGTAACTAAGCATAGCAAAGCAATGTGGTCAGTGGGCATGATTAACGCTCTGGGCCTGGCCTTCCTTCGGCTACTTTTCCTACCTTTTGCTTGGGTATGGAGCTTCTTTGGCATATATTATCTTACACAAAGTTGCACTTAACTTGTGATTTATTCTACTAGATTTACAAAGAATCGGTTCTTTGTTGTTGCACTCTGTGTTTTTTTTCTTCTCTGTTGTTGTTTTTGTTGTACAAATCTTAACTGAATCTAACATTATTTGTGAATAGGCATGGAGGGGGTATTCAAAACTGATAAAATGAAATGCCAGACAAAAGTCCCAGGTAGACTGGAATTTTTTTGTGATGTTTGAAACAGAGCATAGCAGCACTGACCCTTCCCTATCTGGTGCCACACACTGGCTGGAAGATGGCTACATCTCATTCTGGCTGTAAGATGGCTACATCTCATTCTCACTTACAAGAAAGAAAATTAGCTGTTTGATATTGTTATTCATGAGAAACTTAGTCATGTGGCAGAAACTAAAGTAGCCCAGGCGTCATTCTTATTGAAACTATAACACCAAGTGTATCTATAAAAAGTGTGATCTTCTTATCTCTAAAACATCTGTGTTTTTGACAAAGCTACTATTTTCCAAGAAAGAAAATAATAAAACGCAGCGGTATTGAGCCTTATATCATAAGCCTACAGTGCCTCCCTTAGTCCAATATTCTGTCAAACACATTTGAAGAAGAATTGTCATGGAATCCAGTTGTGTTTTTAAAATTGCTTACATAAAATAAAGTGTGATTAAAATGACTATCTTCATTGGATCTTCAGCAGAGTCACACAATAAATTATAACTTGCATACAGTATACAAGGATATACAAAACAAAATAATGTCCACTGGACCATTAGCGGCTATGTTGATCCTCAAAACTTTCTAGTTCAGGAAGGATCTCTGCAAACATAGCTTTTAATATGCAAACCTTTTATGACTGACTGGAGATGTAAATAAACATTATAAATCTTGTTTGGGGCACAACTGACTGATGTGCCCCCCACGGGGTGCTTGTGATGCCCCGGAGCCTTTGTTGCTCTAGGCAGGGGACCACATCACCCGTGTCAAAAACTGTTACTGAGTGTGACCGGTAAGCATGCAAGTCAAGGAACATCTTATTTTACATGGTTCAGCCATGCTGCAGCTCCTCTTTGCTTCCCTTTCATGATCCTTTGTGTCAGTTGACCACAAACATATCCGAGTCAGTTACATGGAGGAAAGTCCACATTACCCCAGATGGGAGAACACAATGAGGGCTGTGGCTCCAGCTTGTACGTTTACTCTGAAGGTAAAAGTAAAAGTCTGACTTTGATGTTGCTGAAACATACAAAGGGCTTTCAAAATCTACTTAGATGTAATATTATTTATTTTTAGAAAATTACTATTTGAGTACGTATTTTTATTGACTGGTTTGGATTGATTGGCTACATTGGCACTGATTAATGAAAAATTGTCCTTTCACTGTGGTTGTGCAAATATAAGTAATAGAGATGCAAATCTATAGCAGATGTTGAACTTTGTAAAAAAACATCTTAAGAAGCAAGTAACTATTTCATATTAAATAGAACAGAGTTTCCTGGCTGATTTTGATCTTTGATCTTTTTTTCCAAGTTTTGATCTTGTGTGAGTGAGCAGTCACTGTAAGAAAAGTTTCTACTATCTCAAGCAAAATCTAAAATGATTTTCAAAATAATTTTTAAACCGTTTTCAGAAACTTTTATCAAACCTATAAGTGCCAGTCTCCCTGGCTATTCCATACAGATCACAAATCTTATCCTAAAAGTCTGTCAGTGTTTCAAAGTCTATCATATTTCATTAGAGTCAGAAGCGAGGGGCCTCAAAAGGTGTAAAGATGCACCTTTGCTGCATTATATTTAGGTATCTGTTTAACTAATTACAAATAGCTTCCACACTGACAAGAGTTCTGGTTAGGCCTACATGATTCTGCTCCTTCATGGTTCGTTCACTGATTGGAAAAACATAAATATTTTGTGTCTCTGACTGACCGGTCACCTTTCAGGTCCAGTCAAGTTGAAAATCAGCTGATCTGGCCACCATCTGATTTCCTTCTATGTGCCTATCTAACAGAGCCCACTTTCCTTTAAAATCACATCACAAGAGAGAAGATTAGAACAGAGGTTTTGCGAGGTCATATATGCTGAACAGGATTTAAGGTTTGATGGACTGTGGGAAACAGCAATGAAAGTGACAGATTATACAAAACAGATGAGCGGAGCCACGGTGGCATAATCTTTCCTTCTTTATGTGCAGCCATTTGGCAGCAACAGTTCTGGTCTGCAAAAACAAATGTTAAACTTGACTGTTGATTGGCATAGAAAGCTAATTAAGAAATGCATCATCACTGAACCTTCTCTTGCTGAATGTTTTATTTCTGTCTAAGTTAAGTTTTAATCCACATGGTGGAGGCTTTGTAACCAACTGCAAAATAACGTTTGATGAATTTTGGTGCAGTTTATTTTGAAGTATTAAACCAAAATAATATGGCAAAATTCGGCATGCTCTTTGTAAATTATCAAAGCAAAACTGCACTAAACAGAGCTGCCTCAAAATATTACTCTAATATCCATTATAGTAAAAAAAAAAAAAAAAAAAAAAACAAGCACTACTATTGCCTTTTAAGAACTTCACTCAGTGCATTTTCCTCAGTCTGGAAGTGGGACACTATGGGTATGCCACAATGGCCCCGTCTGTATTGCTTAATTGGGCCGAGACCCAGCTGCTAGCCCTGAGCCATGCCTGCTCAACCAGGCTGTGCAACCACTACCTCCATTTGGCCCTGGATAACTTCTATTTATCGCATGTTAAAGCTTATTGATGCTAAACTGCACAAGTAAATATAGATGTAAAGCGTTTGGACACCCCTCTCTTTGGAAGCAAAGTATTTTCTATCAGTGTATATGCAAGGATATACAAAACATAATTTTTAAATGATGATTTCATTTTTTTTAAGAAAATGACCACTCAGATTAGACTTCTACATAATATTGCCTGACTTACTAATTTAGGAATTAACTTTGACTTGCTAAGTTTTCAAAAGCTCAACAAAGTTTTGCAAACCTCATTCAGGTCGGATTACACACACCTGGGGAATCAAGAGTTTCTTTAAATAATCCTGTCTGACAGCATAAGATAAACTACAAAGAGCTCAAAAAACAACATGACTTCCCAAATATAGCAAAATTCAAGAACAGATCAGGAACCAAATACTTGAAATCTATGGGCCTTGAAAGGGATTCTGCAACTTTGAGACACCAGTGAACCACAGTGAGTCACAAATTGAGAAAATATGGAAAAATGATGAACCTCCACAGGCCAGTGAACCGAAACAAGTTTTTTCTTGATCTTGTTACCTCTATTTACTGTCCAAATAATTTGAAAAATTGCCAAATAACCAAAATCTGAGTGGGGTCAACTCCACTCCAGACTTGAAATATATTATGATTAACCAGCATTTGATGTTTATAGCTGCAAAATTACAGCCCTGATATGAATGATGTGGAGCGAAAACAGTCCTAAATGGCAGAGAATTAATACAATGTCACCACTCAGGGGCATAAATCCCCAGATTGACCACCTCCTACTGTGCTCTCTGCAGAGCTTTTTATGGCCAGCATGACTTGGCTGCACACAGACAATCTGAGGTCACTCCTCATTTAGAGCACCACATAAGTGTGCATGTTTAATTTTAATTTTTGAGCCAAGGCAGGATATTTCTTTTCGCAATGCTGTAAGTTTTGACTGACTTTCCGAGATGACTCCAGATGCATGCGCAAACAGCAGTGTCGTTTTTAAGGAGTTCAAATGGAAGTAAAGAAGTAATATTTTATTTAATCATAAGGAGCCAGGGTATTAATAATTAATTGGGAGCTTGACTACATTCTGGGCTGCGGATACATGTTTAATCTACCATCCGCAGCTATCAGCCTCAACTTCTCTTTCTTTTTTTGCTCATCTTGAACAAACTGGAAGGTAGTTACATCACTGCAGGCTATTTACACATGCCATAGTCCAGCACGATCTTTTCAAAAGTGCACATAAAGCATGTTTATTATATGGAGGAATATCTAAAAGCAACTTTGCTTTGTTTCCATCCTCATGTTACTTCTCTGTAGCAGTTCAAAATCATCTTGTACCTAGAATCTTTAAAGAGCATAGGATGAGAGCTTCGAAACCTTTTAACATTATCATTGCCTTCAGTCTCTTGACAATTCTCCCTGGTGTGCATCACAGCTTCAAGACACAACTCCTAATACTCCTCAGAGGAATTTGCAGTGAGCTCATGAATAAAGATGTCAGGTCTGACAGTGATGTGACTGGGAATGAGCAGCTTACAGAATAAATGCATTAAACTGGTATAGAAGACCCAGTTCGAAGACTTCCACTGCTATAGGGAAATTAAAGATTCATGCCATCCTGGAGAGCAATAGACCCATTGATTTAAAACCGTCTCTAAATCGAAGTCAATGGATAAAAAGTGCATTTGATGTCTCTGCTCCTCACAGTATTTCAATCTATCTGCTCTAATGCAAATAAGCTATAATCCTTCGTATTTAAACCTTTCATGTTCCTCACTGTATGTTTCTAGTTTTGAAATGAACCAGCCCCAGTTCAGACAGTTTGGCAGTCTTATTGGGTCCCTTGTTTAATGCGTGAGATTTACTGACTTTTAGTATTTAATAAAAGTCAGTTGCAACCTTAAATCTTAGATGTTATGCTTGGGTGTTTCCTTGTGTTTTTAGTAAAATGGGAAGTCTTAAAAAATGAAGTTTGGATTGATGAATCTGGGTGCCATTAAGAGCAACAAAGCTTTGGCCTTTTTTTCCCTGAACAGACAACAAGTTAAGCTGCTTATATGCATGCTGCTTAGAAATGAAAAGTAATGGAACAACAGAAAGTGCAGAAGCTCTGGAAAGACTTCCAACATGAGGGCATTTTCTTTTAATTTGAGTCTTCCTCTTTCTGGGAAAAGCCAAGACAGGTTGCGAGAGATACTCCACATGCTGGCTTCGTCTAGCGTGGATACATATTCAATGAGATAAACGCTTTCCCTTGAGGGCTTTGTAAAGCTATCCTATTCCAGAGGGTGTAATAATACTTTGTACCTGAATGAGTCTTAACAAAAGGAAGCTGACACCGTGGAGCAGAGAGAAGTTAAATGGATAATGGCTACATAACAGCAGCAGCTTAGCTAAGCACGCTGAATGATCTGGGACATGTGGCGTGCGTGGGTGCAGGGTTTCATAGGTGACTCCCCACCAAGGAGACTGAAGGGCCACGTGCACCCTGCCGAGGTTTCAGTGGCAGGGGAGAGAGGGGACACGGGACAGAGAGTGGCTCCAGTACACAAGGTGTGTTGTAGGACACTTGGGTGGCTGCACTCTGAAAGAGTACATCCATTTTTCATTATGCTCAGCCTTCACTGCTGTCTTGCTCTTCAGTATTCATCATATATAAACTCTCCAAGCAGAAGTATCAGATTATATGTTGAATTAAGTGCTGAGAAATTTGGATGCGTATCGTAATTGAAGTACTTTTTTGACACACTGCTAATGTCAGTTTCATTATTGCATTTATGCATGTCAAAGATCATGTACTTTTGTTTTGTATGCTCTGCCTGTATTGTGATGAAGTGTCTAAATTGTTTTTTTTTTTTTGTGGATAGGATAGAATATCACTGGTTTGCTTTAACTTTTTTTCGATGTTTATTAATACCCTGATGACATTGGGCTGAGAGTCCATTGCTTTCATGTCATGTATAAAAACACCCATCTTATAAATAAATAAACATAATTATAAAATGAAATATGTCAGAGGTACAAATAATTCCAGGTTTAATTGTGGAAATATTATATAGCAGTTTTGGATTTGGAAAAAAAATATCTTGTTCAATTTTATTTTTGGAAATGCAAGCAACTTAGACTGAAAATTAGGAACAATCATTGTACACCAATTTCCAATTAGCTAAAATACAGCTTTTATTTTGTAGTCTTTGATATATATATGGATATACAAGAACTTTAAAACACCCAAAAATGTGCTTTCTTAAAATAAGTCTTGTCTCACTAACATAGTTTCAGGCATTGTCTCGTTTTGTGAGATGAAGTCCATGCAATTGAGAATAGTAACCCTACAACAAACTTTCAGAATATTTTGCAGCCTTTTTGTGGCGTTCCCATTTTCTAATCAGTTACTGCACAGATGTTTTGGCATGTTCATTCTGCAAAATGTAAGCAGAATTAAATCAAGTTACAGATGTGGAAATGGAGTATCATGAACTGGCAAAGTAAATACAAGTGAATCACTGCTGTAGCTGGTGCTTCAAGTCATCCCTGATGGCTCTGAAGATGGTGATTGAGGATGAAATTAGGCCAGACTGTGTGGCTAACAGCGGTCTCACTGAGGAGAGATATTGCCACAAGCCCTAAGGACTTTAAACAAAGGGTGAGTTTGCATGGCCTCTCCCTACATGCCCTACTCTTGACTGACTATGCCCCTAATTTTGTGTATTGGCCAAAGCAGAATAGCCTTTAAACAGAAACATGTCAGATTTCATTAGATATAGCTTGCAGCTGAGCAGCAGTTGTAGGGCTACTGCAACAGTGCTCGGAGAGGACGATGTATAAATACTAAAAGCCAGTGTTCAGCAATAACAAAGCAATTAAGCAAAAAAAAGGGGGGTGATTCATATATTAATGTGAGATTTGATACTATTTAGTAAACCAATTACTTGAAAATAAGCAGACGTCTTTCTGTCTTGAAGATGTCCTTTTTTGATGTGAGTGCTTGTGACCTTTGAATTCTCTTCATAAAAATGTTCAGATGATCGTTTAATTAAACAGCAATGTTTTAATAATTGATGATGGAAATGTAATCTGGAGTAATGAAATTTCCATCCTGAAAAGGGGGCTAGGCTTAATCTGCCATCCCCTTCATTCAAGCAGGTGTAAATGACATTTCTTGGCTCACAAGAAAACATTTCATAAATGTCAGGGCCTAAATAGCCATTCATTCGTTCATCGATGCAAAATGCGTCGTCAAGGATGTTAACCACATCTTGCAGCTGTGACCACAGTGCAAGTGGTATTGTTTCCTGTGAAGAGTCTTGGCAAAGATCAGAATTATTGAGCAGCCTGAGACCTAAATAATTAGTTAGAGCTATAATACACAGGTTCAGATCAAGTCATACTCACATGTTTGTTCAGTGAGCCCAAAATTAAATGGGTTTAAATTTTCAACTGAAAAATGTACACAATTAAAATGACAAGAATATACTTTGAAGTCTCTAACTACAATACAAAATCTGAAAACTACATTGTGACAATGAATCCCAACTATTTTTCAAAGGGGTTGCAAGAATCAGTATTTTAACAAATAGATGCTCAAGGGCATAAATAGGATTGTCTTTTATTTGCATTTAAGCAAAACAACAAATTTGCATTATTTTATCTTGTTTTATTTATTTTTATTTTTTGCATTTTACACTAAATTATGAATTTATTTCTGTATATTTTAATTCCTTTCCAAAAAGATCATTTATGATCAAAGATAATTAGAGCACACTGCAAAGCATGACAGTGAGATTTGATTCTCAGTTAACCTTGTGTTTGGAGGCTTGAAAAAAATCCTTTTGCTTTCAGATGGCACTTGATTGGGTTAGGCTAACAAAGCAACTTGTTGTGAAGTAATTATTTGTCGGCACTGCATGAAAGTCCGGTACTTTGGAAAAAATGTTGAAACTTTTTATAGAGAAAAAAAAGCTGAATGACTCAATCTAGTAAAAAAATAGTCACAGTTTGGCAATGTGTTATACTGAAATGGACTACTGCAAATTATGCTGTTTTCAAGCATTTATCTGAGAGCATGAGCTCACAACTCCACTTGTTTTTATGTGCATGTGTTGATTTTCTTACTTGGCAGAAAGTATTTTAAAGTGCAAAATGAGTCATGCTCCTCTACACTCCATTTGCTAAATGTGGAAAAGTGTTGCAAAAATAATAAAGATGTCGAGACGCGAGGGGTCTACATCCTCTCTGTGACCTTTAATTTAGATTTCACTTGATTAACCTCTGCCTTATGGAATTTATTCATTGGAGCTATAGAGCTGGTTTTGTTTACTACTGAAGATAACTAATTATTTAGGGTACTGTTGGACAAACCTCAACTTGAATTTGGCCTATCACAGGGTTCGTTGTGCAGGAATCTCCATTCATTCTTCCAATCACCTCCGCAAAAATAAATTCACGGCCCCAATACCTGCGTATCATGAAAATAGAAAATTTCAAGAGAACAGTGTTAACAAAATCCATTAACCATCATACATTACTGAGAGGTAAACATAACAACTTGATAAACTACTGTCTGAAATGCTTCATCACCTGGCCCTTCAAATCTAGGATTTTTTTCAAGCGTGAAAGAAAATGACATATTGGCAAAGTGGTAAAATTTCACTTTTCTTTCTGGATGTGTTACAGTCCTGAAAAACAAGAACTGAATAAACATTGACGGCCAAAATAAAGCTGAGAAAAAGCATGACATCTCTTGCGTTAAAGCTATTCCTGTAGTGAGTTAGATAACAAGCATCAGATGACAAAATTCAATATGTATCTTTAATGAGTTACTTCTTGTCAAACTGAAGCTGCATTATGTTCAATCCATACTTTATAAGACCATCCAAGATTTAATATCTGTACATTTAATTTTTATATTGTGTGTAACAAGCAGCTTCTCTACTCAGAGTCCCTCTCAGCTGGCCAAGCTTCTCACTCTATCTCTACGGGAGAGCCTAGATGTATCCACTTGTATCCACAATCTCATTCTTTATGTCCCTACTCGAACCTCATGACCAAAGATAAGTGTAGGAGCTTTGGCTAGTAAATTGTATTCACTACAAGCCCAAGTACAGCATTCACATTGCTGGAGACTCAATCTTTCCCTCAATCTTGAACAAAACCCTGAGATAAATAACCTCTTCTACTTGGGGTAGGACCTTGTCTCCACCCAGAGGAGGTATTCTATTCTTCTCTCCCTCAAGACCATGGTCTCTGATTTCTTCATGCTGACCTCTTCAGACTGGAGATCAGAGTCTGATGAAGCTAACAGGACAACATCTTCCACAAAAAGCAGAGACCAAAAACTTACCTAAAACCTTGAGATCTCTTCTGTGGTGTTATATTGTGTCACACATTCCAACGCCCTTTTGATAACTGAATTAGCAAGTGAACATTTCTATATAATATAATAGAATAGAATAGAATAGAATAGAATAGAATAGAATAGAATAGAATAGAATAGAATGCTGCTGTTAGTAATGTGCTGTGGAGAATTTATGGGGTTTAAGAATAAATAAATAAAAAACAGCATTTTGAACAGCATGATCAGCTGGTCACTGGTTAAGCTGGTCAAGCTGAAAATCGGTCAATTCCAGTAACCTGCTGAGCAATCTGTGCATCCATTGTTCCTCCAAGAAACGAACACCAACATTATTTGGTGTTGGTGTTCCATGCGTTTAGGACAGGGTTATTTTGCTGTCTGGCTGGTGTACAAACAACTTTCTTATATTAATATTTCATATGTTTGTTCAATCATCTAGATGTCATGCAGTTTCCAAATGAGTGCGGTTAGGCTTTGTGACTAACCTTTCCGGATCAAAAAAATATATATATCCCTAAATCCAGAGAAGAATAGATTTGAATAGAGCCTTTAAATGGGATTGCTACTTATAGATGCGTCCGAAATCATTCTCCTGACCTCTACCAGCAATATTTTAGTCAAGCACAGTGCACATGGCTTTACTATTGAAGTGGTTATGACATGGATTTTATCCCAGGGGTAACACTTGTTTTGTTCTTAACTTTCTGTTGAGAACAAAAATAGAGAGAGTGTGAGACAGTGTGAAATGTTAACTAAAGTAAGTTTATTGCTGTCATGGTCCATGAAGGTTAAACAGAGGAAGAGTACGATGCCAGCATCAGTTAAAGCTATATATGGCATTATGTCACTGTAAGGAGGTGTGTGGTAGAAAATAGTTTGTCATCCATCAAAGTTCAGGTGAAGGGGTGTCCTTGTTATTGTTTGCCAACAGAAACTAGAAAATCTGGAGAGGCATCATGTGCTGAGGGAAAAACCCACAAGGTTTAATGTTGAACTATTTTTAAATATAACAATTTTAAAGGACTGAAAGCATATTTCTCAAGTGTATTTCTTGCTAAAGGCACTAATTAATATTTATAAGGATTGTCCATCCCCTTATCACTTAGCAATTATTTCAGGTAATAGTTTAAATAATCTACTGCGAAATGTCATACTTGTCCAAGTGAAAACTGTAAAATTACAAACATAACGCAACAGTATACAAACTGCATTTTGTAATGGTTGCTGTGACAATAGTATTTCAAATGTGCTACTCCGTCTGCTGAAAGAGACAAATTATCAGCTATATTTAAGGTAAGACATTCCATTGTATAACAGTGTCAATTATTAGTGTTAATAAAAAATGTCAAGTGACAAAACATGTATTTGTTTTGTCATGTTTGCCAGTACAGATCCAACCTCTTTGTTTCTAAATGTGCCCATAGAAAAATAGTTTGAAAGGCTAAACAGCGATGCCTCCAAGCCTTTATGTGACTCCACAGAACCAAAAGGAATGCACTGCACATTGGAAATGTAGGTTTCAGGCCTAAACAAAAAAAAAAAATTAGAGGCATAATGGTATTTTGCAAAAGCTAGAATTATGTAATTTTTGTTAGCAGGTCATTAAGTTCGGTCCATTTACCATTAAATCAATCATTTATTGCTTACCTATTTATGTACTCCATTATACAAATTTATTGCAGAAAATCAAAAATCATTATTGCTGTTTTTTCAATGACATTGTTAGAAGCTTTTCTTTAGATCCATTTTAGTAGAGGTGACATTCAGCAGGAGACCATATGAGAAAAGGGACCCCTGCTGCTTCGCCTTTAAGCATGACTATTGTTTCCCCATCTGTTAAGGTAAGGCTCAGCCCAAAACCCGTCCTGCTGAATTCGTCATTTTGGATTTCAGTTCCAAAAGCATCTCAACGTTCAATGATGCATAATTGTTTTAAGCCAGCAATAAAACATATGATGATTTTACTTTAGAAAATATTCTGCAATGATGAAGAAAGCACTTGCAAAGTGTTATTAGTAGTTTATATGTAGTTTACTTGAATGCTCAGTGTGAATACTTAGTGGGCAAAAATTGCCCTCAAAAAATAAATTTCTATTTTCTTTCATTACAATTCTTATAAAACTTCAGTCCAGTTATTTTTTTCTCCTTGCAAAGACAAAGACAAAACAGGATACTGACAATGTCTCTTTTTTTTCTGCAGAAAAATGAAACTTTGATATTTTTTTCTCTGTCATTAACCCTAATTTTTCACCAATTCTTTAAGAATTAAGAATCTAGACCTGAGCTGAAACCATTAGAAAACTTTTGCAAAGTGTTTAGTGTTCACAGCTCATATCTTTAACAAAGAAAACATTTTTAAGCCTTACCGTTATATCCTGTCACTTGTTAGATGTTAATATTTACAGTGGTTTGCATAAGTATTCACACCACTTAAACCTTTTGTGAATTTTATCACCCCACAACCAACAACTCCAATGTATTTTATTAGTATTTTATTAAATGACAGAGCAAAAGAAAATCACAAAGTAAAATTTGAAAATGTGTGATGTGCATTTATATTTAGCTCCTAAATAAAATCCAGTGCCTACATAAGTAGATTAATCAAGATTAGCACCATGTTATAGGTATGCTTTATTCAACATGGAGAGGTGCGTTAGACAGAGTTGAGGTACATGCTGGGGTGGAGGCTCATCTTCCCACAGAACAACCTCAAACATAAGTCCATTGTCACAGTGGAATGGTTTTAAAATGATTCAGACAACAATCTAAATCATCATTTTTAACAAGATCCAGAAATGACTGCTTACAGATGCTCTCCAAAAGCAGATGGCTCAACAAAGTAATTAAAAAACACAGACTACTTAATATACATACATGGTATACTTTTTGTATTTTTTATTTTTTTTGCAAAAAGAAACAAACCTGTCATTTTCCTTCACATGGACAATTATACACTAATTTGTGTTTTTATTTCACAATGGACCCCTTCCCAAAAATACTCAGAAATTTTTGCCCATGAATGACAAAATATGATAAAGTTTTGGAAAACACTGTGAAACACTGCATGTGATACTGAGTGGAAACAGGATCTGAGTAAAACCTGTATTAATATGTCTATTATTTTCTGTGTGTCCTATTATTCTTTCGGTTTTTATGTTTTTATGTTATCTGTATGTAAACTCTTTGACTTTTCTGTCACTTTGCTGCTTGTATACAGGATTTCCCCCCTGAGAGACAATAAAGGTTATTTCTATTCTACTTGTATTGTAGTCTATTTCTATAAATGTATCAATCTAAACTTTGTTTTGAAGCTGCCATTTAAGCCTGTTCTGTGTGAGGAGCAGTTAGAAGACTGACCAGATCTTTAGAATAAACGTGCCTGACAGTGAAGAGGCTCATATAAAAATAGATTTCCTGGAAGTCAGAGTCAACACATTGAGTTCTTCGATTGCAACGTTAAGGGTCTTGTTCTCAGCAAATAACCGTGGTGTATAGATTTCTAGTATTTTCTCCACCAGCTAGAATCAAATAAATGTTTGAAAGACCAATATATAATCAAAGCATTTTTTATTCTATATTTTATTAGATTTATTTAGAGAAATATTACCTGTATTTTGCCCCAGAAAAATGCCTTTTCTGTCATACAAGATGATTTTCTAGTAAAGGACAAACAGCTGCCCTGCCCTGGTAGCCATGTTCCTCTTCAACATGAAATACAGTGAGGCAACCATAACATGAGGCTAGATGTAGTCCACACCTGCTGGTCTAATTATCCTCACACTATATATGCAGCTGTATGTTGCACTATTTATTACCATGAGTTCACCTCACACTATACACTTGAAACGTTAAATATAATCGGCCCTCCAATAACAATTCATTTAAGTTTCTTTGTCTTTTTTTTCCCTACTCCATTAAAATCATATTCGGGTATTTCAAAATTGACAATGCATCACTACTTCCATTCATTTAGATGCAGAAACCCTTCCAACGCATTTCTGGCATGTTGAGGCAGAGCAAGCTCGTTATATTTAGTCAGACACCAAGTCGGCTGCTAATGAATGCTGCTGGCAGGGTGTCTGTGAGCCCCGAGGAGATTACAGGGAACACTGATAATGTGTGTCCTCTCTATAAATGAGGAAGACAGCAACCTAGACAGACAGATCTGCAGACTTTTCCATTTGGATTGTGTCTTTTCTCGCCATTGTAACATGATACATGCTGCTGTTTCCACATAGCTTCTAAAAACACTAATCTTATTCTCATTTGAATTCATGGTGGGAATGTCCATTATGTGGTCAAGGATTTAATGGTTTACCTTACATTTTCAAAAGTAAGGTCTCTATCTACCTTTCTTGTTTGCTAAAAATAATTCGTGTAACATAGTGGTAAGTGTAGCAAGTTTTTAATGTGCCTTTTCGATGGGCTTTGAAAACAAAACATTAAACTCAGTCACTCTTGTTGTAAATGACAAACCTTTTCACAATCCTTACATAATGAAAACTGGACTTAAAGGAAATTGTTTTAGGTAATGGTTGTTGGATAGTGCATGTTGAAAAGCTAACAGTTCTTAAACTGACCTTTAAACTTAGTGATTTCAGTTGTTTGACACAGATATTTTTGTTCTCTTTCAGGGTCTGACTTTCAGTGTACTACTCACATAATCCCAGTGAAGAATGAAGAAGGAGTGGTGATGATGTTTATTTTAAATTTTGACTATGTTGTGGATGAAGGAAGTGACCACTCCACCGAGAACATAAGCCCTGCATCCCCTACAAAGTCAGATCAAAGTGAGTATCAGATATACCAGGAGTTTATTACTGAACTTCTAAAAATAGTATCACATCTTTCCATTCGTTGATCGCCTTGTACTAGGTCTGAGTGTGCTTAACATTATTATCACTTTGTTCTAATTAGTTGCTCCATAACAAGATTTTCAGCCAGGGCTTTATTTTTTCTGAAATAAATCTTGGAATATTCCATGAGATCATATCTCTTCCAAAAGAAATGCACCCCCACTTCAAGTAAGGTCATCTTGTGGTAAACAAAATATACCTGTGGTGTGCATTTGCATCTTCAGAGCCACAAGGGATTATTTGGACCTTTCATGATGGCACTTAATGATTTTTTTCTTATATTGACAAGGAAAAAACTGTTTATTTTTTATATATAGACATAATAACAAATGCAGTTTTTCAGGTCTTTCTTCATGGGAGAGTTGTATTGAAATTCCCCCCAAAAAATAAAAACACTACCTATAATATTTTAGATTATTTTTTCCATTTAATAGGTCAGAAACGACTATATATGTTACATTATCATTTTATCATTTGAAAAAAAAAATTTATATATTATAGAAGAAAAAGTAGTCATTGTAGCCAATGTTTGTCTGCAAAAGTTGTCTGTTTTAATTTGTTTAAAGCTCATTAACGCTTGATTTTTTGGACTGTTCTTGGACTAAAAAGGGTCCTTGGATTCTAAAGTTTGGAGATTCCTGTTATAATCTCACAATATTGCAGGCATTACAATATATATAATGATGCATTTTCAAAAATGCAAATAACCTGTTTAAACTGCACCTGTCATTACATTTTAAATTCCAGGCAGCCATGTTAGATTTGTTGATTAAGATTGGTAAGAAACCTGCAACTCCCGCACTTTAAATTTCAGTTTAGGCAGGTCTTTCTGTTAATTTTTCAAACTAACATTTGGAAAACATAACTATTCCACCTTTGAACCAATAGTGCTACCTGATAAGAATGATTTGTTCTTTTATTTTAATGGCATAATACAAGAAACTGACTATGTGCTGAATTGTTTTAAAAAGTCTGCCAGTTTAGTGTGTACTGCCAGTTTAGTGTGTACTTACTGTGTTTGAATTTGTGATGAAAAGTTTGAGAACCATTGGCTTATTTTATGATTCAGCTAGCACAGTGTAGCTTACAAAGTTGCAGTAACAAGCCCCATGTGAACACAGGGATAGATGCTCTGCTTGTGTCTTTGTATTTTCTCTTTGGGTTTTTATCAGATGGTGCAAAAACAATGAAACATGCAGTTCAGCAATATTCTTCTCTCTATCTCTAGGGCTCTTTTATTTAGCTTGTGTTGTACCACGTTCATATGTGAATTTTATGCCTCTGCATGCAGCCATGCCCCTGTGTTTTATGCTAGCATTGTTAATCAGAGTTGATGGCTTGTGATGAGGTTTCAAGAAGAGAACCTGTGGGTACATGAGACAGATGAACATACGATGTGACTTTAAATTAGTGGAGTCAGAGAGAAAGAGTCTTCTCTACACACACACACACACCCACACACATGGACGCACGCAGACACTTACTATATGACCTTAACATTGTCTTTGACTTTGAATTTCTCTTACGCAACGGGAAGGAATTAAAGTTGATTTCAGGCTGCGCTCGAGACTTTCCCATTGAACCTGTGCGTGAACTATTTTTTGCACACTTTGAGTTTCTTTCTTTTGATTGTTATCAAATCAAACATGAAAACAATTAATTTAATACATTATTTTAGTTGCAGAAAACCTTAAAATACAATTCAAATTTTTGCATTTCAAGTTTGTATTTACTTTTTAATGTTTTTTTATGTTCAAAAGAGATATGTATTGCAGTACCACTTATATTTACACACTGATAAAAAAAAAATTATTGTATCAGTGCTTGCTGCATCAATTGCTTGCTGAAAATATCTTTTCTGACACTATTTTATAAGTTGAAAAACTTGATATCAGAGAATCAGTCTATGCAAGCTTCAGTATCTAAAATTACTCATGGTAAACTAATTTGCTTCTTCTAGCTATCACCAACCACTTTATGACAAACACTGTAAATGGAGTTGGAAAACTGGAGGTCTCCGCACCTCATCTTTTAATGTGCAGTCCCATTACAGCAAGGCAATATTGGAACCGCTCTTTTATGAGATAGAGATTAAACTGTAATTGCGGTTAGATGTGTCTCTAACATTGTCTTGGGCTCATATTTCTGAAAGAGCAAAACAACCACAAAATTGTTGTTCCTGCCTAATTGCTCCTGTTAATGTTTCATTGCAAATATTACCTATAGGACTTAGACACAAACGAGCATTCTGCATTTAACATTTTTTCTTGTTTCTCATGTAACATATTTTTTTAAAAACAATTTGGTGTTTGATTTTGTAATCCCCTGAAGCTCAAAACATAGTTAATGATAATCAGTTTTCATAAAGTAGAGATGTAGACACTTTCCACAGTCACTTTATTAGATGTACCTTGCTAGATGGGTTACATTCAACGTGCTCCTTTTAGTTTTCTGCCATAGTGCAATATCCTGATGGAAACAGCTGTCATGAAGAAGGGACATAAACAGATTGCTAAGCAACCTCTTCATGTTGCTTTATGTCAGCAACCATGTAAGGTATGTGATATCTAAAAATCCTAAGTCGGTACACCAAGTGGCTCAGTAGCAGAGCAGTTGCACCATAAACGCAGGCTGCAGACCTCAATTATGCATGTTCAATTCCTTCCCCCTGGCCAACTACTGTATGTCCTCCCTTCTTTTCTCTACTCTTCTTACTGTAAAACTACTAATAAATAAAGACTACTGGTAGCATTAGTGGCCTTGAAAAGGATACAATGCCAAGTTTGCATTTAAAGGTTAAACTTATGCCAGAAAATATCTACACACCATGACACCACCACTACCGGGCTATGAAGTGTAGATACAAGGCAGGATGAATCCATGCCTGTCCCAGGGTTCAATGTGTTGGGCAGAGATTGTTTTCCAAATTCTTTGTAAGGAGTGGTTACTTTATCTGTGTTTGCCTTTCTAATATCTGAAGCTACTTTGCCCATTCCCCTTTGGCTTCATACATTGAAAAGACATTTTTCTTCACATAGCTGCCACTAGACTTTTTCTCCATTCTCTCTAAATGAAGAAGATGGTTGTTTGTAAAAATCCTAATGAATCAGAAGTTTTAGAAACTCCAACCAGCCTCCTCTTTCTTCTCCATTCAGTTTTAACATTCAGTTTTGCTGATTTAGTATTTGGATTAGAAAGTGATCAAAGAAGTTTTTCTAATGAAGCGGCCGATGAGTGAATATGGCTCTAATTATAAGTATCTCAGATTCTAACAATTTTTATAGGATGCTGTACATACCACATTTATTTGCTAGTAGTCCTAACACTTCCATGAACTGGGCCATGCTAAAATGCTGTGGTTCAATGGGAGCAGAGGCCATCTTGCAATTAAAAAAATATGTATTTGATTTGAACTCCCTTCTGCCACATGTCCCCCTGGGCAAGGCACTTAATCTCAAGTGCCCTACTGATCAGCGGTATGAATGTCTGCATGTTTGTGAGTTTGGCTGGTTGAGTGTGGCTCTATGTAAAAGCACTTTAAAGATTCAATGTGACAAAAAAGGCAATGCAAGTCCAGTCCAGTTTTAGTAAAAATATATTAATGAAGTAAACTGTCCAATATGTGATTGAATACATATTATAAACTGCTGAAAATGTAAGAACAAAAATGGTTTGTCATAGGGAGCATCCACTATTAGTGGGTAGACAATATTATCCCATTTATATATTTATTAACTTACAACTTAAAGCTCTTTGAACATTGAGGGAATTGGTCTGAGCTAACCTCACTCTGGTGACATATACATTCATTTTGTTTGAGGGTTGACAGTAGCTTTAAATGGATGTTTTTTTGTGGTGAATGCATTTCAAGTTGAAGTCATACACACTTCATTTGTCGGGCGGACATACTATTGAACTTTAAATGTCAGTTCAGTGCAGAAAAATAATCAGTATATTGACTTTTTTTCTCTCTCATTTGATAGGAAGGAGCAGATTCTTTCGCTTCCGTCAGGTCGCCTTGAGCCTGATGAATACCAACAAGCAATCTCTTCCTCAAGAGGACCCAGACGCCGTGATGGTAGATTCTCCCAAAGAAGATGCGGTCTCGGTGGCCTTGGAGAGCTTTCCTTCACCCACAAAGAGCATTTGCAGTCCTACTGAGGCCAATGACACACGTGCCCTCATAAGTTCTAGCCACCACTCTTCCCAGGCTAGCGTCGGCCCTGAACCACTTGATCACTCATCCCTCAAAGTCCCGTGGGACAAGCTGTACCAGACAGAGCCTCACCAGTCCTCCACCTCCCTATCAAACACCTTCCCCAGAGGCAGCACCGGGAGCATGAGGAGAGCCTCATCCATCCATGAAATTGAGGGCTATAGCTCCAATTCAAAAAGTGTATTTAGGGACCGACATACAAGTGAAGGTACGATTTCTAATTAGAGACATAAGTAACTCAAGCTGTGAGGTATCCGAAGTGGAAAGATTGTATAACCTGTTTAGAAATTCAAACTAAATCAAATAAATGAACTGGCTTGGAGAGTTTTTGCAAAGAAGTTATCGACTCATTAAAATTTTAACTTAAAAGCAGTCAAATAATAAAGATAATTGGCACCTGGCTAATGGAAGTCAAGTTAATGTAAAATATATGAACATGAAAGATAGTCATTCAACTATATGTATTAGCAGTTAGGTTGTTGGGTTGGATTTAGCATTACAATAATTTGTTAGATTCAGTCAGCCCAAATTCTTGTTTAAATTTATAAAGCAAAACTTAGTAGTTTGGGTTAGATCCTTGTGGGTGGCCATGGAATAGAAAAACAAAACATTGTCCCGCCAGCAAAACAAAAATTAACGTTGGAATATAAGTCTGAAATATAATCAAAGTTACGTTTTACATAATGGATTTATGGTTTTTTTTTGTTTTGTTTTGTTTTCCAATGTACCTTTGCTTGTTCTTTTGTGTTTTTTTAGTGTTTGAGTTTGTCAGCGGCTTTATGCATTTTTTCTTCCTGCTGCTACTTCACGTATGATTTTACTTTTGATTTGTTTATATTGGCCTTTCACCAAACTTAAGTTTTTGCTCTACAAAATCTTCTCTTAAAAAGGGAAAGTACATCAACAGCTCTGTAAAAAGATTACACTGATTGAATTTAAATTAAAACTGCATTTCCTGCAGATACGTTTACCAATGTGCACCAAAGGCACATGTGATATCTTGATGTCTTGAAACAAACACAATGTGGAAACTGAAGAAAGGAGTTTGAGAAAAAAAGGCAAACAGGAGCTGATTTTTTTGTCTTTACACCAATGCATATTTTAAGAATCAGAAACACTCTGTTTCGAATAACTCAGTTGTGAACATAAGCTAATTATTATTATAGAAACATTTTTGAAAGCACTAAAAATGAAGGTCTGGACTGATCAGAATACTTAAATGTTTGGTTGAGAACTTCTGAAACTCCTGCTGGACTGTGTTTGTGTCAACATTTTTCCTCAATCCTTGAGATTTTGCTTTTAAGATGGTTGCATTAAAGTCTAATCAGCTACAAGTACCCTTTTTGTGAAAACACATACCTTATTTCCATTATTATGTTTTAGCTACGATAAGTGTTAAAACTAACACAGAAAGTGTTCAAATTTGCAAAAGTGTGGAAACTCAAAAAGAGCTGCTGGAGAACAATTGCTAAATGTTCATCTCGTGGGAGGTGTATTATTTTTCTTGTAGTAGATTTTCTTATGAAACTAAGTGGGACATAAAGTAAGAGGGTGTGCTCCACCTGATTAACTTTTCTTCTGAAAGTGGCATCTTTAAGGGAATATTTAAAATAATTAATTAATGTTATATATATATATATATATATATATATATATATATATATATATATATATATATATATATATATATATATATATATATATATATATATATATATATATATATATATCATTAGTATAAGCAAACTTCAATCTCTGATATGACAACTTAATACAAAAAATATGGAGGAAAATGTTTGTGATTTGAAGTTTCTTCAATTATAAATTAGTCCACATTAGAAAGGAGATCATTTTAGATTAGTAGTATGATTTTAATGTCCACAAAGATTTCGTTATGCTCTGTTAAAAAGATGAACTTGGAAAACTAGTAGTTTCTAATTGTTGGATTATTCATTAGGTTTTTTGAATGATTTTATTAAATAAAATTAGATTTTTCCTAAAGATGATGAATTTGCCACTAAGACAAGTGCTCTCTTCCCTGAATCACCAGGCCCGTTCAACCATGTGAAGTCCAGTCTGCTCGGCTCCACCTCTGATTCAAACATCAACAAGTACAGCACCATCAACAAGATCCCCCTGATTGCGCTTAACTTCACAGAGGGCACCGATAAGAAAGCCCATTCTCCTCCAACCTCTGAGAAAGCCATCATAGCACCAAAAGTCAAAGACAGAACTCACAACGTCACAGAAAAAGTTACACAGGTGAGATTAAAGATTTTATCTTCAAGGACAGGCTGAACTCCAGCCCATTATTCTCAAAGCTGATAAGTGCTCCATAAGAATAGACAGATCGGTTCTCACTCTAAGAGCTGCAAGAACAAAATGACCCCTTTCTGTTTTTGCAGTCTTGATTTGGGAAATCTTATACCTTATTCTCAATCTGTATTCTGGGTAGAACTTAATTTTTGTATTGTGTCTGAGAAGTATTAAAAGGGTCTGTTGTAATGGAATACTATGAATACTTCCTGTGAAATTTCAGGGACCTGCTCTTAGGTCCCTGAAACAAAAATAAGATAATAAAGACATAAAATATTAAATTGTTTCACTTGTTAAACATTCACAGATTTTTTATATCTCAAATCTGCTCACATAGCCATAAGGATATTTAACTACATACAAAGTGTGTGTGGTTCTGTCAGCTGAAGCAAGAACATGAGTAAATTATGATGGGCAATTATAACATGACACAAGTGGGGGATTATTTAGTCTAGTGACTGATTCATAAGCTGAACTTTAAACAGACATTTTGAAAAAAAATGCAGTTTGTTACTGCAAACAAGTAATTGCAACACATGATAATAGTAACTACACACATTTTCTTTGCTCTCTTCTTTCCTTTTTTTTACCCCCACAATGATCGCATCACTCTTCATAAGCTTTAACATTTTAACCATTGTGGGTACTGAACGTCTGGGTGGATACTTGGTGAAATTCCACCCAGCCAGACAAATATTGGCACGCATGCTTTAATGTATAATGACAGATTTGACATTGCACAATTTTGTAGTGACATGCTTAGAAATTCTATGTTTAAACTTCTTTCAACATACATGCACCCATCTTGGTTAAATACTTTCTTACACTTTGATGTGAGGTTTTGAGGCACTGCTTAATGATGGGCAGCATGGCTAAATTTATAATTCATGTGTATCTGCTGAGAAGAACAGACCAAAGAAAGACATCCAGGGTCCCATTATTGCTGATATGCTATTTTCTGCTTTTAGAGAATCCTATCTTTGTCTAACATTTGAAAATAAACTAAAAGGAAACCAGAGAACAACTCGTTCCCCTGAGCACCTATGACAAACTACAATCAACCCAGAGTTCATCCATCTTTAAAAAAATCAATCACGTTTTGCTCATTAAAGAGACTGCCTGACAATATTTCTTTTTTTCCTCAGTTAATCATGTGACCAGTGAACCAGTTGATTTATTGCTATCCTTTAGGTCCCAGAACTGTTAAAATTACTTTGTAAATTTGATTTAATTCACAAAGAAATCTTGACTAAGCTGTCAGAAACAATCAACCTGTCAGAATTTTACTAGAATGTAAATTCTATAATTCTTTAGTTCAATAGTAGTGAGAGGAGTCATGTTAAACTGTCTCTCTTTCCACTTCTCCAGGTCCTTTCTCTTGGAGCCGATGTACTTCCAGAATACAAACTGCAGGCGCCTCGCATTGATAAGTTCACCATCCTCCACTATAGCCCCTTTAAAGCAGTATGGGACTGGCTGATCCTGTTGCTGGTCATCTACACAGCAATCCTCACTCCTTACTCTGCTGCTTTCCTGCTCAATGACCAGGAGGAGCAGAGGAGACGTGAATGTGGCTACTCCTGCAGCCCTCTCAATGTAGTGGATTTGATGGTGGACATCATGTTCATTATTGACATACTCATAAACTTCAGGACCACCTATGTTAACCACAACGAGGAAGTGGTTAGCCATCCAGCTAAAATAGCGATCCACTACTTCAAAGGCTGGTTCCTCATCGATATGGTTGCAGCGATCCCCTTTGATCTTCTGATCTTTGGCTCAGGATCGGATGAGGTCTGTTGTTTTTAATGTGTAGTGTGTATTTTTGTACCCATTTAAAATGCCTTTGAGCTTTTCTCACATCATCCATGGGATGTTTGCTCTGTTATCTGGACTAGTTCCCAAGGGGAGCTCCTTAAAGCTGGAATTTTTCTTTGGGATATGGAAGGATTACTTCAAATTTGATGTTTTTCTTCCTTAGTGTATTTCTCTATGTCTCCTTTTTTTCTGAATGGCCCTCATTCTGGTATCCATTTACATGGATTAATGGCTTACCGAATCGCAATCAATGGTGCATTTATCTGAGGACCCGACCAGAAGAGTTATGTACACAGCTGCCCATGTTAGATGGTCATTGGCAGGCTGGCTGCCAGCTCTGTCGGCTTGTTTGTCTGGCAGGAGATTTCCCCTAAGGCTCTGGATCCACTTCAGGGCTTTATCGTGCTTTGTGGCCACTCCATTACACCAGAAAAGCTCCTGATTATAGACAATAATCATCTTTTCTATCACTGCTGATGCTAGTGCTGAGTCATTTCATTGGATCACAACAAATCAAAAAGGAAATGGGTTTCTAGTTTTTTGGGGGGCTTTTTCCTGTCACAAAAAGAAAAAAAATGTCTGGCTTCAGCAAATTCTCACTGTAATTGACACATTATGATGGCATCTCAGTTCACAGCTTCTATTTATAGCTTCTCAGCTTTAGTGTTTATACATTTTAGACTGATCATGAGAAATTCAACTCGGCTTCATTCTCACTCACAAAGGGGACACAAAGAAGGCAGATGGCTTTTATGAGACTCATTTAATTTAGAAGCTTAATAAGACAGCTGTAGCCTACAAATACTTATGGCAAACATCAATTTTAGGGTACGATGTGTAAAATGTGAGATTCAAGTTTCCTACCAAAAGGCTGATATAGTAAGAAATGCAGAGGTTTCATAGAAACCTCTGCATTATATATATATATATATATATATATATATATATATATATATATATATATATATATATATATAGATCATTTAATTACCTCTGATCAGCAGCTCAGTTCAATACAGTATCACACTATCCATGTAGTGTTCAGAAGTGCCGCTGACATGTTTGTTTTGTTCCTGGGTTCTTATGATGCTGGATATTTCAGTATTATGGCTCTTTATCCACGTCACCACATCTGAGGGTGTACTGACCCTAACTTTAATCAAATTAAGCATCACTCAACCATGACACTTTATACTGTCATTATGCATTTCATTCTTTGTCTACGTATAAGATGACGTAATTTACAGAAAAGTGCAGACTGACAGTAATTTGAATTGACAATGCTAACATACAGATTACTCTCATGTAAGTGCTGACAATCTTTCTTCATGTGGATTTTCTGCAGACAACCACTCTCATTGGCCTGCTAAAGACAGCGAGGCTCCTACGATTGGTGCGTGTCGCAAGAAAGCTGGACCGTTACTCTGAGTACGGCGCTGCTGTTCTGATGTTGCTCATGTGTATCTTTGCCCTAATTGCCCACTGGCTGGCCTGTATATGGTATGCTATCGGCAATGTGGAGAAGCCCTACCTAGAGCACAAGATTGGCTGGCTCGACAATTTGGCATTGTCCATAGGGAAGAGATACAACTACAGCGATCCTAACTCTGGTCCCTCCATCAAGGACAAGTATGTCACCGCCCTTTACTTCACTTTCAGCAGTCTCACAAGTGTGGGCTTTGGGAATGTTTCCCCCAATACCAACTCAGAGAAGATCTTTTCCATATGTGTCATGTTAATTGGTTGTAAGTATTGCTGCTTATCCATCTTTGTCTTTTCTCATTTACATTTAACCCTCTTAATTTTATTAGGCATAATCCTTGATTAATCCTTGATATTTCTATTCTTATAAATATTGTATATTTATAAGAATGTACAATATTCTTATAAATATTGTTTACATTATGATCTTCGTTTCAGTGCCTTTTTTGATCAGTGTTTTTATTTCAGCCCTCATGTATGCCAGTATTTTTGGAAACGTCTCTGCCATCATCCAGAGACTGTACTCTGGGACAGCCCGCTACCATGCTCAAATGTTACGGGTCAAGGAGTTTATCCGCTTTCACCAGATCCCAAACCCTCTCAGGCAGCGGCTAGAAGAGTACTTCCAGCACTCATGGACCTACACCAATGGCATTGACATGAACACGGTAAATAAAATAAATAAATAAATAAATAAATAAAAAGAATGACCAATTAACCGACCAAAAAATAAATAAATAAAAAGAAATACTTGCATTTATCCATCCTTGCATTGATGATTGTTTAGGATGCTAAAAAGAGCTTTCTTTCTTTCCTTTGCTCTACATCTGGACTGTCATCACTTCATTGGTAAGAGCAGGAGGTACATCCATTTGCTCCATTTGTTTTGTCAATTATCTATTTGAATATTCCTTAAAAAAAAAGACAATCATATTTCAAAGCTACCTTAAATTCGTCAAAGTGCGTTTCCCCATAAAATGTTTTTTTTTTCAAACTGCCAATTTGTATTTGTCCATCTACATTGTGATATATTGAAATATATTGTTTTATATTTCAAGTTGAAAACCTATTATTAAAATTGTTTGAACTGGATTGGTAAAATAAAATGATAATCATTTTGCTCACTAATTCCATAGATAATGGAATTATCATCTAATTCCAAAGATAATAGAATTAGTGAGCAACATGACACAATGAAAGGAGCAAATATAGACACATCAGTGCTTTTGGCTGCTTACAAAGTATTTAAACTGCACAAGCCAAAGAAATTAAAAACTACAACAGCTATGGTTTCTGAGGAGCTATTTATTATTTTAATACAGTTTGCAAAATGATGGGATTTTCTTGGTTTCACAAAATAAGTTATGATTTGCATTTACTGTTGGATTCTTTCTCAGTTGTTTTTTTTCCTGATGTATTGTACTATCTTCAAATATCAATACCATTTCCTTCCTTAGCGAAAGTGCAGTTAAGTTATGTATCTTGTAACTCAGGACAGCTTCCACTTTGTGGGCTATAGTCTTTTTAAAACATTCCTGTATGAAATATAAAATATTTTTGAGCATTTTTCTGACAGAGTTGTTTGTGTGTCACAGGTGTTGAAAGGTTTTCCTGAATGCCTGCAGGCAGATATTTGCCTCCACCTTAACAAAAATCTTCTAGAGAACTGTAAAGCTTTTCAAGGGGCAACCAAAGGGTGCTTGAGGGCCTTGGCCATGCGCTTCAGAACCACTCATGCTCCTCCTGGAGACACTCTGGTGCACAGCGGCGATGTTCTAACAGCTCTCTACTTTCTGTCCCGTGGCTCAATTGAGATACTAAAGGATGACATTGTGGTAGCAATTCTAGGTAAATATACATTTTAATTGACTATTTTTACTGCAGTTTTGCAAAATCCATTATAGCTCTTTTTGACTGGATGGATGGATGGATGGATGGATGGATGGATGGATGGATGGATGGATGGATGGATGGATGGATGGATGATGGATGGATGGATGGATGGATGGATGGATGGATGGATGGATGGATGGATGGATGGATGGATGGATGGATGGATGGATGGATGGATGGATGGATGGATGGATGGACTGCAATGCTGTGGACAGTGTAAACTGAGTTGCATAAAGATTGTGTTTGTCTGACCTTTTGCTAGAGAGTTGAATTATTTATTAATGCATTGACAGTCTCTATTAAACATTAAATCCTCGACTCATTTGCAATAAGTGATTATCTGCAAAATGTCAATATTACCTTCTGTATCAGAAAACACAGTGAAACCTCCAAACAGAAACTTTATTTGTTCGAACATGGAATTTGTAAGTTTCAATTTTACATGCAAAAGCTGTTTTCCCATGAATGCTCATGGAAATTAAACTATTGATCTCCTTAGGGATAAATAAAATATATTCCATTCTAATCTAATAAACTGTAACTGCCCAATAACACCTATCAAAAATGGGAAACACAATCAGAATAACAGTATTTTTTGTAATAACAAAAAGCTAGAAGTATTTCATTGAATAAATAACACAAAAGAGTAACTATAAAGACACTAAAACCACTTGTAGCACACATGATACAGACAATGGAGAAATGGTAGAGATGGTAAATATATATATTTTTTTGAAGGATTAACCACTTACATTAGGATATCAGGAAAATTATTAGGAGATTCTCCATTTTAGGGAATACAGATTTCTGTGGACTCACTTTCCAACACAACTCCCACACATTAAGCCAAGACTGTATCAAGTTCACGTCAGTGACTTTGCAATCTGTGCTAGCATTCACATCATTGTCACTGGGCTTGAATCTAATAAATTGTTTCCTGGCTGGAAATAATTTATAATATTGTGCATCACACTAACATTATATATTTATGTTGCATGGTACAACAGCTTTGTCTCATTTAGGCTGCAAAAAGTAGCATTACACTTCTCTCTTTGATGGCTCTGCAAGGGAGAGCCACCACACTGTCATCGGCTTCTTTGCTGATATTATGACAGCTGCAGGAAAAGCAGGAAAACCACAACAGGGTAGACAGCTCACATGCAGCAGCAACACGTGAAGCCGACTGATAACACAAAGCCAGGTTTGCTAGGGGATTGCAGCTTGGTGGCTTCGGAGGTTAACACATTTACCTCCTGAGCTGTTCTCTTCCCAACTGTTTAGTAGGAAGAGAAATTCTGGATATCTATGCAGAATTCTGATTTGTAAAAAAAATAATGATATTCAGATGTGTTCTTTAACGTTTTCACTGTATCCCCAAATGTCTTTATGCTTAAAACTGTTATTTGGCAACTACAAGTTGGCATGGAAACAATTGTCTTGATTGCTGTAAATATTCTAATAAATATTGTTCTATTACAAACAGCATTAATACAAAAAGATGATGTTTTTAACCAAGTGTAAATATAAACAGATCTTTTTATTGTTTTGTTGTTGTTGTTTTTTGGTTTTTTTATGCTACAACCACAAAGTATTACATGGTGATTTAATGGAACAGATCAAAAGAAGGTACCTAACTGTTTAGTGAAAAAAGATGATATCTGGTTTTCAAAAAAATATTTACAAATGATTGTTAGAAAAGTACATTAATTGTATTCAGCCCCTTGAGAGAACTAATAGTTGCACATTTCCCCAACTGACCTGTGGTTCTATGCAGATTCTTCAAAGTTACCATGGGCCTCTTAGCTGTTTTTCTGAATAATGCTTTCTCTGTCTTGGTCTGCAGTTGTGACAAAAGCTTTCCATTTTCAGATGACTTGTGTGAACAATGCTCTGAGACAAGGGGTTATTACATGAAAATATGAAAAAAGCTCTGATGAGGCACTATATACTGTGGTCAGTAGTGATTTTTTTCCTCTAATTTGGAGACATGGAATGCTATGGGGGTTTTTTTCCTCTATCCTCATTAAGTCTTTATACCTTATACTGGATACGCTCATAGTGCTCAGACACTTTTTTCTCCCCTAATGATGCTGTAAAGCTGGCTGCATTGGTGTGAAATTAGTCTGCTGCACTAACGATTACCTAATCCTTGTGTTGAGAGCTGCTTGTTGGCGAGAAATGTATCACTCTGTGTGCGGTTTGCCTCTGCAGTAGAAAGGTGTCTGGTGCGTGCTGTGAACGGAGCACTGGCAGCCAGCGTATCGTATCTCTTTTTCCTGAACCCCTGCTTACACAGTTGGCATTTAGTGAACCCCACACTGCAACAAAGGGATTTTTCATGATGGCCTTTAGACTAGATCTCTTGTCCTTTGCAGAAGTGGGTATCTATTTAAGTAGAAGGGATGTTTCTGTACCACCTATTGAAAAATAAGCCTATTGTACAGCAGATTCCACGATATTATGAGAGTTTGCTGAAGAACTGGCTTTGTTGGTGTCCAACTCAAATATTTCCTTTGAAGTGCACAATAAGAAATGTGTGTCAATCAACAGAAGCCCTCTCTTTTACCGCACATCAAAGTTGCTTTGTGTCAGTGCTTATTCCTCAGGATGAATAATGGATCAAAGATAGAAAGGCAGCTGATGCCCAGGCCTTGGGAGAGCATCTTCAGAGAGAGGAGACCCAGTTTGATTTTCATTAACCACAAAAAAGAAGCACCTCCTCTGCCCTTTGGAGATAAACAACAAACAGTTAGATGTCCCACTGGAAATCCAACACAAATTCTTCTGTGTAAGCACATTGGTAAAGAAGAGGTATTTCTCCTTTTGCTAATTTTATCTCTTGTGTACCCTTAACAGGAAAAAATGATATATTTGGAGAAATGATCCATCTTTACACCACACCTGGGAAGTCCAATGCAGATGTGCGTGCTCTATGTTATTGCGACCTGAGTACCATTCAGAGAGAAGACCTGCTGGAGGTGCTGGATATGTACCCAGAATTCTCGGACTATTTCTTCAACAACCTGGAGCTTACCTTCAACCTCAGAGACGATCCAGCAAAGGTTGAAATGCTTAAAGCCGTTTAAGAAAATGCACAGATTCACTCATACGTTTGTGTATGCTCCTTAAGTGTATCTGTTGCATTATTTTTGGGACCGTTAGTTTTACATTTGAGCCCTTCTTCTTTTCCTGTGGAACTACACAACAGACTGCAACAAATTACTGAAATGAGTTCTAAAATTGATGCTGAAATTGAACTTTATCCAGCGTTTTGACAGCTATGAAAAGACATTGTTATTTTTTTCTTCAGCTTTCTAAAATCAAACCGCACAATTCCTCTATAATACAACTCAGTTTTGTTTTTTTGTTTTTTTTTTTGTAAATCAAAAAAGTTGTGTTTTATCTTCAGTCTGACCCTCTAAAACAAATGCTTAAAAGCAATTAAAATATGTATGACATTTATCCAGTTATGAGCATACTTAAATTTCTGAACAGAATGGTGTTTTATGTTTTTAACTACTGAACATTTGTTTCTAATATTTTTTGCACAACTTGTGAATTATTAAAAATATTGACCATTTATTTTAGTTAATTCTATCTACTCTTTTTAGTCTGTTGGTGTCCAAGAGGGTGATCCAGATGCTGATGATAATAGAAGCATGAAAAGAAGAATCTCGTTCACCCCAGATATACCTACAGGTTAGTAAAGACTTGCAAAGGCATGCACAGCTATTAGAATGTGCTCTTTTTAAGAATCTGTGATCTATGTGGAACATACCCTGTTGTTTTCCCCACTGATTTCTTGATTAATTTCCCCCAGAGGAAAACAACGAAGCAGATAAGGATATTCAAAAAGAGAGAGGCTCTACCTCCTGCCTGAAAAGGGGCTCAGTGGCCCTGGGTTCTTCCTCACTCAGTGTTCCAGTCCTGGACTCTGACCTTATTGTGAGAGACGGCTTAGACAGAAGACCCTCTATAGAAGGTAGGATAACCTATTTATAACTGTAGTGCAGAAATAATTTTGTCTGCAAGCTATTTATGAGAATTTACTGGGTTCGAAGTAGATATAACCTTAAAGATGAATGTGGTGTGTGACTTTAAAAAATTACTTTGCCCTCCCAATTTTTTTGACAAATGTCTTGGCATTAATTAATTAAATTTTTTTTTTCTCCAGGAAGTCAGACTTTCTTGTGATCTTTTACAATTGTATTGATCGTTTGTTCCCTACGTTTTCTGAAGGTTCCCAAAGCTTTTCTTTGGAGCCACTAATTGCTTATCTGGCTTTTGCATCAGAACATGACAGCTGATTGTGCAGAATGTGCTTAAAAATTGAAGAAGCCGGGCAAATGGAGGACACAAAGGAAGAAGTACCAGGCTTGAAAAAACTATCAGCAGTGAAAAGTCTTAATTAGCAGAGAGGGGAAACTCTAACAAAGATCTGAAACAGGACTTGAGAGAGGAATCCTCCTTCACATGATGCTAATACCTATTTGGAAATCATTTATTATGTTAGAATAAAATTGTCAAATTCTGTTTAGTAGGGTTCATAAATTTAACTAAAAGATTTGACAATCAGCTCATCAGATATCAAAAAATTGAATTCAAATTAAAATGGTCCTTTGCAAAGCTGTCTGTAATGCTTGGACACAATGCTGGTTCATCTATTTGGATTAAAAAGAGCTTTTTTTACGAGTGACTGGTTCATCAGTCAGAATTAGGTGGATTAACACACACAAGAGAATAATTCTCTAACAATCGACTGGTACAAAGTTGAAAATCATTGATGAATGAGTAGAAGAACAAAACATTTAAAGGACCTTCAGAAAGATTGCAGTACTATCGACTAAAAAGATCATGAAAGGTTACAATAAGTTATTGCTTTTTGGAAGCGATGTGTAAAGAAATTCAAAATTATTTAAAACTTTGCACAGGACTGTAAATTGATTCCTCCACGTTATGTGGTCCAGGTTGCTACTTCCAGAAAAGAGACACGTTTGCCTTCAAAACTGCCTTAATTCTTTGTGGCCTACAGTCAACAGGCTGTCAGGTGGGTTTGTCAGCTAAAGTTAATTGGTGAATTTATCCTGAACACACACAAGAAACCAGAATGAAAACAGAAAACAGTAAGCTTAATTCTCACAAATAGTTGACTCTAACTCTTAGTAGGCAATGTTTCTGTTTTGTTATGCTTTGATACTATTTGGTAACATTTTCCAAAGCAGAGTGATGGATGCATTAAACAAACATTCTGCTTATGTTCAGGTTTAAATCAAGGACGTTTTTGTTGAGTTGACAAATTAGATCATTTGAAAGGGTTGAACTGAAAATATTAGGTAGAAATGTGTTTATTATTACACCCCTGCAAAAAAGTATGTATCATAATCTAAACTATGGACCCTAAAGACAACCGAGTCCAGTCTTCCTGAGGTTCCTTCTCAGAAAAAGTTATTCTCTCCTTTGAAGGCAGTGGGAGATCTGAGTGAAAAAAATCTGAAGACTGGTCTGTATTTAATCTGACCCGCTCATGCTTTGACAAACCCACCTGCAAAGAACACTCTTTCAGATATAATTGTTGAACTAGCCTGGACGTTGTTTAAACCCACAAAAGGGGGTACAGCACATATCACAGAACAGCCGGCAGGAAACTGCCGTGTGCCCAGCAGAGATAACAACAGGGCAAACATTTGTTGCAGTCCACCTGCAACAAAAGCTTGATAGATTACAAGGACAAACCTACACACGGCTCTGGAGCAAAGATTAATTACGTTCTATTTTGGTTTTCTTTTTGTGTGGTGAGAACGTTGTTCTGAGCCACATATGAAAAATGTAAAGCACATGTGTTGGTGTGGTTGTCCAGATCTGCGCTGTGATAAATGGGCCTGTAAGAAGCCTGAGGACTACCTGGATGAGTCAGCACAGATCCAGGACCTGAGAGAGGAAGATAATTCTGCCAGCGAAATCACATACGGCGAGGTGGAACAACGCTTAGGTCAGCTTCAGGAGCACTTAAACAGGTACAAATTTTGAGAGTCAGCAAAATGAAGGTCATTTCTGCCATACTCTATAAATTAACTGGAGTGGAAACTTCATTTGGTCATACAAACATAATGTGTTTTTTTATTTGTTGTTGTTTTTTAAACAAAGATATAGGTAGAAGTCTGTGTGGATTTTGTTTCTATTCAGTAATGAAGTGGAGGTTGCAGCTGTTCTCTTTGTTTGGACAGATATAGGACAGAAATCTCAGTATATCTATATTTATATGTGGTGAGACATAATAGCAAAGAGTGAGAATTAATCTAACTTGGAAAAAATAAGAACAAACCTAACATAGCTAAAAGTTGTTGAAGTGCATGCAAAATTTACAAAGTTAGATGCTAAAGTTTTATGTAAATAAAAACTAAACAAGTTACAAGTGTACCCTCTCGAAAACAGGTCAGCTTGTGCTGATGCTAATGTCTAGAGATTTCCCAATGATTAATGGTTTAGGTCAGGGTTAGAAAAACTTATTATTGCTCATTTAGCTTTACAGATTACACATAAACTTCACACATAGGACCTATGGTGATGAATTTTTAAGAACATTATAGCATATAAGCTGTGGTGAGGCCATTATTTGACTCCAAATAAGTGGATTGTCTGAATTCTTGTGACATAAATTAAAGTTGTGTATGTTTTGTACTTACATTTGGGTCGCTGCTGCTTCTAGAAACAGTCAAAAAAAAAAGTCATTCAGATACCGCTTACAGCATCCTTGCTGGATCCACTTTTTCTGCTTCTGGGTCTGACTCAGGGTCAAAGATCTATGACTGTTGTGCATCTGTTTGCAGCTATGTTCACATGCTTAAAGTGTGAGCATAAGCATTGATTTGGGTGGTGTGGCCAGCAACAGCTTATTTGCATAAAGTGACAAGACAGCCTATAACAGCTCATTCTGAACCGAGGAAGTGAAATCTTATCTGAGAATGATGTCTTGTAAAAGATGTAATTGATATGTTTTGAGTAGATTTATGGGCAATACAAAATTGAAGGAAGCATCATAATAAGTACCCATTAACGTTTTTTTAACCTTGTGTATGACAATGCATAAGCTGGAGGACAGTTCCAAAAATGCCCTAAATTTCAGACTGACATAACAAATTTGTGCTACTAAAGAAAAACCAAAAATAAATTTTTCGTAAATGTTTGCTTCATAAGGTAACAACACTGAAATTACAAACACAATTCTCACATGTGATCTTAAATTAGATTTGAGATAGCAGAGAAAAAAATTATGAAAAAAAAACAGCCACAACGGCTTGAAAGTTGAGCTGCATAGCTTCTGTTATTTAACTCTGATATTATATTTATGCAAACAAATCACTCTGAAAGATGCCAAATGAACAAAATTGAACTCAGACAAAACTGAACTTACCAACCTGACCACAATCTAATGGCACAAATAAATCTGACAAGGGGTAACTAAACAAGATGATTCATATCTCTAACAAAACTTGGACATGGACCCTAAATACAAACTGTTAACGACATACAAAAAGCTACTTCAACTAAATAATACACATTAATGCCTTTTTCGCATGAGCTAGCAGTGCAATCCAATGAGCCTCTTTTGCATTTAGCTGCTTTGAAACCTGGCCACCATTTTTGGTTTGGCCAAGGCTCCCAGGGACCTTGTAGATCACTGAACACCAAAAGAAAGACAAAGTAACCAAATGCATTAAAAGTGCGCACGTACAAACTGGACTAATTACCAAAATAAACATTCTTAATGTTTAAACTGGTGAAAATGGGCATAAATGCACATATTATGCTAAATGACAATTACTGACTTCTATGTTGTGTGGTCACCTTGAACATAAAGCTATTTAAGAAAAATATTCAGCTGACACTGGGGGAAGGAAGAAGGAGAAGCCATATTTATTCATCTGCCACTTCAAAGTTGTTTTTTCACTACTTTCCTTTAAGGATGACATAGTTCATAATATTTTTACATTGTCACCTCCCACACTGTTAAAAGGACAGAAAACGAGCATTGCATGTTCACGAGTAGGTGGAGGAAGACAACGAGCTGGCAGAATCTGTTGTAGGAATCAGAGTGGGAGGCTGGATCTACTGGAAGCAGGATATTATGCATCTCCACAAAACCACAGCATATTAAACTTGAGAATGAGTTGGAGCAAAGTCTGTGCTATTTTTAAGAGGTGTTAAATAGAACAGAGGAGAAAGAAAGTGATGACTAAGTCTGAAAGAAAAGTTTAAAATAAAATCAATGTTTTTTTGTTCTTTTTTTTCAGGCTGTTTTCTATAAACAGACATTTTATTCTCACCGTTTTGTGAATGAGGAGTAACGTCGTCCGTAGATACTGTAGCAAGCTTGCAGCCACCTGAACTGCATGAGTTATTTTTAGCTGGGATTGTAGCAGCGAATGTGAGAAGGTATCACAGGTCCTGAAAAGTGGGATAACTCATTTTACATTGCACAAATAAAACATCTCATCCCCTGCACTATACCTGACCTTATTTTCTCCCTAATGCACACTGGCTGCAGGATCAGCAGCACTTTTCTGATAAGTTGAGGTTTTTTTCTGGCTTAACATGTCTGAAAGCATATGGCAGAGGAAAGAAAAGGGGTGATGTAATATTTTCTGTGAAAGCTCCTTGAAAATACCCCCACCACCACTCTCTGCCCCTCAAAAATCAGTTTGTTACATAAAAGGGAATATGTTACCGCTTATGAAATTCATTGTACTTCAGATAAAATAATTGAGTGATATCTGGTCCTATTTAGATCGACTTAACAAATATAATAAACTAATCTGCACAATAAATGGTGAACTCACACCTCCCACACGAAACTCATTATCACTGCTTGCCAGAGCAGTATTGGTCTTCCAGCATGTGTTTCCACACCTTTACATTCTTTTCATCAGTCCACCAGAAAAGAGCACATAAGCTCCATCTACTGCTCAGTGACATGCACCGGGTGTTTTTAGCCCTCATTGAACTCACCCAGAATCATATATTTCAGCTCTTCTTGTTTTGATAATGCTTTGTGCCTTTTTCAGGTTGGAGTCGCACTTGATATCAGATATTCAAACCATCCTGCAGATGCTGCAGAGACAACCGACTCTAGGACCCCCCGCCTACAGCACTGTGACAGCCAGTCCAGAATATCAAAGATCCGCTGTGAAGGTTCAGCCTGTTGCTCTGTCTGCAAGCCATTTATTCAGCCATACAGACACTCAAGTATGAAGACTTTCTTTGTTCAGAAGTCTGAAATTTTGCTTAAGTATTTATGTTGTTTGAACGTCATCACATTAAGTCAAGTTGCAACCACAATCTTCTATGTTTGCGATGGAAGTTTTTTCTAATATATCAACAAGAAGCAAAAGATGAAATCCAAAAAGTTTGACACGGATTTGATATCAAATTTTTACTCTGATACAACGCTATGAAATCAATTAGTAGTACAGCTGTGTAGACAACTAACACAAGCTTTGCAAGTCACTTTATTAGTAAATAACATCTCTGTGTGTAAAGTAATTTCAAGATAAATCTTGCTTACTTCTAGGCCCCAGAGTTTTATTTGTCAATATTAGTATTAGCAACTTAGGTGGAGGAATCTGTCAACAGGACAACTATGCAATGACAAATTCAGCCTGTATGAAAGGGTGGCAAGAAAAAAAAAACAATTGTTGAAAGAAAGGCATTAGAGGTTTGTCTTAAAGTTAGTCACAAAGCTTTGTTGTTCAGAATTAAAACAAGTGGAAGAGTGTGCTCTAGTTGATAACAAAATAGATTTTCTTGTAGCCCAAGTACAAAATACAGCATTACAGAAAGAATGCTAAAAATTGGTGAGAAGATGAGTGCAGTTAAATGTAGGGCCATCCCCGAAGAAAATGTGCTAGAGGCTGCAAAAACGTCACCAATTTCTATCTGTAAAGTATTTAAAAACTGAATAATTTTTCTTTCACCTCACAAATATGAACTTTGATTTGTTCTGTCACAGGTTTCTGGTTGTACCATGACAAAATGTGAAGAAAACTGTATGAATTGTAAATGTGGAGTGCACGCTATGTTTGAGATGCTAAAACCTATTTTTAATGTCTTCATTTTTATTCTCAGGGCCCCAGCCAAAAACTGGAGAGCACCATTCAGGAATCCAAAGACTCCATTGTGAATGCACCCATAGAGGACAGCCTTACAGTATTTTTTCAACAAAGACATGCAGACATGCATCAGCAACAACAACAGATCCCAGCACATCAACAGCCAGCACTGATCCCTCTTCCATCTCAAACCTTATCTGCCTCCTGCTCTTCTGCACTGCCCTCTGCCCCTGACCACACCTCAGAAAGACACCTCAGACATGTCTCAGACTCTGAGGTTCCCAGGACATAAATTCTCAGCAGCACCGTATGATAATATTGGAATTATTATGCTGTAATTATTAAGTAGCACTCTTTTGTTTGTTTTATCAGCATGCTGGCACAGACATCTGCATCTTAAAGTGGCTATGTTAAAGAAAGGAGAATATATTTCATTGTGCATGTGGTGAAAATGTTTTTTGCCCTCTCTTTCTGTTCTTTTGGAAGAAGGAAACTAACAAGAGTTGCAGATTTTGGCACTTTTTAAAAAAGATTTTTAAATGTGAACTCATTTTATCCTAAAAATCCACATGAAGCCAGAAGTCTGTATAACTAAGATGAGACTGCTGTTATTAGACAACACTTTTTTTAATGGCATTAATAGTTGGTTGTATTAGAGCGAAGACAGTTCGCCTATGTAGAGTTTTGCTAGATTTTTCCTAATATTCCGCTTTACCTACTGAAAAACCTGGTTGGGTCACCAGTGTACCGGTCTTACCATTAACACATTTATTTACCAATACAGGGAAAACCATTGTGACAATCAGAGAGCAATGTGTCACTCCGTAACATTTCTAAACAAGAAAACATGACTGACCTACCTCACACAAACACTGGTCTCTCATAGAAACCAGCAACTTCTGCATTATTTCACCACATACAAGGTTTTTTTTTATTTACTCTGGTGTCAGTTGTTCCTAAATTTGACTCAAATCATTTTATATTTAAAAATTTGTTTTTTGAGGGATTGATAAACATCTTTTGCAAGATTTTAGAAAAAAAATAGGGTCGCTGATTGTTGAAGATATATATAATCTGGCAGATGGAGACAGTGATGGTGACAGGGAGTCACACAAACTCCCTAAATGCAGAGATTGGATCCAAAGAAAGACACAAGTAAGTCAAGCTGACAGGTGTTTGCTGCCAGGCTGCCACTTGTGTAAAAAGGAAGAGTACACTGGCGGCAGAAAGCTACCAATGTACTGGTAATCCACGGATACTCAGGATGTTGAAATGAGGATAGTTGGCATAAACTCAGCAAGATGAGACATTATGAGATTGGAAAACTGTGGGCTGGTCTAATGAGTCACAATTTCAGCAGGGATATTCAAGTGGTAGGGTCAGAATTTGGTGTAAAAATCAAAGTTTGAATTGATCTTGTCTTGCATCAACAGTTAAAGTTAGTGGTGGTGGTGTATTGGATATAATTTCTTGGTACCAAATGAACAAACAGCATAGGCATAGAGTATTACTGCTGACTATGCTCTTTATGAGCATAACATATCCCTCTGCTGACGACTTCTTCCAGGAGGACAAAGCTCAGTGTAACAATACCCAAATCATCTCAAACTGCTTTGAATATCACAATGAGTTATTCAACTCCAGTTTCCTCCACAGTCAACAACCCTCAATCTAAGAAAGCACCTTTGGGATGTGGTGGAACATGACATTTGTATCATAAATGTGCAGCTGACAAATCTGCAGTAACTGCATGATGCTGTCATGTCAATACGAACCAAAATTATGATTTTGGCATCGTGAATCTTTGCCACCAAAGGTGTACCTAATAAAATGGCCAGCATGTGATTTTTCTCATAACTCACCAGGATGCATCTACTGTATAACCTGCTGCCAAATTATGTAGCACTTTATCAATCATTGTTGATGGTTCAAGCAAAAAACAAGAACAAAAAATTAAGCTTTTGGTTAAGACTGATAATGCTGGTTGTTGACAGGCCGTCAATCTTTTCAAGTCTGGCAGGCGGCTGGTGAGCACAGATGTTTGTTCATGTTTGTTGACCCTCTGCAGCCTGAGACTTTGAAACTGAGGGTGTGAGCCAACGCAAGGCCTGGCACTGCTTTGTGTCCTCATTAGAACCTGAAGTGTGAGGAGGTGACTTTGTTACAGCGGGAGAAATGATGACGCAGCGGTTCTTTTTCCATTTTCTGAAATCTTTGCATAGTACCTGACACTAAGGGTCTGACAAGCCAGCGGGGAAAAGAGAAAAAAAAAAAAAAACGCATTCTGCAAATTTCCTCTCCTGGGACAGGGGATATAGCACGATACTGACTACATGGATACCCTTAACAGTCACTACAGAACCTGATCATTATACCCCATCTATAGTCTGAATCCTGTGTGGGTTACACAAACTATTTCCTAGAACTTTTAGAGCGATTCAGCATTACTACTGAGGTGTGTGAACAGTTTTCTCATCCTTAGCTGTATGCCTATATTCTTTGCAGTGTGACTCAGGGGCTATGGATAATTGCACTGCAACATACATCACAGTACACTATGTATTTAAATGATGTGCATTATTATTATTATTGCAATCGCTGATCTGCACCTACTGTACTATATTAACCAGAATGCACCGTGCATGCTTGTTTGAGCAAATATCATAACATGCAGATTTGAGGATTATCTGCTGTTATCCCTGCCTCGGACACGCAAGTACGATGCAGTGCATGTGTTGTAAACTCTATTTATATACTGTTTTGCACTGATTTCAAGCCCAAAGTAGCACAACATATAATGATGTCAGCATTCATGTGTTATTTTTTTATTTAAATTTTTTTTTTATGTATGTGAAGGTATGATGTGGTAGAAAAAGACTAAATTAAAGATGGGATTTCACTTAGTCATACAGTAGGATCTGTTCTAAAGAAGGCTTCAAACAGGGACTTGTGCCTATACAACCAGTCCAAATGATAAGTCAGCCATCTTTAATTGTAACAAAATCACATTCATGAATCCCATTGTATACCCATGTTATTTTGGATAATGTCCACCTTACTAAATATTATTGAACAGCTGTAAAATAAATAATATATTATTGTATGATGTAAATAGTATTTTTTACTCTATCATTTATTTATGAGATTCTGTAAAACTATAGATTATGCTTGTTTTGAAACTATGGAAGCAATAAATTAAAAAGTGTTGAAGTTGTGTCTTTCAGTTTTTATTTTAAATTATTAAATTTTCTCCATTTATTTGTGTTCACAGATAAACAACAACGGTATCAATTGTCAATTTTTCACCACACAGTAACAAACACATGTCACAGGACAGGTAATCCACAAGCAGTCATTTCTAAGATTGGTTGCCCAGTCCTTCTGTAAAGTCACTCCTCACCCAAACACAATGTAAGACGACATGGTTAGTCTTACATCCATGTAAGACTATATTTCCTTTCTTACTTCAAGGAAAAAGCTCTTTACACTGCACTGTTCTGAGATTGGATAGCCTTAAGCATTTATATAATCTAAATGCTTTAAACACACCAATTTCTTGGTCATTAATCTATATACGAGTACCTCTTTGCAGTTAATTGTAGAAAATAAATATTACCTCCAGTCATATTCCTTCTTATTTATTGAGACCCGCCGATATGTGTGATGTTGAAGTGTTTCGTAAAAGTGGTTTACATTACTGTTATCAAACAGTGACATCTAGTGGCCACTTTCAATGTTAGTTTTTTTTTGCAGGTGACGAAAACGAAAGTAAACCAAGTTTTGTTGTCCAGGGTAAAGAAGAGTGAAGAAGTGCAACGTCATAGCGGAAAGGCAGAGACTTTTAACTCGAGTCGGAGTCACTTGGATTATCGGACAGTCCAGTCACTGTCCGACATGGCTTCTGATAAAGATGAGCTATATGAACGCCGCATTGAATACTTAACACCGAGACTCAAGCAGCTTATAAAGGTAGACGAGGCGCTACCACACTTGCAATTAGAAGCTGGACTAAAGGAGCGGATCAGGCGTAAACTGAACACGGACGGCAATGAATCGGCTGCGGAATTGCTTATTAGCCTGGTTGCTGGGAGGCCGCATCCAGTCGGCTGGTTCAGGGCCTTCGTTGACGCGTTGAATCACGGAGGCAGCACTCACGCTGCTGACTACCTGGAGTTAAACCCACCAGACCCTGAAGTTGAGGCGGAGAATGACTACTTTGTCGAGTTAATTCGGTTATTTACTTCCAGTCTGCAGGACTTGAAAACAGAAGAAGTGTTGACTCTGTGCTTTGCCCAAGGTCTCCTAACTGCTGCGGACCAAGAGAAGGTAAGCAAACAATAAAAAGAACAATAAAAAAAATGAGAATCAGAAACGTCAAAATTCGCTGTTGGTTGGAAGTTAGAAAGAATAAAATTAATGTTATCGGTCCTTTGTTTTATATTGTATTGTTTTATCTTACATGCTAGAATTCAAAGCAATCTATAAACAAAATGACGTTTTTATTGTGGTTTTTAATGTGACCACAAGATGGCAGTATTGAATGCAAATGGAAGTTCACCACCTCTGGCTGGTGCGATTTCTCCTCCTACCTCCAGGTTGCAGAAAAGTCACACAAACCCTGTTTATTTTTGTTCAAAATCTAGATTTTGGCTGAAAGAGCAATCCACGGAAATAAACAAGGAGCGGGTGAACTTCTGCGCAGGATCGTAAAATGCCGACCAGGCTGGTTCTCTGAATTTCGGGAAATTCTGCGTCTCACTGAACACAAACACCTGTATGAGCTCATTGGAGGACCAAATGAGTGTGATAAACAGAGTAAGTGTCTCACCTTCCTCTGCTCCTGGAGGTCACAATTGTTGAAGGAAAGGTGATGAGGCAAAGTCTGGGCACCGATATTTCAGTGGGATTTAGGGAGCTTTGGGAGTGTTATGCATCTCAGTAATTACACGGATTGCAATATCCCTAATTCAGTTTCTTGAGTAATTTCCCATTAGCAAATATTTATTCTACTGAGTAATTTTACTAAAACTGTGATTTGGTTTCTGTCAACACAGAGTTCCTGTTTCTGAGCTTCATTTTGATAAAGTGTAAAGATGGAAACTACATTTAATTATTATTTTTTTGGATTTTCAGAAAATGTAGCAGCAACAGAGGAGACACCGGCAGAAAGCTGTCAGAGTGAGGAGCCCATGGAAATCAGCGGCACTGAGGAATCTCAGGATGATGCCACAGGTCTTACTTAGGAGAATATGTCTCCTCAATGTATAACGCAATTAATTTATATTTTATATGTATATATATTTATATAGATATATTTATATAGATATATTTATATACATTTTTGCAGGAGCTGTAGAAGTCACAAAATCAATCAACGTGATGTTAAGCTTCAAAGATTGTCCATCCTTGTCTTGCCTCACAATTGCAGTTAAACCCAGACTTTTATGTAAAGTGTATAAAGAGACATAAGAATTTTTTATCTGTTCCTTTAATTTAGACTAAACTTCTGCTTTCACTAGGATTACAAAAACTATTTCTTCAGAAATAGTTTTTGGTAATTTGTAGAATGGCCTTTTAAACTAGATTTTCTTTTTCTTCTGGAATAATGATTTGTTGCTATCTTTTTACTCCATATCAGAACTTGTTTCACACTCTTACCAGATTATGCGTGCATTTTCACAAAGTTTTTTGCTGATTTTTCTTGGTTTCCTTCACAGATTTTGGACATTCTTTATACTTCTTGTTACTCTGGTTGATTTTCTTGATCTCATGAAAAGAAGCAACATGTCTTAGATGTTGCTCTAAAATACATCCACATGTGTTCCTCCTATAGTTGAGCGGTGGTAACCATAGAAAGCCACAACATCTTGGTCTTTTCTCAATTTAAAAATGCATGTAAACTTTTCAAGAATATAGTCTGTTCTTTCAGTCAGTTCTTCCATTACCGTTTAGGAGAGGAGGTAATGCTGCTGCCATGAAAGGGCGGTTTGCTTTCATGGCCGCAAACAACCCCGAAAGAAAATTTTTTCCCCACATGGCTCATTTTCATTTCTTCAAGAAATTACAATCAAGACACTTTTGTTAGTTATGCTGTACTAACTTATTCTTCATTGGATGTTGTGCAAGTCCTTAGGTTTAAGCTACTTTATGTTTGATTTTGTGCAGAAATTAGCTGAAATCTGCTGCTTTTCATAAGTGTATTTTGAGTAAATGCTTTTTTTTCTTCTTTTTTTCAGACCTGTATTCAAGCACTGACCTGTCCAAATCCATGGATAATTTACATCCAGGTGGGATTCATTTACCCTCACCCACATTCTTATTGTTATAATTCTATAAACTCTTGTTAATCCCAGAATGTGTCCAGTGAAACCTAGACCACCAGGCCTAAATTAGCACAGGTATTTGTCAGAAAAATGTGTGTTTGATCTCTATTTCATATTCACTAGGCATAATGAGATTAACTGGAAGATTGTTGTGGAATATTTCAATCCCTTTTGGTGTGCGATAAATAAGTTCCATGTGTGAACTCTGAAGAACCACAGAGAGGTTGCAGAGGACGGAGCGCAGTGGTGCTTTAAATGAAAACCACATGGTGACTCAGTATTAGCAGATTGAAAAGGAATCTGTGGACTGCAGACTTTAGTTAACTTTCTATTCACACTTTGTCTTCTTCAGTTTTACAGGAGGGTGGAGTTAAGTTTGGTTGTAGTGTCCTGTATCTGTCATCACCCAAAAGGTGGTGAATACGCTGTACAAAACATCACTCTGATGATCTATTTGCATTCTGAAAGGCCTGTTTCTGGGATGTAGTAAGTTAAAGATATGTTGCCCTCATCCCAGGCCTGAATTTGAGTCTTTTCCTACACTTCAGTTACCATATCTTCATATCAACTCTAAATGACGTTTCATAATAAGCAGCCAACAGAAAAAAAATATACTTTTTTTTATTTGTTGATTTGCGTGAGTTAAAATTTACACCTAATCTTCCAAGAAATTATACTGTAATACTGTTAGTTTTCAGAGATTTTCTGTCCTCTGTAATAATTTGACTTCACCTCCTTTTTGGAGTAACATTTAAAATAGTTGACAGAATATATCTCAAATAATTGCAGTGTCTGGAACACATTTCCTATTGTTGTTGTTCAGACTATCTCTTCATCAGGACAGATTTGTGTTGACCCATAGGAAGCTAATTAAAAACTGCCTCCACCGACAATAAAACACAACTATTCTGTGCCTTGCAAAACAAGAGTGCGACGTCAAACATCAGTTTCTTTTAATGCATAGATTAATATAAAGGAGTACCTTATTGTAAAGTGAAATAAAAATAAGTATGCATATTGTTGTCTTCTTTTTTATTAGAACTAAAAATCTAAAAAGTGTGCATTTCTGTCCAGCCCCACTTAATCTGTTTTTTGAACAGCTACCTCCCACGCTAATCACAACTGAAAAATAGCTCATGCTAAGTCAGACTGAGTGGAGAGTGTCTGAGGATCAATTTTCATCACAGACTTCACAATTTTCTTGCCACAGATTCAGTTAGATTGAGCTGTGGACTTTGAATAGACCATCCTAAGATATTAATGTGCTTTGTTCAAAACATTTATTTATAGATCTATTCCTTTGGAGTCTTCCTGGGTTGCCTTGTTGCCACCTAATACTCTGACCAGTTTCCCCACAGCTTGATGTTACCATCACTTTGTTTCAAGCTGATGTGCAGTTTTAGCTTTTCACAGGACGTAATACTTTGCATGTTGTTCAGACAACTATATTTTGATCTTATCCTTTCATATCTTTCATATATTTGCTGTGACCTACATAAGGCTGGTGGCAAACCTCACATGGGACTCCTTGTAGCTTCTTTTCAGAATCAACTTTGTTCTTTGAAAAATGAGTCCATTGCTTTAAGTCACAGGTAGACTCTAATCACTGGGTTTAATGTTTATAATCTCTTTATGAAGCGTTTTGTACAATTTTATTGTTGAAAGGTGTTATATTATGGAGGAATTTAAAAGTGTCTAAACAAGCTTTCCTTGCTTAGTAGGCAACTTCTGAAGGTAATTTAACTGGAATTTATTCAAGGGTATCAAAGTAAACTAGTTTGAATTGCCTGCTTTGCCACACTTATTTTTTTATTGATCAGCATCTCAGCATATAATTTTTCTTCCACTCAGTAATTATTTATTGCTTTGTGTTAGGCTGTCATGCAAAATCTTCATAAAAACACATTAAGTTTTTTTTGGGGGGGGGTTAGTGTAACAACATAAAACAGTAAATATTTTTGCAGTGCTTTGTGTTTTCAGAGGTTTTGTATTTACAGTTGTGGCAAATGTGGTACTCATAACATAAGGGGGGCTCATTCATAAAAATTATGCAAAATGCCTCAGCAATTCATCACCCCCAGCTGAGACAGAACAAATGACTCACTCTCTTCCAGCAACCCAGCAAAGGTCTGGTGTTTATGCAGAGCTAAGACTGAAAAGTGCTACATAAAACCAGTCATGGAAATGATACTCAAATTACATGTCATGACATGATGGAGTTTGTCTGAATCATTTCAAACAAGTATTAGGTTTTCTGCGCTTGCTGTTGGTTTGTATGCCTATTTCGATAGCATACAAACTATTTATGTTGTAGTTTGTTGAAATTATATGAATGTATTGTCTCATTCTCTTAATTTGGCAAATTTGAGGTTTTAAAACTACATTTATGTTCTGAATGCACATAAAAAAATTGTTCCATGTATAAAGACAGCTTAAAGAGGACATTCCATAACAATGTGTAATTGTGGCTTGCTGACATAGACAGAAGATGTTTTCAGTCTGAACCTTTCGTCTGCATTGCAGATCTAAGTGGCTGTCCAGCACCAGAAGCAGCAGGAGCCACCAGAGGAGGCCCAGAAGAAATTTCTCTTCGCGATTATCAGATGGAAGTTGCCAAGCCTGCCTTGGAGGGGGAAAACATTATTATTTGCCTTCCAACAGGAAGCGGTAAAACCAGAGTTGCAGTGTACATTACCCAAAAACATCTGGACAGCAGGAGAGCTGAGGGGAAACCAGGGAAGGTGGTTGTGCTGGTGAACAAGGTACTAGGATCTGACTTTGGTTTGTCTGACTTATGGGCCTTGGCTGCAGTGTTTCCTTCAGATCCAAAGAACACACAAAAGTTACACACCACAAATTCCATGCCATAAGTTTTATATATAACTTGTGAGATGTGGACTGAACAAGGAAAATGAAAACCATGTGGCAAGAAATATTTTCCTCCCATAAAACTATCTAGTAGCAGACGAAGTAATCTTATGTGACTGAAAGCATTTTCGTTTTTAATCTTCATTCCTGAGCAATAAGTAGGTTAGTTGTACCAACACAGAAAAGTCTGTGTACTCCTTTTGTAAACAGTGTGCAACAAAATCCCCTGTTTCCACTAATTAGAAGCTCTGCCTTAAACAAAAGGAATAAGGCTTCGAGTAGCTTAGTTGTGGTGGATGTTAACATTATGCCCTTCAGATGCTGTAGTGACAGAAAGTCATTTCTCCCTTTATAAAAAGAAAGTTGTGTTTGTAAAATATTCTATTTTGTCTTGTAGATTCCTCTTGTGGAGCAGCATTTCTCCACAGAGTTCTCTTTCCTGAGGCTCAAGTACAAAGTGGAGAGGGTCAGTGGAGACTCTCAGCTCAAAATCTCATTTGCTAACATTGTACAAAGAAACGACATCATCATCTGCACAGCCCAGATTCTCGAAAATTACTTGGAGAGGGCTACCAGCGGAGAGGATGAAGGGGTGAACCTAAGCGGTAGGACTTTGCAGCACTTAATTTCTAAATTCTATGAAATGTGGTGGGACAAACTACTGGAGGATAATCACTTGCAAAGAACTCAGTTTGTGTTATTTTGCTAGCCCAATCCGACTACACAAATCCAACTACACAATAATACATTCTAGGGGTTTTACTAGCCCCCAAAATAGATTAAATTAGAAAATATTCCACATGAAGGTTACCAAAGAGTGGTTGAGAGCTGGAGTGGTTGGATGTCCACCGGTCATTAAGTAAGTAGCAGGGAAGAACCTGGACAGGTCGCTAGTCCATCACAGGGCAACACAGAGACAAGCAACAAAATTCATTCCCATGGGCAGCTTTTAGAGTAACTGATGAACTTGACAGTCACGTTTTTGGACAGTGGTAGGAAACTGCAGTGCTCAGTAACAACCCACGTATGCACAGAGAAAACGCGCAAGCCTCATATAGAAAGACCTCAGACCTGGATTCAAACCTGGGACCTTCATTGTGGAGAGCAACCATGCTGCCAAATGTACTTCCATGGAGCCCTGGGTAGAAAACAGCTAACATTGACTGTTAACTGTTTATATCTTACCTTAAAGTCATATTCTATGATAATAGAATACTAAGCAACCGTAGTATTCATATTATCATATCATTTTCAAATAATTACTATTGCTTTTACCCCTAAAATCCTAAAATACACTCCATCCGGCTGCACCTTGCTCTGCCAATCTGCGGCCTCTGCAGTAAATATGAACCCATTAACAGCAACGACAGCAAAGCCATTACCCAAAATTAGAACTGATTCTGTTTTTATCAGACACCGAAGCAAGTGTGTAGTTAATCTTCAAAGCCCAACAGAAAGCTGCACATGCGAAACATCCGTATTTTCAAAATAGTTCATCAAGACAGACTATATTTGGTGGAAATATTCCACCAAATATAGTCTATTAATAAAAAATATGGGTATATTTATAAATAAATAAATGGCTGTAACTGATAGATGTCAGCATGTATCAGTTATGACACAAAATATGCATTTAATTCTCAAAAGTTTCTTGCTCAAATTATAGCAGGAGCGCCAGTGAAGGCAGGGAGAGCAATGTAGGGAAAATGGAAACGTTGTAAGTTGAGAACTGCTGCATTTTATGTGACACCATTCATCCTTTTTATCACCGGCTTTTTCACGTGATCTCTCATTTACCGCGCATGCGCCTTGCAAAAACTTCTCTGCGGTTTGCAGTGGAGTGGAGCTGAGAAGGCATGGAAGCAGTGGAATTTGGGGTGCTCCAGAATGGCAGCAGCCCGCCTACAAAGTGAGGAGCAGAGCAAAGTTGGATGCAGTGTCACATACTGTAATTGTTAGGCAGACAGAAAGAATTGGACATGTCTGTCAAAATTCTTAATAGAACAATCCCACTCGGTGTCACACAAGACTTGATGAAGTCCAAATGAAGAACTAAGGGTTAAAAATGAGGGTGGAGAAATTGATATCTAGCCCCTTGTGGGCGGGGAGATGGAAAAGCCAGACTGACAGAATAAAAGGGAAACTTCACATATTGCGCAATTCAAAACATGCATTTAAAATTTAAACTGCAAGTCCGTGCAGGCACACACCAAAATGCTTTGAACTTAAAAACAAAACTATAATTCTAGAAACTTCTCTTCCCTCAAATGCTGGTAGCGAATTATGCATTTTAACTACTGTCAAACTTTTATCACAGGATTTATTAAAAAAAAAAAAACAGAGCATCCTTTGCAGTAACAAAATGGGAAACTGCTCTATTTACTCAAGTATAAAAGAAAAATTTAGCAACTTGGAAGGAATGACAAATGGGAGTTTTAAACTGTTGCCTTCTAATTTTTCATAGTAGACATTTGTCCTGGAGTGACAAAGCCAGCTTGAAAGTAAAACAGCAAACTCATTTTATATTATTTAATTTCAAAAATGTATTCTCCGCTGCTGCTCATTCAATTCTTCCTAATCCGCAGATGGTTTGGCTACATTTTTTTGTTTACTCTGATGAACAGACTAAACAGTAAATGCTTATTTCTTTTAAAAATTCAACTTTTTTTTCTTACTAGAACTCAAAATTCACCATTACACTTAATATGGTTGTGACATCTCTAAGTATATGCAAAATCTACCCTGGATTTTACTGACACTGAAATGTTCTGGAATAGACAACCACCAAGGGAAGAAAGAGCAGGATTTTCCCCCGACAGGATCTTGTCAAATTCTTCCGACTCCAGTGTTCACTCCTGGCAGTCACCAGTCCAAGGTGGAATAGCCACCTCAGAGGAACATATGCTGTTTGTTGAAACACTTGAAAGCATTTTTTTTTTTTTCCCTGCCTCCTGGCTCTCAGGCCACATGTCTGTTCAAGCCATCGGTGTGTGGCTGGATCGAATTCACAAGAGAGCTTCTATCACAGCCCATCAAACTGCCACTCTGCATTCTCTACTGGGACAAAATCGAATAACAGTTTAGACTTGAGTAATTCTAATGCACCGTATTCAGATTACATTGAAGTCTGGCTTTGTTTTTGAAGCATGCAGTTCTCTGAACTGATGTTATTGTGTGGTTTAAACTGCTGTCTCAAATTGACCCTAAAAGCTCTGATTTGTGTGGGACAATTTGTTTTCCTAAAAGAACTACCTCAATCTTTCAAGGGACTCTTTTAATTAGGAGTGCCTGGTTGAAGAAGATGGTTGTCTTTATATAGGATTTGTGTACTTTCAGTTAGGGAGAAACTATATGGGTTGCAAAAAAAAAATAAAATTATTCTGTTAATTCTTTGTTCTGATTTCTGCATGGCATTTCTAATTTACAGTTCCAAGTGAATCTTTGGCATCATGTCACTGTCTTTTGCAGATCTGACACTGATCATAATAGATGAATGTCACCACACTCAGAAAGGAGAAGTCTACAACCACATCATGATGAGGTATTTGAAACAAAAGCACAAGAACAAACAGCTCACGAAGCTACAGAAGAAGCCCGTACCGCTTCCTCAGATCCTGGGCCTGACAGCCTCACCGGGAGTCGGAGGAGCCAAAACCCTGAATAAAGCTGAAGAGCACATTCTGCGAGTAAATACTCTGTTTAGCATTGTATCTCCAGCTGTAATATTGTATGCATTTTTACAACTTATTTTATTCATCTAAATTTCTTTCACGTTTATTTTTGCTTTCTAATTTATCCTTAGTTTCCTACTTTAAGGAACGCTGAAAAAAACCATACCAACATTGTATATTGTATTTTGCATTATATATTAATGCAGATTAATATTAATTTCTTTCCCTCTTTTGTAGATTTGTGCAAACTTGGATGCTTCCAAAATTATGACAGGAAGCATTAATAAAAAGGAACAACGAAAAACCATTCTGCCCGTTGAACAGAGAAAAGAGGTAGGTTTCATATTAAATTCAATAAGATATGTACAATAAAATACAAATGTGGTGAGGTTCTTCTGTAGTCAAGGGGCATTAACTGTATTTTACCTAAACATCATCATCAGGATCCCTTTGGTTGTGTGGTCAAGACAATCATGGCTGCTATTCACGAACATGCCCGGCTTTTTCCAACATGTGACCTGGGCTCTCAGAATTACGAACAATGGGCTGTTCAAACAGAGCGAGAAGGTGAGTGGAAATGTTACACAGACATGTATTATACAGATATGTTAAAAAAATTTACTGATATTGGTGGATAGTGATGTTGGTGCCAATATGTTGTACAAATTGATAGAAGTAGCATTTAAAATTTGATATGAAAAATACACAATTTCTCCTAAGTCAATGATATTTATTAGCATTATATACAGCCTGAATCTTTATGTCTGTGATATTAATCTTAGTTTAGTTTATTTTTTTATTCAGTCAAGTATTAAAGTGCCATAAAATTCTCGTTCACTTTTACCTGCAGCGTGCCTGTAGTTACCCTTTAACACTAACTCTCTATTACACTGGACAGTTTGGGCTTAGCACACACAGAGCTATCATGAAATTGTCTGATTGTGTTTTAGCTGCCAAAGATGGAAACAAGACAGTGCGGGTCTGCGCAGATTTCCTCCGATGGTATAATGAAGGTCTGATTTTAAGCAACACCATACGCATGTGTGATGCACTCAGTTACCTGGACAAGTTCCACGAGGAGCAGATGAAGAAGAAAACGTCACCAGATGAAGAGCAAAACATGCAAATAACGGAGACAGAGAGATTTTTGTTCAATTTGTTTAAAGGTAAGATCTTTTTTTTTTCTTTTTGACATTCTTAACTTCCACTATAAATTTCACATACATACATACGTATGTATGTTGGTGTGTGTGTGTGTGTGTGTGTGTGTGTATATATATATATATATATATATATATATATTATATATATATATATATATATATATATATATATATATATATATATATATATATATATATATGGTCTTGCTTACCCATATGTTCACATTTTTGCTGTTAACGAACCATGCTTTTTGTAGTGAAATAACTATGTCATCATATTTAGAGATATTGCTTGGCAGATCAATTTAAGGCTTTATTTTAGACTTATTCGTGTCCCAAATGGGAGTACCTTTCAGACTAAAACCTCAGAATAATTTACTCTAACAGACTTAAAGGCATGTTAGTAGTTTTACAAGAGACTGCAATCGTAAAAGTGTCAAGTTTAACTTTGTTGAAAAATTTCTGCCTTAGTTCTTTAACATCTTCTCCTTACAGACAAAAAAGAAGAACTGGAAAAGCTTGCAAAGGATCCAACATACGAAAATGACAGCCTGTCAAAACTCAGAACTAAAATTTTGCAAGAGTTCAGCAGCAGAAAAGAAGCCAGAGGGATCATTTTCACCAAAACACGTCACAGCGCTATCACTCTTAGCCAGTGGATTCAAGAAAACCCTAAGTTTGCTGACATTGGAGTAAAACCTTCCTATTTCATTGGAGGAGGAGACCAGAGCAATACTAAACCAATGACAGCTGTAAGTGCACACTTCGCAAACTAAACTCTCTTAGGCTGCCATTTCCCAAGGTCTTCATGTATGTGACCTGCAGTTGTATTTCTCAGGCAGAGCAGAAGGATGTGTTGAAAAGGTTCAAAACCGGTGAACTCAACCTCCTTATTGCTACCACAGTGGCAGAAGAAGGTTTGGACATAGAAGCATGCAATTTTGTGATCCGATATGGCCATGTGACCAATGAAATTGCTATGATTCAGGTCAGTAAAATGAACAACAGTAATCCCTGATTAAAAATGTGATGGTATGCCTTTTGGTTTTATTCAGTATGACTTTGACTTCATACATAAATAAGGTCGCTGAAGGACAAGTCATAATACAAATATCAGGTGATAAAATAAACATGGAGTAAATATTTAGCAAACACTTAACATGCTGAATATTTGGGCAGTATGGTCTCACAGTTTCTTGCATTGCCTTGCAGCAAGAAGAGCAAGAAAACAATAATTTAACAATACTTTTTGTAATTCCAAATGACAAAAAAAGCTTAATTTCAAAAACACTTATTTTCATAAATTTAGATTTTGACACAAACATTCAGCAATATTAATCTTTATCGATTTTTGACAATCAGACTGACTTAAAATTCATTTTATGTTCATTCAAAAAGTCGCAGAGAATAATGCATTGATTCAGCCAAAATCCACCACAATGAAAATGATCTGTAGAGACTTAGAAGAGTACTTGCTGCCTATTGCAGGGACATTTCAAGGGCTGTTTCTGGACAGTACTGATAACTAAAAGTTTAAATTCTCAGGCGGTGCAGCCAAAATGGTCCTTCAAGAAAAACAGGGATTTCTGATTTCATGTGTTTGTGTTTGGAGGTTTCCCATTCTGCTCAAATCAAATGTTAAATTAATCTCAGCTTGTTCCTGTTTTCCACAAATGTTTTCATGGGTCAGTATTTTTAAGTCTCCTGTTAGTCAACCAAGTGTAAATATTGGCAAGGGGAAATAAAAAAAAAATTGTGGGCTGACTGAATATCAGTAGGTGATTGCTGACCATTTGTTCTGTTTCCCTTTGCAGTCTCAAGGTAGAGGAAGAGCTGAGGACAGCACATACACTGTTGTGGACGTAAAGAACTCAGGGGTGGCTGAAAAGGAGTATGTCAATGAGCACCGTGAGCAAATGATGAACAAAGCCATTCAGAAAATCAAAAAATATGACCAATCAGTTTACAACAAACAAGTATGTTAAACAAGTATTATTAGTTACCTATTTTCTCTTAAATACAGTCTTTTAACCTTTTTGCTTTCCCCCCTTTGATTAGATCACCGAGTTTCAGATTCAGGCTATAATGGAGGAAAGAGTGAGACAGGTAAACCAGAAGAAGAAGGCTGTTAAGGATGAGAATCCATCTGCTGTAAAGTTTAGCTGCCGTCACTGTACCAAATACATCTGCAGCGGTGAAGACATCCAAATCATTGAAAACATGCACAGAGTCAATGTTACACAACAGTTTAGGTACACATTATAATATAAACTTAACCCTTGCACATTGCATTGCATGGTTAATTATACTCTCCTTTGTTTTGTGCAGGAAACTTTTCATCCAGAGAGAAAACGCATCTCTTCAGGAGCGACGTTTGGACTATGAGACCAATGGTGTCATAGCTTGCAGTGACTGTGGTCAGGTAAGCACATTGTTTGGTATAGATTAAGCTGTTCAAAGTCAAACCCTGTTTTAAACTTGTCCAGGACTTTATTCCTGACCTATGCGCTGTGTTACTTGTTTCCATGATTCTGATTTTCCACTAATATTTCCTATGAAACACCAGGGATCTTCACATAATAGCTTTAACAGTATCATTTTAGCTACACTTAGTGATTCTGAGCCATTTTGCTTTTTACTAAGACACAAAATTCCCAAAGAAATGCATCAAAATTTGTGACTGTAATGTGACAAAATATTTAAAAAAAAAAATATTCAAACAGTGTGAATATTTTTGCTAAACACTGTAGAGGTTCATGGCAGATGAAGAACAATAAATTTATTTTTATAAATTACTAATTTTAAGTTCAATGCATTAAACAAAGAAAATATACACTAAGATTTGTCTTCTTTTAAACTCCACTTCTGTTGCAGACATGGGGTTCAATGATGTGGTATCGTGGGATTGAGCTGCCCTGTCTTAATGTGAAAAACTTTGTGGTGGACATAAACACAAAAAAATACAGCAACTGCACCAGGTGGACCGACCTTCCTGTCAAGTTTCCTGACTTCGACTACATCGAACACGCAAGCCTGATGGCACAGGGCTCGGATGATGAAGACATGGAGTGACCCTAACAAATCAAAGCACTTATTTCGTCCGGAGGCACGTGGTTCTCTTCTGATGGCACATTTTGTGTATCCATTCATTGCAATATGCATAGAATGAGGGCTCTCTCCTTTGTTTAGATTTAAATGTTTTTACCAAGTGCACTTTGTGGTCATACTTTGCACTTAGCTAGAATAATGCATTATTTCAATACAGTCTGAATTTATTTGCAAAATGACTCAAAAGTATTTTCTTCAGAAATCATTGCTGTCCCATGAGATGCAAGGCAGTGAGCCCTTGATTGTCCCTCAGAGCCCACCTGTCAACTCGCAGGCACACAAACAGGTGCTGTTGACTCTGTTTAATTCACCCATCAGTGAGTGATTCACCACTGTTGAGACAGAGCTATTTACAGAGGCAACCTTTGTTAACCTCTGTGTCCACATCCTTGTGTCCACATCCTTTTAGACGACCTAATCGATTGGGCAATTCTGCAAGTTGCACAAATCCCTCAGGATTAATCAAATGAGTATTTTTTCCAACAGGAAAGAAAATTTGCTCTGCATAAAATTGCAATGAATGTTTATAAGTGCACTTTTGATATTTAAAACTTTTAATAAATGATACTTTTAAGTGTTACAGGTAACCTGTAAGATTGGATTTTCAATCGTTTCAGGATCTGATACATGAGGATACATTGCAAAGTAATTTTTAATTAAGGGTAAATGACAAAAACAATGTTGCTTTTATTAATGTATAAGTGCTGGGGTTTTCTTCTTCTTTTTACATTTATTGCATAAATATGCATTTACAAATCCAATGTTTAATCAATTAGGATTTTAGCTTTCTGAGAAAGATCCCAAAACATTTTGTACCTCTAGATTGTTATCAGTCTAAACATTGATAACTGCTGCTCTAAGTTTATTGCTTCATGTGCACAACATGTGGAATAGCTCAGATTGTCATTTCTTAATCATGCCTAAAAATTGTAAATTCAACTCCCTTTACTTTGTTCCCTCACAATTGCCAGAAAATCATCTAGTTTCATTTTCACATTATTTTTTACTGTTTTAAAGAGCAGTTTAATGTATGAATTTAGCTAAATAAATTTATGCACATATTTAGTGAACTGTCAACAAAAGTGTATGTACCATGTTAAACCAAAATAATGCAGTTTTTAAGTTTACAGTAAATGTTTTAAGTGCCTAAATCCTTAAAAAAATAAGCATTGATGTTAAAATCTCTTCATGCGTTTGGACTGTATGTCTGCTAAATGTTTAGTTAAATGACTGCTTTAGAAGCAGTGTGTTTGTTGACGAGGAAAACATAATCCTCTGCGGCTTTGAATGCATCTCAAATAAAATGTTTTCTTCACATTGTCATTATTAAAGTTCTATCCCGTTCAGTTCCTTGTAAAAGTATTGATATATATAACTTCTGCATATTTTGTCATTTTAGATAATAAAATGGACAACATGCTGAAGTTAGTTGACAAAATCAACCATTGTTTATGTGATTTGTTGAGTTTTTACAATGACAAAGTACTTGATAAAAATGGAAGGAAAAATTTAAATTTCTTTCAATTTTTCTTTCACAAATCTTCACAAATGAACTCCACATTTATATTCAGTTTGTGTGCTACTTTTCTGTGTAAATTTATCAAATGTGATAAATGTGTAAGATTTGTAGGCATCTAAGGATTTTTTTAGAGATCACTAGGGCACAAAGTCCAAGAAACACATCATAGAGGTAAGGGATAAAGTTTTGATAAGTAAACTGTATTTAAGTTTAAAAACAGTACTTAAAAACAATAATAGTTTTTGAAAATCTCTGCATAATCCATCTGATAATAGAGTATGGTACAACTGCAAACATACTGAAACATAGTCTTGCACCTAAATTAACTAGTCAGACCAACATCCAGTGCTCAGATAAGACATCTGTTGACAAAAATTAGTCATCCACTTCATAAATTTGGCCTTTTCGCAAAAACAGCAGAAAGGAAGTTTGTTGAAAAAAGTCTCAGCTAGTTCACCCTGAACACTCCATCCTATTATTAAGAACAATGGAGGCAGCAACAGGTAAGCTTACCCAATTTAGTTTTTGAGTCATTTTCGAGTTATGAGCCAAAAATAAAGCAAAGACGACAGGCTTCACAGCTATGTACGGCTGAGTTGGACATCAGCTATGTAATGTTATTTGTGGGAAAAAACAAAGAGATGAAGCCTAAGACTTCCAGAGCCAGAGGGAAAAATCAGCACTAAGTCTCATTGAATGTGAGTGTGAAAATAGTGTTGGATGCATTTTGTACATGCAAAAGTGGGCGAGTAATAACTTAAATAATACAATTTTAAGTAATACAATATTTTATAAAGTACACGAGTCCCCCTGCAGCAAAACAGCCCCACAACATGATGCTGCTCATCATCATACTTCATAGTTGGAATGATGTTCCCAGGCTTAAAAGGGTCCACTTTTTTCCTCCAAATGTAACGATGGTCATTGTGGCCAAACAATTCCACTTTAGTCCTATCAGACCACTGGACATGCCACCAAAAATGAAAGTTATTGTCCCTGCATGCACTTGCAAACTGCCTTCTGGCTCTTTTTTTTTTGTGCGTAATAGTTTTGTCCTTGCTAAGTGTTTTTTAGCTGGTGCAGGACATATTTCACTATAGATAAGGACACTGTCTTATCAGTTTCAGTCAGCATCAGTCACAAGGTCTTTGGCTTTAGTTCTGGGGTCTATTTGCACATTTTTTACCAAAATACATTAATCTTTGGGTATAATTGTTTGAACGGGTGACTTTGATATCTTCAAGCATCTGGGAATTACCAAGAATGATCCAGACTTGTGCAGCTCCACACTTTTCTTCCTGGTCTTGGCTGCTTTGTCAAACAAGAAAGAAGTGCGTGTGTGTGTGTGTGTGTGTGTGTGTGTGTGTGTGTGTGTGTGTGTGTGTGTGTGTGTGTGTGTTCGCGCGCGCGCACGTTGGAGGGGGGCGGGGGGCGTGCGTGTGTAGGTGTGGCCACAAAATACATCCACATATGTGCCTCAAGTCAACTCAATGTATCACGTGACCTATCAGACGTTTCTAAACGGTGACATCATCATCGGGGTTTTCCCTCATTGTTCAAAAAGATTCTTATCATTCTGCATGCACGTAAACTTCTGATTTTTAAATCTTTGATATACTCTTTGTGTCATTATTACTGTGGCATTTAGCAACAAAAAAAAAATAATAATAATATATATATATATATATATATATATATATATATATATATATATATATATATATATATATATATATATATATATATATATCTTCACTGACCTAAAACAAGATAAATTTGTTCCTATTTAACTGAAGACAATAAGAAAAAGAAAGTGCATGTTACTTTTTTTATTTGTGCATGTTTAATTTGTTTCAACTTTGGCTTTCAAACATTATTAGACACAAATAAAGAGCAAAACAAGTCTTCACAAATTATGACCAATGGATGACTGGACCTTATACAGTTAGCTTCGATGCTGTAAGGTGACGACGTGTGAGGAAAAAGGGCTGATTTGATGAACACTTTTCCAAGATCCTAAACTTCATCGAGATAGATGGATAGATAGATCATCTTGAAAGAGCCAGCTTTTCTGGTTTTGTTTTGCCGCGCCTGGTGCGTGACGCCTTGCCCTCGGTGAGGAACGAAGCGCTTCCTAAACCCGGAGCTACATGCACTCCGGGTTGAGAAGGAAACGCTCCTGGAAAGTTGTGCTCCGGACTCCAGAGAGGAGTCTACCTCGGTGCGTGTGCGTGAGTGTGTGAGTATATGCCTGGTGGCGCTACTCCCAGGAATACGCAGGGAAGAATAGGAAGCTCCGGTACCCAGCTTTATGTTATTGAACTATAATTCAGAGTTGGCGGCTGCCCCTGCGCGTGAGAGTATGCTGACCAGGCTGGGCGTCCGAGGACGAACTGCGAAACGCGACTTCTGAGGGACGTAACGCCAAAGCTCGAGCGGCAACTTCGTCTCCATCATGGTCAGTAGGCGATTTAAAACTCGCGTCAAATTGTCAAAGGAATCTTTTTTTTTTTTTTCTGGATGAAACAACTGTTTATTAAAGAAAGGTAGTTTCTAAGCATTAGATAAAAATAACATTCAAAAGCTCAGTGAATACTGCAACGTCAGCGTCTTTGCATTATTCTGCTGCCCCCCCTCTCTATTCCCCCTCCTTTCTTTCACAGGGCTTCAGCAACAGGCTGATTTTGGGAGTGATAGGGGCGGCTGTCGTCATCACGTTAATAACAATCCCAGCAGTTTATTACAGCAGTAAGTTCTGATTATGAGCTATTGTCTTCCTTTCTTGGTTTGTCTGTCTCTGCTGCATTAAGACTGAGTCCCACTCAACCGGGTTGCATAGCCTTCCCCTTTAGTCTATAGGCACTTAAGCCCAGAGGTTCAGATATTCCCCTGACAAAGAGAAATGGAGCACTCCTCTCAGAAGCTGGTACAAATTTGCCAGGGCTGGCCCAAGTTAGAATAGGGGCTTTTGCAGAATTTATTGTGGGGCCCTTTGCAACAACATTATACTTTTAACTTAGTAAGCTTACCCAGTTTCTATAAATCTTAAATTAAAAATTTAAACTGATTAAAATATTTTAATTTATCGCTGCTGAAGCCATTAAATCAAATTTAATAGAATTCTTGTTCTTAATAAACAAATGTCATTTATTCTAGATCTATGATCTGTGTTAAAATTCAAGCATTAACATGGGACTCTACATAGTTTTGGGGCCTATAGCAGTGGCTTTAAGGCGTTTTTCCACTAGACTGCCTCTAACCAGGGCGGCCCCGGTCCACCAGATTCATTTTCCATGACTAGGTCCAGCACTGCTCTGCCTCGCTCTTGTCATTTTTTGGAACCTACTTCATTTGTTGTACCAGCTGCACCAAGGCTGGTACGGCACCAAGGCAATTTGACTGACAGCCAACTCCATTTATTGATTAACTCATGATTTACATCACTGAAAACTGCAAAAAAAAAAAAATAAAATAATAAATTTAGCTGTGGACCACAGACATGGCCTCTGCTGTCAGAGAGCTGTTTAGCACAGAGGAGCAACCTTGAGGTTCTCCATTACTGAGTGTTGCTGGAAACAGCAGAGTTTCCCACAGCTGTTGCATGCTCACATCACGCCCATAAGAGTAAGGAACAGAGCATATAATGGAAAAGCTCACTACCTGGAGTAGAACTAAACAGCATATTAACTGATTAGTGCACCACTTGCCAGAGGAAAAGCAACTTTAGTGTGCTCATACTTGTCATTCTGGAAAAGTAAAAGCGACGCCTGAGCTTTTTCTTTAGCTATACTTGTCTTGTTGATGGGTAGAAAGACAAAAGTGACAAAACGTATTAATACGGGGCTTCAGTCCTCTGTTTATCACGGTTTTACCCACAAATCCACAGTCAAACTCACTCCCTGCCAACAGCTGGCTCTGCAGAGTAGCAAGAAATATGGTCCAGAAAAAAACAAGCGTAATCAGTTTTTAATAATAAGGGTATGACTTATCAGTTTATATAATTACATTTAAAGCTGGAGGAGAGGGGTGTATGTCATCAATAATGAGCCTCCACTGTGAGCGTGTGTAATATCTTGAGTCGAATCCACAGACTCACACAACTCTCCACACCCAGCTCTTAACTTTGAGGGGAAAATTGCAGCTATGTTTTACTCTAAAAAGAGCGGGTAATAGTTAAATTAGGATTTAGCCTTATGAACTTTAACTTAAAAATGATTGAGGACGCCCAACAAAGAGATTTTTGCTCTTGGAGCCATTTTAGTGAACAATTGAAATGCCTCCAATAACACAAGCAGCAGGATTTGGCTGAAAAGAACATGTCTGTGTGCATCTGACTAGGATCCAGAGCCAGCAAAAGGCCATTCACTCTTCAGGATTACTTTAATGACACCATCAGAAAGAAATCCTACAATTTGTACTGGATGTCAGGTAATTCTGATTATTGAATCATATGTCCTGTTGTGCTGATTATCTAAATCCATAACACTTCTTTTTTCCTTTTCTTGTTGCTACAGATAAAGAGTATTTGCATAAAGAAAGTGATGGAAATGTTTACCTTCACAACGCTGAAACAAAGGACAAGAGACTGTATCTGAGCAATGCAACATTTGTAAAGCAGCTAGTTATTTCAATATATTGATTTTACAACTTTTTAATCTGAACCTAATTATTACTAAAAGATTGTATACTTCTTTTAACTTTAGAACAAAGTGGATGCCACGGATTACTGGTTGTCAGGTGATCATAAATATATTGCCTTCGAAAGCAATTACACTAAGGTGAGAAGCCACACACAGCTCTTGCAGATGCTTTTTGTTGTAAACTTTCTCTTGAACCTGCCAAGTCATCTGATGCATAAGTGTGAAACATAATCTGTGTTTAAAATCCTGCAGAACTTTAGACACTCCTATTCTGCCTCATATTCCATCTACGACATGACGACATCGTAAGTAAACTTTGCTATGTCAATAGTTGTGCACACAATATGTATGTTGATTTTGATGTGCAAATGAAACATAATAATAATAATAAAAAAAAAAGAAAACATACTGATTTGCAAAATGAATCAATCGTCATGTTTTTTGGAGTACTTTTTTACCAGACAAGTACCACAAAAATTTATTTACAAAGTTAAGAGTAGACAGACATTGTAATAATTGTCAAACAATTATTAAGCTAAGTCAGAAAAAAGCGCATTAATAACACTATCAAAGCTGCAGTATGTATTATAGAAACAATCAATCAGTGACAGGAGGTGGGTTTTAGTCCTGTCAACCACAATCTCACACAGAATCAAAAAATATAAAAAAGCTTTGATTTAAAATTTGGTAAAATTGTTAAGAATTATATTAAATATAAAGTATTAAAATATAAGTGCATAACAGAATAGATATGGCTTTAGTTTCCGCAAAAAGAAAAAAGAAAAAAAAAATCAACAAAACTTTTCAGGTATTTTCAGGAAAGCTGTCGTGACAGTTATAATGAAAATAAATTCCTTAGGTTTACCTGACTAGAGTGAGTTTCTTCATTCATTATTTTGTTTGGTTGGAACAATTTGTTACAATGAGTGATCTAATCAATAGTATGTGGTTTTTCATAAAAAAAATATTTTGTTTTTATGTCATTTTATCATTGGTCAGGTTCACCACAAAGTCCATTTTACATATTACATCCAGAACACAAACCTATTTGGAGCTCCTTCTTAAACTAAGGGTTCTTTACAAATTTCTTAGTCAAGTCTAAGAAATTTAATATGACGTTCAGTAATAATCAGGTTTACACCATTAGAATTTTTATGTCACATCTTTTGTTCCTTTTTTTTTGTATGCATTTGACAAGCTGACAGAGATAAATCCTAGATATACCTTCAACCGCCTGTTAGATTTGATGCTGCGTTTTCTGAGATTTTGCTTTGCTTTTGCATTGTGTAATTTGCAGCTCTGTTCTTTCTGGGTTATTTTCAGTTCGTTCGAAAACAATTTGTTCTCTAAATGCTTCCGGTATGTCTTTACAGAACATTTGTAACACCAGAGAGCCTTCCACGCATAGTGCAGTACTTTAGCTTTGCACCAAAAGGAAACCAATATGTGAGCCTAAAGTTTTTGTTTCCTTGCATTTACTATTATTCCCTGGAGTAGTAATATTTGATACTTTGCAAATATGCAACATTGTTCTATTATTTGTAAAATCATTTGCATTTACAGTTTTGAACAAAATCTTTGTTGAAACTTTTAACAAAATAATTGTTACATTCTACCTTCCAGGCATATGTCTTAAATTTCAATATTTTTTTGAACTCCAATGTAACTGCTGAGTCAGTGCAGCTGACACACAATGGGAAAAAGAATGAAATCCTCAATGGCATTCCTGACTGGATATATGAGGGTAAGTAAGCTTGTTGTTGGTCTGCACTATAAAAATTGTTGTTTTTTTTCTCTCTTTTTTTTTTGCTAAGCCCGTCTTTGATTTGAAATGATACAATGGTTTTGCTCAGTTAGTCCTGGTTTGGTTTTAAACCAAAGAATTGTGTAACAGTGACTAATTCCTAATGCTAAGTCTACCATGAATTCAGCATAAGTAAGTAATGGCTTTGTAGTAAGTTACATTTATGTTCAAATGGAATCTTTTTATTTTATAAAAATATAACTAACTAAAACCTAATCAACAGTTGACGGTCAAATATGAATACCATCATGCCTAACTTCTAACACACAAAAATATTTTTGGTTTTTACTTTGACATATTTTAACAAGGTTTTTTTTATGACTTTCAGAGGAAGTCTTTGCTTCGGATGGGGCAATATGGTGGTCCTCAACAGGAAAATTCTTGGCTTATGCACAGTTTAATGATACAGAAGTTCAAAAAGTGGAGTTCTCTTGGTACGGATCAGAGCAATATCCTAAAACAGTGGCTATTTCTTACCCAAAGGTTTGATTATATAACTTTTAAAACAAGTATAGTCATTTCCAAGCACAATGTCTGACAAACGTTACTGTTATTTTTTTTTAGATTACAAGACTTTAATGCATTATTCTATTTGTTCTGGTCAATTTCTTTTATCATAGGCTGGATCAAACCTTACCAAGGTGAAGCTGTTTGTCGTTGACACCGCAAATCCCTCCCAACATTCACAGCTCGCTCTTCCTGCTTCCATGGCTGGAAGGTTTGTTAATACAACTTACAGTCTTACTTTAACACGTAATACTGATTTTGATGTATTCACATTTTGCCCCATTTGAAAACCCTGTCATTTTTTTTTGTGCTTTTCACTCAGCGATCACATTTTGTGCTCAGTGACCTGGGCAACAGATGAACGCGTCGCTGTGCAATGGCTCACAAGGAAACAGAATCATTTGGTTGTAGCCATCTACGACTTTGATGGGAGCAGCTGGAGAGAGAAAGAGGTGGATGTCACGACTCAAGTTACCTATTCTGTCAGAAAATTCTCACTAGTTTTCAATTAGATGATTCTAAGATTTATACTGATGCTAAATTAAAACATTTACTCTTTGCAGAAATTTGAGCAAACGAGCAAGACAGGTTGGATTGGCCATGTAAGTTTCCAAAAAGCAAATTACAAGTTTTTATGTAAACCATTTAATGTCTGATTATGAAAATATGTTTTTTACCCTCAGTATATGCCACTGCCTATTTTCTTTGCTGAGGATAAACTCAGTTTCTACAAAGTAATGAGTGACACTCAAGGCTACAAACATATTCATTTCATAAAAAATGTAAGTGTTTCTTCATAGCAACTTACAGCTAAATCAGTTCCTTCCTCCCTTTCTTTAATCATGTTGTTTTATTTTTATTTTAAATAAGGGCAAAGCCACACCAATTACATCTGGGAAATGGGAAGTTATTTACATATCAAAATTAACTAAGGATGCCATGTGAGTGAAATTATTACGCCTCTAATGCAAAATCATACATCCATCAGTGAAAATGTCAAAAAAAAGGACTGATGTTAAACTGTTTTCTACAGATATTTTGTAAGTAATCAGCATGAAAGAAACCCTATCAAGAGAAATCTTTACAAGTAAGCAGTTTTTTGATTATCTTCTCACGGAAGAACAATATTTAGATAGGGTGACAGAGAAGTTGCATAATTTTTTACATTAAATTATAAACGCAAAAGTTATTTATAAACCTTCTGGTAAAATGTATTATCAATATGTCATCTTACTATCTCTTCAGGTCATTCTGAAGCCTACAAAAGCAAGAAACAATGAAGTTTGTAGTTATAATGTGACAAAATGTGAAAAAGTTCAAAAAGTGTTCAAAGTACTGCAGAGTGGGGATGATTGTTTTTTTTCTCACAATATTTATTCTTTGCTGTTTGCCAGACCACTTTAAATAGATAATAAATAATTTCAATCATTTTTACACATCTTTGCCAGTATGGAAGACTCTATTTGCTAAACTGAAAAGGACAAATTATTGAATGATCTAATTAGACTCTTGCAAAATATTATTTACATAACTTAAATGAGATTTTCTTCTTTTTTCAAATCAGGATTATGCTTGGAAGCAGTCCCTCTACCCCCATGTGCCTCACCTGTGGCTTACATGAAGACAGGTGTCAGTACAACTCAGCTTACTTAAGCGTTGACGCCTCATTCTACCGAATGGACTGCTATGGTCAGTTAGCTTTATATGTGTTCGCGAGCAATAACTCAGCCATGCAGGAAACATCTGCGAACAATAGTCAAGTTCAGACGTCACAAAAACGGCTAATATTGGTGTGAAATGTCTTTACAAATTTATGTCTATCTTCTTTGGACTAGGACCTGGATTGCCCCTTTACACACTTATGGACAACAGGGCCTCAGGTGCAGGGACAGGTATTTCTTTTTATAGTTTGCTGATTTATTTTATTTTAGTTTTTTTGTTTGTTTGTTTTGTTTTTTTAAATAGAGAATGTTTGGTCTGTTTGTTAACTTTGAGTGCACAGAAACATTTTTCAGCCTATTTATTTATTTATTTTTTTATGTTTATGTGATTATTTTTATTTTAGAGCTATCAATTTTGGAAGACAATAAGAATCTGGAAAATCTTCTGTCTGAATTTCAAATGCCAACAATGAAATATGGCACCGTAAAGATTGCAGGATTTGGTGAGTCATACATGTTCAAAACTACAGTCATAAACTCTCATTTAAAACTCTCCATGTAGGTTTTCTTTCTGGTTTACAACATCACTTCAAACTGAAAATATAATTAACTATTTTTGCATAATTACCTCATGACACTTTAAAAATAACCAAAATAAATATGCAGATATTTACCAAGTTTCTTTCCTTGCTAACATCAGTCCCTCCCTGTTTTCCAAACCTTTTTTGAATAAACAGATATGTGGTATCAAATGATGTTGCCACCAGATTTCAAGAAGTCCAAAAAATATCCTCTCCTTATTGACGTGTAAGTAAACAATATCTGTGTGCCACAACTTAAATCTTGGAAGGCCTTATGGTGACTCTGTTCCTTGCAGGTACGCTGGGCCCTGTAGTCAGAGTGTAAGCTATCAGAACAAGCTGAACTGGGGAACGTACCTCTCCAGTTCGCTCGGAATCATCGTCGCCAGTGTTGACGGAAGGGGAAGTGGTTATCAGGGTGATGAAATAATGCATGCCATCTACAGACGCCTCGGGACCTTTGAAGTGGAAGATCAAATCTCAGCAGTGAGGTGAAGAAAATGAACTTCACAAGAATTTGTTTTTACTTTTTTCTCAGCCGTAACGTGATTTATGCCTTACAGGAAATTCATCGACATGGGTTTTATTGACAAAGATAGAATTGCAATATGGGGCTGGGTACGTGCCCTGTATTTTGATGATTAACTTTCTTTGTCTTATAAATCAATTGCTTTTTTTTAATTTATTTATGAGTGTAAATCTTCATCTTCAGTCATATGGTGGTTATGTCACCTCAATGGCTTTGGGTGCTGGCACTGGACTCTTCAAGTGTGGGATTGCCGTGGCCCCAGTAGCCAAGTGGGACTATTATGGTATGTGATAAGATTTTTCTTGTTTAGCTCCAGTTTTGTCTAATTAAACTGGAGAAGCATCAGTTTCATCCTCATTTTTTTTTCTTACATTTCTTCTTTCCTTTATTGTATCCTCCTTCCTACTCTTCTTCCTTCACATATCTTTCCTCCCTTCCTGCAGCATAAATATCTGCCATAATGTCAGAGTAAACTTTACTATTTTGTATTTTAAAATAAACATGAACAGCTGATGAAGCTAAAGATTTCAAGAATAAGTTGTTTAAGCACTGTAATTAATATTTATATAACGGTCTGAGCCCAAATTATATTCTGATTTTTTTTTTAGATGCAGTTTACACTGAGCGCTACATGGGCAAACCATCAGAGAATTCAGACTCTTACAAAGTAAGCAACAGACACCCTAGTCCAAATTATAATAGTACTAGTAGGAGTACTATTTATAATCATTATTACCTAAAAGCCTGATCTGTTAGGCTTATAGGTCACAATACTATCTGTACATGACATGCATTATTGTCTCTTGATTTTCTCTTTTCTGTTTCATAGAACTCCACAGTCACATCAAGAGCCAAGAACTTTAAAAAGGTTGCCTATCTCCTTATTCACGGCACAGCAGACGGTACGCTCAGTGATTTCTCTTTACTAATCGCTGTTTTTGAACATGTGTTAACCCCCATTGCTTAGTAACAGAATAAAGCCATGCACAAATGGTTTCTATTTGCTTCAAATAAGATTTCAGCTTTGACATTCAGTCACGTTGTGATTTGCTGTTCTTCCTTTAGACAATGTCCATTTCCAGCAGGCTGCACAGATCTCCAAAGCTCTGGTGGAAGAACTTGTGGATTTTGAGGCAATGGTAAATATTGGCTGAGGGAACTAGACCAATATTGGTCTTGAATATGTTTTTGTTTAAAGAGAGTTTCAAATGGAAAAAGCCCACCATTAGTTATTACATAAAAATGTTAGAAAGCTTTGATCACATTTTTAAGTTTGTTATCTTTGGTGTAATTTTGTTTTGTTTTTAATTTCAGTGGTACACTGACAAGGATCACTCTCTCAGGGGACAAGCCTATCATCATACATACACCCTCATGAGTCACTTTCTGCAGAAATGCCTCCTCAATCCTGAATAGATGTGAAAAAGAGTCTTCAGCATTTATAAAGGAACATATTAAACAATCTCCTTGGTTCACTTTTAATAATGTGTTGACCAGGCGGGTAAATGTTATGTTTTATTGCTCACAAACTTGAGTCTTTTTGTCATTATTAAGATATGTGACTTTTAGAAAAGGCCATTGCATGCATTTTGAGATTTTGTCTTTTTTATTTGAATGTGATAACTTACGGTGAATGTGTCCCGCTGCACTGTGGAGTGGTGTCTTTACACTTGTAATATTACGTTGAGGAAGATACAATAAAGATTGTTTTAAGATATAAACGGCTTGTCATCTGCAGTTCCTAACAGTATTGTATCAAGTCAGTAATTCTCCTCTCTGGAGAAATTGTCTGTAGGTCTGAGTGCAGCTGCAGATGTTGATGACGTCAAATTAAGAAATAAAGCAAAGCTCAGGGGTATTTAAACTTAAGATTTCCTTATAGATTGCATTTGTTTAAGTAATAACTGTATAAGATAAGTATTTTTCCAAAATTTTAATTTAGTTTATTTTCTTGTCCATTTGGGTAAATGAGCTGAACATTTTTCTGTCCAATTTAACAATTATAATTTGTAGAAATGTTTATGTTGGAGTAGATACTATTTTTGATTCAGAGACTTAAAGATGTTTTTGACCATCCAACTGTCATGCCACGTTTTTTTTTTTTAACCAATATTACATCGAGGGCACTGAGCCAGAAGCTGACTAATGGCTTGAGAGCAGTTGAGGATGTGCTAAGGTTTTTGTGACGAAGGGAGTCACCTGAGAGAATGCTCCTCATCTCTGCTATATAAGGCCAAGCAGATGGGTAGGAGACCATGAAGAAGCTCCACAAGCAGGAGAGAAGGACGATAGCAACGCAAAGCAAGATCCCTCTCTTAAACAATCTGCACAAAAGAACACAGGTAAGAATTTTTTCACAATCCATTCTGAAAGCTCACTCATTTATGGAAAAAATACAAAAGAAAAAAAAACATTTGTCTCTATTTTTGCTCATTTTCCAGCAGCTTAAACAATGAAAAGTGCTCAGACTCTTGCTGGACTTATGCTCCTTATCATCATCCAAAGCAGTTGGCAGGTACCTGACCAGGACACAGACCGAACACCGCTGTAAGATCAAATTTCAGTGTTCACACTTATCAGTTTGATTTATGTTTGTGTTTAGACAAAAAAATCTAAAGAATACAAGTCTAATCTTCATATTCTTCTACTTTCTACTTTATTATAATTTATTTATATTATAAATAATATTACTATTTAGTTGTGTAAAAAGACAAAAAAGATATGTATGTCCATGTCCAAGTAAAAAGTTTGTTTTTTTCTATTTTCTTAAAGTACTTTTGCAGTTGAAATGCAGAAGTGTAAACTTAAGCTATATATTGACAGGTGTGTATGAATAATAATAATAATTACTATTGTTATTATTATTATTATTAGTAGTAGTAGTATTAGTATTATATGTTGGAAGAAAATGTTGTTAGGCTCCAAAAGACAGGCTTGAAGTAATTTTACCAGTATCTTTCTTCTGATCAGATGTGATATTAACATTTTGGGGAGGTCCACCCAGAGTCCCATCTGGAATCTGATATTAAATCTACGAAGGAGCTAAAGATTAGGATGATGGCAAGGATGCCTTCCAAACTCAAAGTTTGGGGCTCGTCACCAAAGACAATTTGTCAAAATACCCGTGGAAAGTTGGAAGAAGTTCAGTAACTATATTTCTGCAGGCTTTTAGAAAGACATACATAATTTGACATAACATTTTCCATGAAAAAACTAAATACATTATTTTAGTGATGTCTTCTTGTGAAATGAGGCTCATTTTACAGAAGCCTGTAAAAGTTTTGTGAAATGGCACTGATGTGTTTTACCAGAAATAAATTTTGTGGTTGAATAAATATGATAAATCCAGGGGTATGAATAAATTAGACCTGACTTTATTTTGTTGTTGATAAAAATGTTGCACCAACAATGTCGCTGTGATGCAGAGAAATAATCCGGCCATCCGACTTTTTCCATGATCTTCTTATACATAGCTCTTATACACAGCTCTTTCTGTCACGGTTTCCTTTTAGATTGTTGACTGAAAACTCAATTTTAAGTGATCCCATTGAGTTCCCAAACATGAAGAGGCACTCGGAGGGAACATTTTCCAATGACTACAGCAAATACCTGGAAACAAGAAGAGCCCAAGACTTTGTCCAGTGGCTGAAGAATTCAAAAAGGAATGGGTGAGTGCATTAAAATGTTACAACAAAACATTTTAAACATTTCCTAATGTTAAAAACCATAAATCCAAACTGGGCATGGATAATCTTTCTTTTCCAGGAGTTTATTCAGACGCCATGCAGACGGCACCTACACCAGTGACGTGAGCTCTTACCTGCAGGACCAGGCAGCCAAAGAGTTTGTCTCCTGGTTGAAGACCGGCCGGGGCAGAAGAGACTAAACTCCTCAAGCTGTTGTCGTTCTTGTAAAACGATGCAGCTGTTTTTCCACTGATTCTGTGCAACTACATGTGTCACAACCTGTACTACACTTTCTTCTGGTAACACAATTAAATGTATCTTCACAAGAAGCCTTAGTGGCCTTCAGTAGTTGAAGGAGATACTAAATATTGGGGGGAAAAAATGTAAATGACAAATGTCGTTGAAAATTTTATGGAGAATCAGCTGATTATATATTTGATCATTTTCTTATTCACTTGAATTTTTAGAATTTCAATTATATTGTTGGTCCAAACTTCACATCTAGCATTAAACTACCCTTTCTTGCAGTTTTCAATAAAGAAATGTGTACAATTCTTCAAGTTTCCTTTTTATCATGTCATATCCAAAGAAGGATGAATGATGTTGTAGGTGTTTAAAAAAAAAAGAGTAGTTGAGGATATGCTAAGGTTTTTGTGACGGAGGGAGCAATAACAGGCAATTCAAGTCTCTTCTAAGAGCGATTTTCGCTTGAGCTAATATTATCTTACATGTCAGGGTTAATTTTTTGCTCATGTCCCAGCGTGCAGAATACATTTCCTCTTGTGTTCTTTCCATCCTCCTTGCAAATGAAGACAGAAGAAAAATCAATAAACATGTTTGTTCCCAGGGAGAACTGTGCAGAGGGATTTCTGCAAGGTATACAATGTGTTTCACCTGTCAGCTGCTCACTGGGGAAGGATCTCCCCATGATGATCAAACCTGCACACCAAGGACAGTCCTGCTAAATAAAGGGAAATCATGTCAATCAGCTCGGCATCAGACCGGCTGGGATCAGTAGCTGGGTCAACACTTTTGATTTTCCTCGTAGCACCGAGAAGGAAACAGTAATTCACATGAGCCAGCAGCGTGACACGCTCAGGGGATGTTCCACCTCTCCGAGCTGTCATCTGCAGCACATCAAACCATCTGTTGATTGCAAAAGAGAACCTGTGCCCAGTCCTGTTCTGCTTCAGGCTGGATGTGTGAAGGCAAAGCAGTTGCTAGATGTTCCTGTCATGTTTTCTACAACAAAGCCACACATTAGCACAGCGGCCTGATCAGCTGACAGGTGATCCGATATGTCATTAGAGGCTAACACTTAAACACAAGACATTACTTTCATTGTAAAGCCATGATGTTTTATCATCTTTATTACGATTTACTTCTGCAACTATATACAAGTGCATTTCAGTATACTACAATATCAGTAAAACAACTTTTATTCACGTGGTTACACTCAAACAGTGAAACATCTTGAATTATTGAGGTTTGCACACTTGTAATACAGACAATACAATTCCTCATAAATACTTTCAAAACAATGTACCACACAAGTCATAGTTTTATTCTTCGAAAAGTTGACAACGGTAAAACATTAGACAGTTAAATGGCTTAATGACTCAGTTAAGAGAAATTTAACACTAGAGATTGAAGTACACAGTCACTAGAAAGCAAAAGACTGTAAGACCTTTCTCGCATTACAAAATCTGCTGAAAAAGAAATTATGTGTACAATCTTAAAACCTACAAAATATATATATATATATATAAATAAACAGTTTAATACATGGAAAGGATAGCATTTTTTTAGGCGTGAGGATGTATTGCTTGTGCTTTCTAGATTGTATGGTATATAATTTGGTTAAAAACATATAGACACATAATACCAGTCACAGAAACGTAAAATTGTGCAAATTACATGTAATAATAACTTAGTATTGTTTAAAAATTTCACAGTCTTATTGGTTTTGAAACCAGACTGTTTTTGCATGATCTTAATACTTAATCTAATAATTTCTTGCAAACAGATTTGAATGTATAAAATCAGAAGGGCTGAAAGTAGAGAGACATCCTGGGACAGGCCGTCTGCACTGTCCAAACCGGGCTTCATTTTTATTCCACCTTTAGGCATTTTTAAAATGTTTTGTTTTAATTTTTTTTTTTTTTTTTTTGTAATCTCATGAAAAAATTGTTTTTATATCTTCATGTTTATGATACTGAAGTTCACCAACAAAGTTAACAAAGCGCAAGTGTAATTGCAAAATACATATTTATGTCAAAAGTCCTTAAGTTCAGGTTTTCAATCCCTTCCAAGGCCACAAGTGTGTACACTCCATCACCTTGGCATGCAGGCTGCTTCTATAATTTTGTGAAAGAATGGGTCAGTCTTAGGAGCTCAATGAATTCAGGTGTGATACTTTGATGGCGCGCCATCTGTGCCGTAACTCCAGTCATGCAATTTCCTCGCAGCTAAATAATCAATCTGAACATCGTTGTCATTCTTTCATTGAAAACTAATTTACTGCCTAACCAAAATTACTGCATAAATGTACAGCCTAATAATTTTGAAAACCTTCATAGAGGCTTTATTTTCTTCAGTCGTTGGCATTCCAGGTATTTCCAAACGAGCCTTTTGACATCTCATCTGTGATGTTGATGATGGGTATTCCTCTGTAAAAACAAGAGGCAGAAAATTGTCTAAACATAAAAATAAGACAAAGTTTATTTATTATACAGAAAATGATTCCATGGGGTCTTTACAATGGCACTAAAACTCACTTATATCCCCCCAATGGCACTTGCACAACACCTTCATCTTCTGCTAGAATACTCTGCTCTTCTTCCTGAAGGTAAACCATCAGACATTGTAGTGCAGAAAAATGCAGACTGATTTAAAAGTAATATAGATCTGATAACAAAAAGAGTATACGATAAAAAAATATGGCCAAAGGCAGATTTATCACCTCCTCAGCATCCTCAAGCTTTTTCTTCTTGCTTTCTGGCATGAGATCATCCAGCCAGCTCAGCTCTCGCTTGGTGAAGATACAGTCCATCAACTTCCTAATGAAAACCAGAGCCAAGACCTGCAGAGATGACAAGGTACAAAAAAAAGGCAGAATAAAAACAAAGAAACACCATGTTGTTGAAATGTATTGAAACAACAGAAACTCTGACACTAAGAATTATGAAGATGCATTTTTACAGTTTAGTCACAAAAAGATGATTTACAGTAGCCTACATGACATCATCATGTGTCATGTTTTATTTGGAAGAATTTAGATAATGTATTTATTAATCAGATAGGTCAGAGCAAGCACAAGTGGAACCAGAGAGATGCAAAACCTTCAATATTATCAGATATATGTTTGTTTCCTGACCAAAACATTTGAAAAATGTGAAATAACAAAGCAAAGGAAACCACAACACAGACATTTTAAATGGACAAAAGATACATTTACTTTTGTACACCTTAACCTTTATAGTTTAATGCTTAAAACCATATGACATAAACTGGAGTCGACAGGTAGCATAAATGTTACAAGTAACTGTTTACCCACCATCATAGGAAAGACAATGGCAGCCCTGGAGGTCTTGATAACCCACAGAAGAATGAGACAGCTGAGTTGAATTATGGTAAAGAGGTGCACCTTCCGCAGGGGTACATGTCGTAAGTAGATGAAGTCTGGCTGATGCTTGCCTGGCATACCAAACAACGTGAGGCGATCAAAGAACTGCAGGAGATTGACAAAAGATCAAATCTGAAATTTATATCATGTTCAACATATTCAACATCTTTAAATCATTTTTTGGTCTAATTTTCCTTCCTTTTTTGTACCTGAATTCCTCTTAGAGAAGATGCTCCCATGTAAAGAAAAACTCCATACAACACAGGCATAGGAATAAACTAAGAAAAGCAAAAGAGAAGTTAAGAGAGGTGTGCTTAAAATTAAATTAAAAAAATAAGTGCCACAAAAAAAAAACGCTTCTTGATAAAACTATTTTGTCCCACCTTTAGCACTGACGTCATAAAGACAGAGCTGCCCATGAGCATGAAGATCATGAGGCCTGTAACGCGTTGCTCCCGGATGCCCAGGAATTTGGGCTGCTCCCCAGGAGCTGAACATTCTGACTCCAGTTTCAGACTGTTAACGTGTGTGATGGAGAGGACGGTGGCCGCTACAAACCATGGCAGTCCCATCACAGAGCACACACCCAGCATTATCCCAACCATAAACAAGTCTAGATGGTATCCACAACCTTTCTGGAGGAGGAAAACCAAATAACAAAAGCTAAGCTGTGTTTTTATTCGATTGGTGCAGTAATGATGTAAAGTGTACAGGCAGATGAGAATACCTTGAGTTTGTTTTCCTTCCTGTTGATGATGACAGCGGTTATCTGCTGGTCCATGAAGATTAGGATTGTGCAAAGTAGAGCTGGTATAACAGTTATTACAGCTGTCCACCAGGGGTTGGGCCCCAACGGGTTGATGAGCCAACCTCGATCATCTCTAGTTGGCTGTTAAATCATCAATATAGTGCCTTGAACTTTCTTTTATGTTCGGTCCTATTACAACCTCAATTTAAATGTTAAGTGGATAATCATTATATTTGTTAATCTGTTTCATTTCAATGAAAATCTGAAAAGTGTGATGTACACTTGTCTTTCCTCATAACACATCAAAATAAAATTAGGATGTAGGCTACTAAGCAATATGCATATTTTGAATATCTTACAGGGAATTCTTCAATTTATCAAATGTAAATAAAACAATCTGACACCACAGCAAGCCCACCAAGACATGACAGTGCACTGAACTGACAGGCCAGGTTAGGGGGAAGCATGCCAATATGTGGAAGAAGACATTCAACTCACAACATACATGAAAAATATTATATGTAGTGGAAAACTAACACCACCATCACCCTCAATATAGAGCCAAACGTATTAAATGATGGTTTTGTTCAAAGCATACTCATGTATTGAAATGGCTCAGAGTACAGAACTACATAAAGTTTTTCAACTTTAATCAAAGTGAAAGCATTTTGTTAGTGGGACTAAATGCAAATGCCTGCCACACTTTTCAGATTTTTATTTGTAAGAAATTGCAGATAGGTACGTATCTTTTTTTTCTTCCAGCAGACACATATGCAGCCACGTTATATTGGTCATTTACAAAAACAGCAATGAAGTGCATTGAAGTTAGTGACTATAACAAAGCAAGTCGCTCAAAGGTTGATTGCGTTCCTTAAAATTAATTAGCTTCAGAAAATACACATTTAACAACTTGCTGAACATTTTCAAATAAATATCATGTCTTTATAGTCAGAGTCTTATTTTTCCTTCCTACCTTGAACACATTAGGCACCTTCAGTTTGGGGGAGGGGATCCCTAGAGCATAATCAACCAAGACCATGGTGAGAATAGTGATGAACACAGCAAAATCACTGATACTAGACCGCACCTAAAAAAGAGGGAGAAAATTTATTTATTTATTTACAACAGGTAACAAGGATTTACCAACACAAATTATTTGACATAAATACAATTCTCTTTCTATGACTGGATTTGAGTATACATATATGTAGACACGAATTGACTGTTTATGCCTTGCGAAATGCCTTTGTTGTGAATCAGCGGTGAGAATTTAATTTAATTTAGTCTTGTTTTTGAACAAGTTTCGAAAGATTGTGTTTTCTACTCGGGTGTGCTCTGCAAATAAGACAAAATTTTCATTTCGTCTTTGGGCTTAATGTGTTAAAACAATGTGCGCATTTCAGAAATGTGTTCACTGACTTCCTATTCTGTGAAAACGACAGGAGATGTGTTAATGGCATGGCCGTGTAAAATCAAAGTTGTGTTAATTGTATTTAAGATTTTGAAAATGTAACTACAGATTGGCCAAATGCTTGTTAGCAACTTAGAAAATATCAAGCAGTCAACAAAAAAACACCAGTTTTTCAGTCACTGCAATACCTATGAATTACCACAAGAGTGCAGTGCTGCACTTTGTAACACATCATCATCATGTTTGAGTCTTATTAGTTGCATACTGATCAAGATTATAATGAGTCACAATACCTTTGTGGGGAAGTAATTGCTGAACTTGAACTCCTTGAGAAAGGCAGACATGACAACAGTAGAAAAGAAGAGAATGACACACCAGAAGAGAACATCTGGAACGTAGGGTCCAAGAGGACCACAAGCAGTCCCCACAAACTCCCCTCTCTTTTCAATGCAATCCTGCAAGAGAGATAAAGGAGGGCAGAGTTATTGTGACATCAACAAACATGAGCTTTCATGAGCTTTTATGCCAATGAAAACAAAAAATTCTCAGACTAAAAATGTGCTTTCATAATGATTTTAGTGCCCTTTAATCTAATATAATCCAATATAATCCAGCCCACATGTCCTTAATCTCGTCTCGTCTCATCCATCTGGATAAGCATGCCACTTTAAGATAAACAAGCCAAAAATCCTTTTTTTTTCCCTGTTACTTTGTCGAGCAAAATGTTTGTCTGATTTTTTCTTTTTTCTCGCTAAAGTCACTGATGTGACCTAAAATTTCTCTTCAGCTTTATAGAGGGGTTTATAATCTATAAATTGGTAGTTATTCATACCTTCACCTCCAGAGCTTCCCAGTAAATTTCAGAAGCAGTTATGTTGTTAACTTCCCAGAACTTTATGGTGCCATTAGTGGGATCCGAAGGCTCAACACAAGCACATCTGAAACAGCAAATCAACTTTTTGATCACCTAATAGACCATGAACATTTGCTTTTGTTAACGCCACAAGAGGCAATTACAACAGACATGCATACTAACGAATATGTGGTGAGCTTGTCCAAGTTGTTATTCTTGTTAAAGGGATAGAGATCCCCCAGGTGCAAAAGCTTCTCCAAGGCTTCATAAATAAAGATGATGCAGATGAGTGAGGCAAACGCTTCCTCTGTGAAACGGGTGATGTAACAAACAAGGGAACTGGCATCTGTGGCCACCAGCAGAATACAGAGAAAAGCTGTCCACAGGCCGATGCAGGTTCTCAGTGACAGATAGGACAAACCATACTCCCTGGGAGGAGAGAATAAATTGCATTGTTTATTGATTGTAATGTGGTGAGATTGAGAATTTCATTATCGCGAATACTTTCAAAGCTCAGCAAAGGCAATACAAAGCAAAATGATCTAACATGATAACTGAAATACAAAAATTGGCTAATTTCAGAGGCCAGATATCGTCTTATTAGAGACATTAAAATTATTGTAAAATACAAAATATAAATAAATCACAACTGGTCTTTTGAACTGTTTTGTGAAAACAGGTTAATGATTTGAAAACACTATTTTTTAAGAAAAAGGGACATATAAATCAGAAAAAAACAAAACAAAACACTGCAGGTCTCTTATTGGTGAAATACAAAAAAGAACCAAATGAGCACACCTATTACTCCAATGAACCTTTGTGCAGGAAATGTGGAAAAGCATTGGGAAAGTAAACAGGGCAAGAAGATTGATTTCTCCTAACGTACCAAAAACTCTCCATTTATTATATTTTATTTAAAAAAAAATAAATAAGTAAGGTACGTATTCAATCACATTTTAAAAGAGCATACTTGCAGAATTTAAAAAGTATCTTTTCAAACACCAGCACAGGGCCCGTGCTTCCCAAAATGGTGAGTGGCTGCCCAGCAAACAGCGAATAGGCTATTCCTGTTAGTGACGCACCAAACAGTGACTCAATTGCACTCTGGAGATCAGAAAGAAAGAAAGAAAGAAAAAAAAACACAGGCAACACTCATGTAAACGTTTTGAAAAAGTTCTCATCCTGCTAAAATCCAAATACTTTGTAATTAAATGTTGATAAATGATTTTTTTCTGCAGAGCTTTATTAAAAAGCAATAAAAAAACCAAAACTTACTATTCTTCCCTCTGTTGCCTCGCCCAGCAGTCCTCCAAAGGTGATGACAGGGGACATGCAGGCACAGTAAAGGAACAAGAAAGAGGCAACACACTGCAAGCTAATAGCATCAGAGTAATCTGACAGGTAGTGGGGGAACTTGCGCTTGATGTCCAGAATAAGGCCACCAAACCACCTAAAGAAAAATGACAAAATACATACATTGATTTATCAGGATTATGAACAAACATTACATTTTTCTAATCCTAAAGTTATTTTTTGTCCAGTCTCTCCTTCAGACGATGAGTTCTTGGCTTAGTGACGGGTCCTATGATGAAAATGGGGAGCTGCAAATAGAGATCGGAAAAAAAAAAAATGTTGCTATGGAAACCACTTCCAGACAGAACTGCAGCTCAAGTTTCTCCAGAAATAGTTGTTCTGCGGTAGACTTGGCTTTTGAGGAAAGATAAATATAAATATACTTTTTTATGTTTTTCAGCTTGATTTCAAAAAGAATTTGCAGGAATATCAGAAATATTCAAAAACTTATATTTTATCTGATCTCAGAAGGCATGGCTGCACAGTGGCGTAGTCGGTAGCACTGTTGACTTGCAGCAAGAAGATTCTGAATTTGAATTCAGACCTGGGATCTTCCTGCATGGAGTTTGCATGGGTTCTCTGTGCCTGTGTGGGTTCTGTCTGGACACCAGAACCCCCAGAAACTTGCAAGGATAAGTTCATACAGCCAATGGATGGATAGATGGAAAATCTTTTACTACGGTGTCCTCTACTCCTTATGCTACAAATTTGATTAAAATTGCAGAGACTACAAAACCTTCTCTCGCAGTAAACCAAGTTTCATCAATCGCCTTCTCCACAGATTATTACAAAAATTAATGAATGGTCAAACAAGCGAATGAATGGATGAGAACTGTATTAATACCAAATTAAATGGTCTGATTTTAGAAAAGAATATCTAAAAAAAATGGGCAGGCAGATGCCAAGTGTGGTACATAATAATGATATTTCTGAATACCTTCCAGTACGCTGCAGTTCTGGACCACCGTGGCCACTGTCTTCATCCTCTTCCTCACCCTCCACTAAGCCATTCGGTAAAAGGTTGCTTTTCTTTCTCTTTTCCTGTTTGATTAATAGCATTGGATTCATTACCATATCAAACTGTTTTTAATTTCAACGTGTACAACAAAATTTGTGCTCACCTGAGATGGTACATTTTTTGGTGGCTCTATGCGTATTGATGGATCCCATTCTCCTGGAGGCAGGACGGTCACTTGGTCAAGGAATTCATCAATCCCAGCAATAAGGTCATTCCGGTCTTTAGCTTTGTAGGCAACATCATGGAAAACCTGGACAGAAAGAAAACAATCTATTTTTTTTCTTTTTGTGATCATAAATGAGCTTTGATTTATTCCACTGCAGTTCAGAATGTAGGGTTGTGGTCTTGAAGGAAGGTTAATCCCTGCATGCTCTCAGGTCTTTCAGGTTTTCTTTTGGTATTCTTCTAAATCATTTTCTCATCAACCCAAAGTGCTTTCCACATTCCTATTCAAGATAAGCAACCCATCGGCTTTATGCTGATACCACCACATTTTGCTGTTTCAGCATGGTGTGTCTGGGGTGATGTGCAGACCTGTAGTACGGGATGAGTCTTGTCAACCAAATTTTCACATTTGAGGTGTGGACTTCTTCAACTCCTCCAGAGTGACCCTGGGCCTGCTGGTGCTTTTCTGTTTCTGTTTTTGTCTTTGTAGGTTGGTATTGGTGCCATTTTCAGATGATAGACTGAACAGTGGATCCATGAGATGTTTGGGAAATTCTTTTATAAACATCTTTAAACATTTTGACAACTTTTTACCTTATATGCCTTTCTGATTTGTTATTAGAAAGGCAGAATATATACTGAAAATGAATTTGACACAGGTGAACTCTTGTTGGTGTTGGTTACACTGGGTTTTGTCTAGGTAAGTAAGAGCAAAGCTCACCATAATTCTTGTTTGAAAGTGATTTGGTGCACCATCTAGGTGAATGTATTATGGATACAACAAATAAATTATCTTGCGTGACCCTAACAATGTGAAACTGCCCTATTTATAACAGGTTTCTGCATATTTTTATTCAGTGAGTGTATCTTTTATAGAATCAACTTCAGTCTGGATTTGTTTTTCTTTCACAGTCTTGGAGGATGACAACACAAATTCTGGACAAAACGGAGCACATGAGGGCTGACTAATCGCCAAAAGCAAGTTATGAAAGCTCTGAGCTGTGCTTCACACTTCGAAATGTTCCACCACTTTAGGGTTTGTACTGAGTTCGGCTGAGCTGTGAATTTATTCAAAGTGCAGAAAATCTGAGAGTGACATCTGACTAACGTTTCATCAAATTGTATTATTTTGTAAAATATTGGATTGTGATGTATAGAGGCTTCAGTGAACCCTTACCTCATCTGTCATAAGAGTTGCTATGGACCTCCCAATCTCATGGTACTGAGCTCCTCTCCCCAAAGGCCCCAGCAGAATGAATAGAAACCTAAAGGCAAAAATAAATAAAATGAACACCTTGAAATTGAAAACAAATCATGGATGAGCAACAGTGGCTGCTTATTGAACAAGTAATGTCAAATATGGTTCAGAAGCTGAATCAGTTTTCAGAAACCTTGTGGCAATTGGGACTTCGGCCAACCCATTTAGCAGGACTGCAGGGGAAAGGCGAACAAATGCCACGACTGGCTTGTTCAGAAACTCGAGCTCTCCCACCAGCACATTACAGGCCTCCGCCCCCGGCGGGATCTTTTTCATGAAATGAAGATCTATCTGGAAAAAAAGGATAAAAGGTGCAACATTCCACATGGTTCCTCTATGCAGCTCTGACTATAATCCTAAGAGCACTGACTGCATTCACAGGCAGAGGTTTTTATTTACCGTTTATCCTCCCTTAAATCCATAAATGTATGAGTTTACCCAGTTACAAGTCTGAATTTAATCCAGCTGTGCTAGATTTATTTGTTCCAGCAGTCAAATAGGGCACAGATGTGTGAATGAAATATTACAAAAGAGCATCCAAATATAGGTTATAACTTAATCCATTGCATCATAACTCATAAGAGCCAGTAAGCTAAAAAATTAAGATTCACAGATATGAACAAAAGCTAGCCAGAAATCCTTGTTTTTAATTAAAGGTGTTGATTTTTGTGTGATAATTTCATGAGGATGACAAATGCCCACTGGAGTGTTATTTGTTCTCTCATTGAGATGATGCATCTCTAGATAACAACAATTGCCTGTGGGAGCTTTATTTTTCTTATCATTTGGTATCATTTTCTGTTTCTTGACGAGATTTTTCTTTTAATATAAATTAGAACTTGACTATACAAATAATAAAAGAGTTTGTCCTGAAATGTAAAACTTCTTCCAAAATTGACAAATGTGAACTTATTTTTCCAGTCATAACTGGGATATAAACATACAGCACATAAACTCAATCACTTCTTTTCAATAGTTTCTGTGAATATAAAACAGAAACCTAAAACACACTGGCAAAAAGTATTACAATAATTTTTTTTTTTTTTTTTATTCCTCAATGCATGTGTTTGACTTTTCTAATACCTAATACATGGTAATAATCCTAATCCCTCACTCAATGGTTTTATATGAAAGATAACCTCCTATTCATTTCCCAGAATGCACAGTTGCGTAACAGTTTGATTGCGTGCGCTGTTCATTTCCCATATTTCGCTTTGAAAATTTTAACAAAGACCCAAAATGTAGAAAAAGTACCTACAATGAGTAAATTGGTTAATCAAAGAACACAAACGATTTTCTGCACACACATTTAATCCCATAAAAACATATGTTCATTTATTAATTTTATATCATTAAAAATAATTCTCAGAAATTATCAAAAAAGTTGATATCAATTATCAACTTTTTAATATTAACTGACTATGCATTTTAAAACTCTCTAAATATGAAGAAATTAAATACATTTTTGAAACATCAGATCTGTAATCTGCGTGTGTAGCCTAACATGCTTACCAGTTTTGCAGGGAGAATGTGTATCAACATGGTCTAAATATTGCTGATATCATTGTCTCATTTTTTTATGCTACATTTTAATTTCATGTTATGTATATTGACAGTTTAATGGCCCTATATAGTTTTATGATTATTATCTCTGTTAATCAGAAAACTGGACTTTTAAATCTGACCAGCCCTTCTGTTGGACCTGAACAACATCAGGCTTTGTGGTTGCTGAGCTTATGATTTGGTGGATTTTTAATAGAAGAACAAGGAAATTATGGCAATGCCAAAGATGAGACCAACAGAAAATAAAACAAACCCCTGAAATTATGAAACGCAAGTTGAGGAAAAACTACAAGGAGTTCAGGAAAAACAGTAGCCCTTTACCCCCGGAAATGATTGCAGGAGGTAAAACAGGCTGCAGATAGGGATGAAGTTGACAGAGTAAAAATACAGAAAAATAACTTCTAACTGTGAAAAAGAAATATAGGGATACCAAAATGAAAGAGCATAACTGAGCACAAAAGTGGCTCGACACATAAGACCTAAAGTGACAAGTGTTTGCTTTAATCATAATGTATTCCAAAAAACATCCTCTAAAGAGAATTAAAAAAATAATAAAAGCATAATTTTCACCAAACTGAGTCTTTAAACAAACTGCAAAAAATGTCAAACGGTATTTAACAACAGGAGAGGGAAAAGTGTTGCTCTTCTTTTAGCAGATTACCAAATAAAATTATGAAACTGTAAATTAGCTTCAAAAGTAAAAGGGGTGAAGGAACAACAATAAAATTCAGCAGTTTATACCTGATTTACCAAATGAAACTTTCAAAACAAGAAAATTAAACAAATGGGTGGTGGATTATCAGTAAAACATGACAGTTCCTCATCATTTTGACAGTGTTGCATTATTTTGTATGCTTGGGAAAACATAATGGGCTATTTAGGATTGCTCAGTACTTATTGCTTATCCAAGTGTTATTTGACTTCCACTGTTCTTTGTGAAGTCACAGAGTGTTTTAATTTTATCAAAATTTCTTTGGTGTGGACTTTCATTGGCTTTTGGATTTCCTGATTTTGAGTGCTTTTTGTCGTAGGTCAGTCTGGCTTTTAATCTGTCTGTCTGCTGACAGCATTTGGGTCCTTTTTTTCTCTCTCTCCAGCGACAGATGGTTTGCAAAATGCAGGTTAAAAAAATGGGTAATTTTTCCATTAACTCCTCATTTTGTTTCACTGCAAAAATGTAGAATCAAATAACTCCATGGTCTGAACTTGTCCATTTCTGTTAAAAATATTTAATGGAATGCAAACATGGAGGGTCTTTCTTAGGCAAAGATTTTAATTATGGGTTAATCAAAAACTTTAATGGCTTGCTTATAAAACAATAGAAGCTGAAAAAAAACACATTCGGATATTTTGTAAGCTGTGATTTAAAAAGTGCAATATTTTTTGGGAGATAAATTAGGACACACCTTTTTTTTAAATCCCTGAATCTCACACAGGTGTATTATATAAGTTGCATATTATTAAAATACCATCACTCAATATTTTGCAGAAACTTTCTATTTGTTTGTTTTAAACATCAGACATTTAGTGTGATGATGTGCCTCTAACTGTTGAAGTGAGAGTGAACACCATGGTATGTTTGAAAGAGTTTCTGAGGACAACAGGAACAGAAATATTGTTGCAGCTTATGAACTCTCAAAATTATTTTTTACTTAGTCGTTCCACATTACAAAAAATAATCTAAAAGTAAAATGAATTCAAAATAACCATCGTGATGTCTTGGTCTGGTCAACAACAGAAAACCACAAAATGCTAAAGTGTCGAGTTATTTGGATGTGATTTTGGGATCTTTTGCTGCAGCAGGACCTGATGACTTATAAATAAATCATAAATAAACCCTTTGAAGTTACTTGCAAATAAACTGACGAATTGGGTGTCCCAACTTTTTCTTCACTTAGAATACAGCTTTTGGTCAATATCTTTTGTTTGATAACTGAAAAGTGGTATATTTTTGTGTTAACTTTTCTTAATTGGTCTGTAATTTAGCATTGATAATGTAAACATTTCCAAAGAACAAATGAATATTTATTGAGTCTTTTTAGCATGACACTTTTGTGCCAGATTTATATCTTTCTGGTTTATTTAAATCAAAGATGAGAATGTCAATTATGCATCTAAACTCCCACCATCACCCAAACATGATTTATGGACTTTGTGATGAAGTGCATAGAAATCTTGGGTGTAATAATTCTCTCTTTTTGTCTTCAGTTGTAATAAGTGATGTCTGTTTCTTAGAAGAAATACTTGAGAAAAAAAATATTAAAGTAAATAAATGCTGTACTTCTTTGCTACTGATCAAGAATTACATTTAATTGGAAATAGCATTATGTAAGAAACATCATTGTGGCTAATAGACTAAACCCTCAACCTTGATTTTAGAAGCTATAGTGAGAAGTGAAGGGCAAAAAAACTCAACTCAAAATCATTTGTCACAATTACTAAACTTTCTTTTTGGGAGGCTGTATGTTGGGAACAGTTGTACCAACCATGCCACCCTGTCTCCAGTTTCTCACAAACGGCCACAACAAAACCGTATCCACTTCCACTGTACATACCTTGCTAAAGTCCACAGCACTGTTCTCTCTGCTGATGTCCCCTTTGATTTCAGGACCCGCCAAATGGGACTGAGATGCCGACAGCTGACCTGCCCAAACCATTGAAATATTCAAAGTATTATATAAATGATGTCCTTGAAATATTTACAACTGAGCGATTTACATATAAACTTTTACATTAGATTCTTGGATTTAGGAACAATCAGTTGTAATGTCATTTGCAATTAGAAATCTACCTGCTGACTGGAGGTTTCTGTGTTTATGCGTCTCTTCTCAGAAGTAATAACTGATGGAGTTATCACAGTCAGTTTGATGCACAAAAATACTGCTGACGTTAATATTCCTTTTTTCTTTTTCTCTTTTCGATCTTCTCAACTCATAACTGGCAGCAGAAGATGACCCTCCTACTGAACCTGCCTTCTACAATATGTTGTTTCTTGTTCAAATCAAGTGGCTTCTCTCCACTGTCTGCACATGCTTCTTTGCGATGAAAGATTTCCACCAGGTCAACATCTCAATTTGACAATTGGGATAGCATTAAAGCTAAATTTGACTAAATCCCTTTATAACTAGATTTAGCTGGATTGTATATAATTGGCTCTCAATAATTGAATTGTTTTGGGATCGATTGGAATTATTTGAATTAAATTTGTACCTAAACTATAATATTTAAATTTGCATTTAAATACCAACTGCCTCAAGCCTTTTGTGATGGCCTACAACCAAAAACACACAAAACAAAACCAAGTAAAACAAAAACAAAAGAAATTTTTTTTTTTCATTATTTTTTTTTTAATCAGAGCTCTTTTAAATAATTGGTATTTGTAAAATCCTCATTTGGAAATCCTTTCTTTCAGTTAATAATAAAAGGATAGTATATTTAAGGTATTTCAACACTGAAGTATGCAGAGGTTTGTGCTTATCTGACTTCTCACCATTCTTGTCCAGATGGAGCTCTGACGCCCGTCGGCCCATGTCAGCGATTGAGCGCACAATCGGCAGGCGGTTAGCCAGCTTCTTCTGGTTCTGGTGATGGTGTTGCTTCAGGAGAGTTTCACGCACCTTCTTTCTGAGGTCATCTCCCAGTGGTGAGTATAACTCTTGGTGATCCAAGACCATTTCTGAGGAGCCAAACAAAAGCAAAATACCTTTATCTGAGACACCTGGTCTAAAAGCAAAGCAGCTTTTTCAGTCGTTCCACCAGTTTGTTATGACCGTCTTTGTTAGGAATCAGGATTGCCAGCATTAAGGTGCATCAATGTAAAAATAAATGTCATTTAAAACTTTTGCCAAAAACAATAGGTTAAATATGGGTATGTTGTTACTCATTACCAAATTTTTTTAGTTTTTTTTGTTGTTGTTGTTATATATATTTGATCAGTGCAGTTGTAGTGAAGAGAAGAGTTCACCTAGTTGGTAATTTTCCCAAAATTATAAACAGTACATTAAATAATAAGATGTTCCCAAAGTTCAAGGATTACACACTAAAAGTCAGTTTCCTAAAAAATATAACTTTATTTATTTTTTTATTATTGATTTCTTTCTAGAGAGATTTAAAAATAACAAAAGCCAGAACTAACCAAATCATATTGCCTTAATTACCTGAAATCTCTTCAATGCTATTTGCCCTCATGTCAAGCAGCACAGTGCCATTAATGATGCAGCTACGCAGTTCAAACAGACTGTGGAGAGACAGCGTGGCTACGTAGGGTTTGCTCCATCGCTCCCCCCCGTCCTCTACATCCTCCTCAAACTTCAGCCACCTGTAAGAAGAGTTTGAGTTGCCATCAAGTGCTGCCAGCAGACGGCAAACTGGTTGGCCATCTGTTCTAGCTGCAAAAGCAACACTCGTTCATTCTGGGGGCCTTCACATGTAGCTCTCATTTCTCCTTTTCCCTGTCAGCTTCACTCATTTACTCTCCTTCCTTATTGCTTTTTACCACGGTATCAATGTAAATAAAATATGTCTTATTTACCATGTCAAGAGTACACCATCATTTTATAGAGGTGTCTGATAAAATATAGGGAAATCATGTGAAAATACTAAAGTTGCCGAAACACAAACATTACACATAATCTGCAATCTATATTTTTCACAGATCGCTACCATGACTGCTCTGCTCTCAACCTCTGAGTATTTCTAAATTGTGCTACGTTCAGATCATTAACATCACCTGGCACTTTCCCTCCACTCCGAGTCCTCTCCATCCCTCAGACAGATCTCATCCATCTCTGTGAAGAGGTCATGAGGGATGTGTTCCTCATCATCGTCTTCTGCCCCCAGCAGGAACTGAACCCGCTGGGAGGGAGTGTCTGGCGGGGATTGCAATGAACCATGAGACAAATCCAAATGACGGCAGACACATATTTTTAAAGGCTGCTCTTGTGGCCTGTACCATAATTTGGAGACTCTCTTCCCTCCACCAAGGGAAGTGTTCGCTCTCTGCTCCTCCTCCAATGTTTTTTTCCATGGTGACGATGCCTGTGATGGCTACGATTCCTGGTGCTGCCTAAAGGGACATGGACCCCAATATAGAGAGTCCTGTGACCTGGAGACAAATACCAAAGTGGTTAATTCAGAAAGAAAAAAACAATTTCATTTTGGAATAAGTGATGCATTTCAGATTGATGCATGTGAGTCATTTCAATAATTACTGTCACAGCTGGACTTATTAGAAAACCATGCTTGTTATGCTTGCAAAAGCATAAAAACTTGGGGCTTCCCTTGATGTATTTTACCTAATCAGGTCTGATCTGCCGGCAGATTTGTTTTTTACACCAGTAGTATCCACAGAGGAATTGTGAGTTTCTGAATTGCTGACATAAGTTTTTGATGAAAAACATTGCTTGTCTCATGACGTGTCTGGCTGTTCAGGAGCAATGAAATAATGGCTGCAAATCATGCACATATCTCATTTTACTTCTTGTCTTTTTTTTTTTTTCCACCATTAATGTACCACAATGTCACATGGAGCTCCAGTGACATTGTTATGTCATTATATTCAACAATGCATTGTGATGGTAATACATTTTGAACAACTGTTGGAATCTATTACAGATTGTTAAGTTTTTGATCTACAAAGGTCATGCATATAATCATGACTAAACCTAATAATGTAAATCGCAAAGTGGTAAATGTGTTGTACTCGTATAGCACTTTATCAAGTCCAGAAGGCCCCAAAGCGCTTTACACCACATCCATTTCTTGTGTGAGATGCTCTTTTCTGTCAAAACGACCCTGGTGGAGCATAGAGGAGTGACTAACTATGACAGATCTCTGAATGTATGCTGTGGAATCTAGTACCAAAATATTCAGTAAGTTGCAAGATCTTCAGCAAACTGAGCTGCAATAGCCCTTCTGCTGTAACGTATCACAGAGAAAAGCTTTCGCTGTGACACTGTGGTCAAATTACCACTGTTCATTTATTGGACCAGTTTTGAATGATACTGAGCAAAGTAGACCAGAAATGCCCATTAAGGACGAAAAGATTTTGAGATGCTCCAACTAAGTCATTTTGGCATATCAATCTGGGCAGTGTCAAATTAATCTTTATGCTTCCCCATTTTTCCTGCTTCTAATTCATCCACTAACCAGTACCATGACAAAGAGGTCTTGTGCTTTATTCTCTCTATGTGTCATTTAGCTCTACCTGATAACTGTTGTAGTGCTACTTCGTGATCTACTGAAGCAATAAAACTCTGACATAATCTTTAATAAGTTTTATACTTTCAAAACTAACATGCATGTTCTCTAAGCTGTTCCTGGAAGGGTGGTGCACCCCAGCAGTAGGTCGGTGTTGTTATCTCTCTACTCAAATGATCTAAGAATAAAAGATCTAATAATCTGTTATTGCTAAAAGGAAAGAAAGATTAACTATTAGCAATAATTCAGAAACAAGCTGAGCTGACGCTTCAGAGGCCTCCATTGTTATCTTATTTTGCAGATAGAGAACATTTGCCACGGCTTTTAGTCATCCTAATTCGCTCAGTCCCACCATTTGTAACTTTGTTTAAAGTCTCTTTGTTTTTCTTTGAGTGATCATGAAATTACTGATGCAAACTGAGCTCACCCACAGCTTCTGCCTCCTACTCTGCTCCTCTCTTAACAGAAGAAAAAGCTGTCAAGAGGGAAAGCAGCAGTTGTTAGGACAGAGTGGGTGGACTCAGCTACAGCAGCTTGCTGCTTTCTGCTTTTTTTGTTACCTTCAAAATCTTCCTGCTCAAAGTTGGCTCTCTGCTGGGACCGCGTTCCTCCCCGATCCACCACTGCCTCATCATCATTCCTCTGTGACGAAAAAGCACAAAAATAATGCCCAAAAAGGCGACAAAAAAGCTCATTTTCAACTCACGTTTGTATAAATTAAACATGAAGAGACGTATGAAAAAAAATGCAACTCCTGCAATGCAGCCAGGGAAACAGCATCAAATAAAATCTTTGTTGACATGGTGTTCCCTTACAGTTGAGGGCATTATGAACAAACACATTATCCCTCCTTTAGACAGCGCAGTTGCCTTGGAAACTAATTGCATGTCTTTATGTTGAGAAGAAATGGTCCAAACAGAACACTTGTTTAGATTAGAAACATATAATACCCACCGAGAATTTACTTCTGTTTAATTCTGCTCCTGCAATTTGACGTGGTGGGATATGTACTGCTAAAATAATCTAATCTCAGTTTATTAAAAAAAAAAAACACTTTGAACAAGTCTGTGTTCTTATGTTCTTTTTTACATGACATAGTTAATAAAAGTCTTTCTCTTTGTAATCCAACGTTGAGCTAAACTTTGGTTTGCATTTGAAAAATCATCAGACGAGGAGCAAAATAATGATTGATGGGCTGCAACATCTCGTTTTATTTTCCACGTAATTAAAAATAAAATAAAAAAAAGAAAAGAACAGAAGACACTGGTGGGACATTTGGCTGGTGTTTTGGACCAGAACTGACCAGGGACAGTTCAGTTTTTTTGTCCTATATTCCATACTTCATCACACCCTCGGACAATTGAGCCTCAAAGCTATCCATCCTGCTCTCCAGCTGAAAAACCTGCTTCTAGAAATTGAATAGTTGGAACTGTGTTCCGCATAAACAAACACCCACAAAATTCTGATCAGTCACACAACAGCATTGCATGAAGTGCAAAGCGTTCACCAGAGTGATTGTAGGGGTGGTTGACGTAATGCTAAGAACACAATCATCTGATTTTTGTCAAATAACTTTGCTCTGCACAGCAGCAGCGGATCTCCGTCGCTGCCTCACAGACATTTTGGCAAAAAAAATTTTTTTGACAATTTTCTTGCATCTCTCTACTAAAAGTCAGATTTAAAAAACATATCATGTGGTTACTTCTCTGATCAATGTTCTTCTTTTCCCCCTGTCTAAATAAATGGCCATGTCTTGATATAGTTGCAGTTGTAGTGTCATACTAGTTAAATTTAAGGATGATGTGTTCAGCAGCGCTCCATAAAGTGATTGAACTATACATAAGGGAACTATAATTTGGTGAGCTCTAAAGGCAGATGTTGCCGTGGGCTTTATTCAACGTCATCACAGTTCAAAAGGGTGAATAGAAATGCAAACCACACTTTTTTACAATTTCTTTCACTATTTTTTCTTCCCACTTCACATTTATGCATAATTTGGTGTTGGTCTATCAAAAATAAAACTCCAATAAAGTATATTGAAATTTCTGGTTGTGTCATAGTAAAATGTGTAAAAGGTGAAGGGATAGAAATCTCCCAATAAACAGCAAGGCAAATTGGGTCCATGGTATTTGCCTGAAAAGATTCAGATGTTAGAAGAAAGCTGTCGTTTACCATGATGTTGCATAAGGTCGTTTACCTTATGCAACATCTATGAAAGGATATGAGTGTGAGGAGGCAGTGAAAAGCTTTTCATAAAATCAGCAGAAATCTTTGTCTATTCAACAGTGTGTAAAAAGCACATGAGTATCTGCTTTTACCTTTTCATAAACGAAACGGGTCTTGCTCTAATGTGTTTGTTGCCGGGTTGGGTTTTTTTCCAGATAGAAATTTCTTAATGGTTCGGAGGCTTACAAACACTAATCAGGGAAATTCACAACATAGCATGTACACTCTGAGCTGAACTGTGCAGCCTCACAGATGCATCATAATGAGGAACTAGTCAGTACCAAGGTGACATAATCAGTGTGGTACATAAGGAGGAGGAGGGTGAGGCAACTATTTCTTCAAGTCCACCTCAGTGTGAATGTGCAGCCTCGTCTCCAGAGTCACCCAGAAATATGAGGATTTGCTATCAATTG